>NW_016107347.1:4526370-4637227 GCF_001604975.1 Cebus imitator | reverse complement strand
CTTCCTCCATCCCTTTACTTTGAGCCTTTGTGTATCCTTGCATGTGAGACGGGTTTCCTGGATACAGCACACCTATGGGTTTTGGCTTTTTATCCAATTTGCCAGTCTGTGTCTTTTGATTGGGGCATTTAATCCATTTACATTTAGGGTTAATATTGTTATGTGTGAATTTGATACTGCCATTTTGATGCTAGCTGGTTGTTTTGCCCATTAGTTGATGCAGATTCTTCATTGTGTTGATTCTCTTTACCATTTGGCATGTTTTTGGAGTGGCTGGTACTGGTTGTTCCTTTCTACGTGTAGAGCCTCTTTCAGGAGCTCCTATAAAGTAGGCCTGGTGGTGATGAAATCTCTGAGTACTTGCTTGTTTGCAAAGGATTTTATTTTTCCTTCACTTATGAAGTTTAGTTTGGCTGGATATGTAATTCTGGGTTAAAGTTCTTTTCTTTAAGGATGTTGAATATTGGTCCCCACTCTCTTCTGGCTTATAGGGTTTCTGCTGAGAGATCTGCTGTGAGTCTGATGGGATTCCCTTTGTGTGTAACCCGACCTTTCTCTCTGGCTGCCTTTAGCATTTTCTCCTTCATTTCAACCCTGGTGAATCTGATGATTATGTGCCTTGGGGTTGCTCTTCTTGAGGAATATCTTTGTGGTGTTCTCTGTATTTCCTGGACTTGAATATTGGCCTGCCTTGCTAGGTTGGGGAAGTTTTCCTGGATAATAACCTGAAGAGTATTTTCCAGCTTGGATTCATTCTCTTCATCACATTCAGGTACACCCATCAAACGTAGATTAGATCTTTTCACATAGTCCCACATTTCTTGGAGACTTTGTTCATTCCTTTTTACCCCCTTTTCTCTATCTTGCCTTCTCATTTTATTTCATTTAGTTGATCTTCGACCTTGAATATCCTTTCTTCTGCTTGGTCAATTCGGCTGTTGAAACTTGTGCATGCTTCTCGAAGTTCTTGTGTTGTGTTTTTCAGCTCCATCGATTCACTTATATTCCTCTCTAATTTGTCCATTCTTGTTAGCATTTCGTCAAATCTTTTTTCAAGGTTCTTAGTTTCTTTGTATTGGGTTAGAACATGTTCTTTTAGTCAGGGAAGTTCCTTATTACCCACCTTCTGAAGTCTGATTCTGTCATTTCATCACACTCATTCTCCATCCAGTCTTGTTCCCTTGCTGGTGACGAGTTGTGAACTCTTGTAGGAGGAGAGGTGTTCTGGTTTCGGGTGTTTTCATCCTTTTTGCGCTGGTTTCTTCCCTTCTTTGTGGATTTATACATCTGTCGTGTTTGTAGTTGCTGACTTTCAGATTGGGTCTCTGAGTGGACGTCCAATTTGTTGATAATGAAGTTATTTCTGTTTCTTAGTTTTCCTTCTAACAGCCTGGCCCCTCTGCTGTAGGTCGGCTAAGGTCCACTCCAGGCCCTGCTTGCCTGGGGATCACCTGCAGCAGCTGTAGAACAGTAACGGTTGCTACCAGTTTCATTTTCTGCTATCTTTGTCCCAGAAGGATACTCAGTAAATGTCAGTCTGATCTCTCCTTTATGAGGTGACTCTTTGGATATATGGGGGTCAGGGAACTGCTTGAGGAGACAGTCTGTCCTTTACATGAGCTCAAGTGCTGAGTTGTGAGCTCTGTTTTTCATTCAGGGCTGCTGGGCAGGTACGTTTAGGTCTGCTGCAGTAGAACTGATAAACACCTTTTTTTTTTTTTTCCCAGGTGCTCTGTCCCAGGGAGTTAGGGCTTTATTTCTGAGTTTCCTTGTGCTGCTGCCTTTTTTTTTTTTCAGGGCTGCCCTGTGCAGCAATGAGGCAGACTAGTCACTGTCTGCCAGCAGAGGCTTTGCTGAGCTGCTGTGGGCTCCGCCCAGCTGTCGTGTGAACTTCCCTGCAGTCCTGTTTATATGAGTGTAGTTAGAACTGTCTCAGCATTGGTGGCCTGCCTCTGTAATGGTGGACTCTCGCTCTAATGGCAGGTTGCCTTGGCAATGGCGGGTTGCCTCAGCAACAGCGGGCTGCCTTGGCAATGGCGGACGCCCCTCCCCCACAGAGCTGGACCGTCCCGGGTTCAGCTGTGCTTGCTGTGAAACTCTCAATCCAAAAGTTTCCAATTGCTGTTCTTCTGTGGGGGTGGGACCAGCTGAGCCTGATCACCTGGCTCCCTGCCGCAGAGCCTTTTGCTCTCCAGTTGAATGGTGGACTCTCTCCCAGGAGTTCCAGTCGCTTGTTGAAAAGGCGCCAGTGTCTATTTGATTTCCCCTGCGGCGACTCACTGCACAGGCTGAAACAGTGGTGCTGAGATTCGTGGGGCCTTTTTTTTGTTGGTTTGTTTTTGCCCAGGAATCTCCTGGCCTGGCTCCCTGCCTCAGTCCCGCCTTTAGTCAGATGAATGGGCAACTGCGCCTTCCCAGGGCTCCAATCGCCAGCCAAACGGGCACTCAGACCAGTGTATTTTGTACCGAGAACTGCTGTGCCGGGGTGCTGTAAAACAGCCCTGGGGACCGAAATGACCGCACTGGCCAAAACAGTCATGCTGGCGACCCGTGGGGCTCCTCCACCTGGGAATCTCCTGGTCTGTGGGCCATAAAAATCCGTCTGGAAATGCAGCGTCCACTCACCCTCTGCACTTTCACAGGGAGCTGCAATCCCGAGCTGTTCCTAAACAGCCATCTTGGATCTGGATCCCTGTAGGAGTTCTTTATATATATTCTGAATGTAAACCCTTTGTCAGTTACATAAATTGGTATTACTTTCTTCTACTCTAAGGTTTCAATTTTAGTGGATTTTACACATCTTTTTCTTTACGGCTAATGTTTGCTTTCCTCCTGTTTAAGAAATATTCTTCCTCATGGTCATGAAAATATTCTTAAGGTTTAAAATCTTTATTTTACTTTTCACATTTAAAGTTGTAATCTTCTTGGAACTAATTTCTTTATATGGTGTGAGATAAGAGTTAAGCTTATTTTTTTCCATATGGGTATCCAGTCAACTCAGTACCAGTTATTAAAATATATTTTTTCCACAACATTGCACTGCCATCTTTGTCACAGATCAAGTGTTCCTAGATGTGGCACTTTTTAGAAGTACTATTTTATTACATTGGCCTGTTTGTTTATACTTGCACAAATACTACTCTTAATTTTTGTGGTTTTATAGTAAATTTGATATTTGGGGAAAAATGTTTCCCATTTGTCTTTGTCAAGTGTATTTGTTATCCTTGGTTTTTGTATTTCCATACATGTTTTAAAATTAGCTTGTTAAGCTCCACCAAAAAAATTCCTACTGAGGCCAGGCACAGTGGCTCACACCCGTAATCCCAGAACTCTGGGAGACTGAGGCAGGAGAATCATGAGGTAAGGAGTTTGAGACCAGCCTGGCCAACATGGCAAAACCCTGTCTCTACTAAAAATGCAAAAATTAGCTGGCATGGTGATGGGCACCTGTAATCACAGCTACCCAGGAGGGTGAGGCAGGAGAATTGCTTGAACCCAGGAGATGGAGATTGTAGTGAGCCAAGATTGTGCCATTGCACTCCAGCCTGTATGACAAGAACAAGACTCTGTCTCAAAAAAAAAAAAAATTTCTACTGAAATTTTTATTGGAAGTATTTGAATTTACAGATCAGTTGCAGAGATTGATAGCTTTATGATATTTGTTTGGTCAAGCCATGAACATGGATTATTATTTCATCTATTTAGGTCTTCTTCAGTTTATCTCCATGATGATTTATATCTTTCTCTGTGAAAGATTTGCACATTTTTCATTAGAATAACTTCTGGGTATCTAATATTTTTAATGGTTTCAAATATGGCACCCCCCTTTTAAATTGAGGTTTAATTTGTAAACTGTAAAATGCATAGATCTTAAGTATACAGTTTGATGGGATTTTATGTATACTAGATATGTATAAGGTATGTAACTTTTTCATCACCCCTGAAAGATTTCTTTTCTTTCCTTGAGTCAATCCCTCCTCCCTCCCTCCTCAGTGGTAACCGCTGTTCTGTTGTTCTTATTTCTTTCATTATAGATTCGTTTTGCCATTCGAAATGTCATATAAGTAAAATCATGCAGTATGGACTCTGTTGTGTTTGGCTTCTTCAATTCAGCATATATCTTGAGATTTACCTGTATTATTGATGTGTCAGTAGTTCTGTCTTGTATTTTGCTTAATAGTGTTCAACTGCATAGATGTACTACGATTTGTTTTTACATTCTCCTATTGATAAAAATTTGGATTTTTTCTAGTTTTTGGCTATTACAAATAAAGCTTCACTGAACATTCTTGTATAAGTCTTTGTGCGGACATATATTTTCATTTTTTTTGTGGGAAAATACCTATAAATGGAATGGTTGTGTCATAGGTAGGTGTATATTTAAATTTATCAGAAACTTCCAGATATAGTTTCAAAGTGAATACACAATTTGATGTTCCCTCCAGCAATGTCTGAAGTTTTGCTTGTTACTTAACCTCACCAATATTCAGTATTGTAGTTCTTTTTAAATTTAGTCATTCCAGTGGATAAGGTAATATCTTATTGTGGTTTTAATTTTTTTTTCTCTGATGGCTAATGATCTTTAGTATCTTTTCATGTAATTATTGATCACTTACAGATCATCATTTGTCAAGTATATATTCAAATCTTTTGCATATTTAGGAAAAATGAATTGCTTATATTTTTATTGTTGAGTTGTAAATGTATCAAAGATATATTCTTATTATGTCTTTTGTCAGAAGTTGTGAATATTTTCTTTCAGTCTGTCTTGCTTTTCATTTTTTATAGTGTCTTTTGATGATCAGAAGTTTTAAAAATTTGCTGCAATTAATTTATCAAGTTTTGTCGTTTATAATTACTGCTATCTGAATCTTATCAAAAAAACAGTTACCTAAGCAAAGACTGCAAAGATTTTCTCCTATGCTGTCTTTCAAAAGCTTTATAGTTTTAGCTTTTACATTTAGTTATGTAATCCGTCTACAATTCATTTTATATATGGGTTGACATTCTTTTTATCAGATGTGGTAGGAGATTGTTCTAACACCATTTGTTAAAAAGATTTCCCTTTCCTCATTCCTTTTGGCATGTTGGTAAAATATTAATTGACCATATAGTATTGGTCTTCTTTTGGGCTCTGCTCATTCTATTGATCTATTTGTCTATCTGTTTATCTTTTTTTTTTTTTTGAGACAAGAGTCTCGCTCCATCGCCAGGCGCCAGGCTGGAGTGCAGTGGCACGATCTCGGCTCACTGCAACCTCTGCCTCTCAGGTTCAAGCAATTCTCGTGCCTCAACCTCCTGAGTAGCTGCGACTACAGCCGCGTGCCACCGTGCCCAGCTAATTTTTGTATTTTTAGTAGAGATTGAGTTTCATCATGTTGGCCAGGATGGTCTCGATCTCTTGACCTCGTGATCTGCCCACCTTGGCCTCCCAAAGTGCTGGGATTACAGACGTGAGCCACCACGCCCAGCCTATCTGTGTATCTTTATGCTACAACACTGTCTTAATCACAGTGGCTTTATAATAAGTCTTGAAATCAGGTAAAGTAAGTTCTTCAAGTTTGGTTTTTTGAAGATTGTTTTGATTATTAATGTTTCCATATAGATTTTAGAATCAGCTTGTCAATTTCTATAAAAAATATCTTTGACGATTTTGATTGAGATTGTGTTGAATATACAGGCCAATCTGAGGGAAACTGACAAAATATTGAGTCTTTTAAACCATGAATATGGTATACGTCTGTATTTATTTAAACCTTCATTACTTTCTTTCAGCAATGTATAATAGTTTTTTACTTATGGAACTCTTCCACATGTGGCTTCAAATTTATCTTTGAATGTGTTATGTTTTTGATATCATTATCAATAATACTTATAATTTTATTTTTCATTTGTTTTGCTAAAAATAAAAATACAACATATTTTAAAAATATCTTGACCTTATTTATTAATTTGTTACCTACCACTGTGTAACAAATTACCTCAAAACTTGGCAGCTTAGAAAAAGCACAAGTATTTATAATCTCACAGTTTCTGTGGGTCAGAAATCCAGGAATGACTTAGCTGGCTCAAAGTCTCTCATGAGTGGCAGTCAACTGTTGGCTAAGGCTGCAGTTCTTCACAGATTCAACAGGCGCTACAGAATATTCTTTCAAGGTCACTCACATGACTGTTGGCAGGAGGCTGCAGTTTCTTATCATGTAGTCATCTCCATAAGACTACATGTGACATGGCAGCTGGACGTTCCTTGGGCAAATGATCTGAGAAAGAGAGAATAAGATAGAGTATCCAAGGCAGAAGTTGCATAACCTAATCTCAGAAATGATATACTATCGCATCTACCATATACTTAGCCAGACAAGCTTTGGTACAGTATGGAAGAGGGCTACAAAATTGATGTGAATGCCTGGAAGTGGGAATCATCCTGGAATATCTTGGAGTCTGGCTACAGTAGTCTGTTCTCTAGCCCCCAATAATTTATATCTCTCCCACATGCAAATATACTTGTCCCAACCCCAGGCCCACAAAAATTTTATCCCATTACAAAATCAGCTCAGAGTTCAGAATCTCATCTCCTAAATCACATCCAGGTCCTCAGACATAGTTCCCTGAGCACAGCTCCATGAATACAGTTCTCAATTTGTAGGCCAATGAATTTAGGAAACAATTTATCTGTCCCCTGCACACCCAACATACAATGGTGCCATGGGTAGAGGACAGCCAACATAGACACTCCTGTTTAAGAAGGGGAAACTGAGGTACAAAAGAGTCACTGGTTCATATCAATTCTGAAATCCAACCAGACAAATGTTGTAAGTTCTATAAGGACTCAGTCCTACTTCTGCCCGAAAATTACTCTATAGTTCTTGGTTCTGTTCTCTAGGTTCTTGGTTCACCTTTTGAATCATCCTTCCTTTCTTATGAAAGGTATCATGTATTTGCAGCTGAGCGACTTTTTTCAGCCTATTTCTCACTTATAGATGTTTGAAGATTCAAAGGTTTCTTTCCATTTTTTATCGTCTTATCGTCTCTGTCACTTTCAGTCTGTGTCATGAGTATACCTGGTGATATAAATCTCTCAAAATTTCTGTGATCCTCCTATGAATCTCACTGGGGTTTGCTTCATTAGACAAATCTACACCTACAGATATCCTTGAGATAAATCCTTACCATGTGAATCTTCTATTGAGATGGCTGAGGAACTTAAGGTTTTTAGAACCCTTATTATTTCATGCTTAGATGCTGTGAAGCAAAACTTTAAACTCTTTAGAGGGTCTTTTGTCTGACTTATATTCTGAAGAACCTCCTTTTAACTTAAAAAAAGGTTCTAAAAAAGGATTTTATAATTACACCCTTGGCTTCATCTCTAGAACATTGTTTGTAGAGGGTGTCCTGGATTTGACCTTTGCTTGGGAGCAATTTCTTAATTTTAGTATTGTCTGCCATCTGGATAGTCTTTGTATCTTTACAACCAGCAAGATCCCATCTTCTTTTGGTTTAATAGTGCTTTCCTTAGCTTCTCTCTCTCCTCTTACATATTAATATAAGCAGCCACAAGAAACCAGATGGCACCCTCAACACTCTGGCTGCAAATCTTAGCTAAATTTCTACCTTTCACATTACTGCAGGAGACAGTGCTGCTAAACTTTCTGCCATGCATAACAGGGACTTCCTGTCTTCAAATTTCCAACATGATTTTCCTCTCTGTTTTTTTCAAGACCTCACAAACAACCTTTTTAAAGTCTAATTTTTCTAATGGTCTCTTTGAGGCAATTTAGGTTTTCATTAACGTTTTCCTTAAAGTCCTTATAGCCATTCCATCTTCTGCTCACTGTCTGGTTCAAATGCCACTCCTGCATTTTAGATTTTTGTTATGCTAGCACCCCATTTCCAGGCACCAAAATGTGTATGGGTAGATATAGTAGAAGGTATATGTTTTTAGGTCATTAAATGATGAGTCATTTGACCCACCAAGAGCAAACAAACAAAGGAGAAGTGTCTTGGCATACACTGCTTCTTTCAACAGATGGTCATCTGGTTCCATCTAGAGTCCTTGAGTTAGTGTGAACCAGAGCTGCAAAACTCTAGGGGCCTTGGGAGGAGTTGATGATAAACATATATTGGGAAATATGGAAAAATCTTGGTCAGTGCTAAGTTTTTAAGAACACACACACACACACACACACACACACACAGAGGGAGAGAGAGAGAGAGAGAGAGAGAGAAACGGACTGATGTTATATTACAGATGAGGAAGGAAGCTGTGATTCAGAAGGGTAAAGTGACTTGTCCAAGGTCACCATGGCCAATTAATAGTTGAGAAGTGAATAAAACTAGTTTTTTAAATTTTATCCAGTGTTCTTTCCAGGTGCCATGTGGCCTCAGGCTCCCACAATGTTGCATGCCTTCCACAAAGCATCTTTGCCTGAGAGCTCTCAGAGGCACTGTGTGGGAAGAAAACCAAGGGAAGAATGTTGGAGTTTCCTGTTAGAATATTTTACACTCTGCAGAAAGTCAGCTTGCTAACGCTGCTCATGGGAACCTTTCCATTGAGAGTCTGAAGATCTGAGAAATTCACTATGACGTCTTCAGATACAAAAGAGCAGAGGATGATCCCTGACTCCTTCTCTTGTCTTTGTTTTTGTTTCAGGAGTGATGAAGCAGGAATTTTTGAAAACAGTTTTAATTTTCTTGTTTACTTTTCTCCATGGAAGTAAACTTTTCCGCTCATGTTAACAAAAAGCTGGATTCTGAACAATTTGGTTCACCTGCATCGATGAATGATCATAAGTAAAAATCAGCCAGTGAACTCTTAGCAGCTTCTGACTTACATTTCCAGCTGCCCATTGGACTTTAGGACCCTGGCTCACGGACACCTCAAACTCAGCATCTTCCTAGCTCAACTCATTATCTTTCTTTCTCTACCTGCTCCCACCTTGCATTTTTAAATATAAGAAAAAAGTGGTGAAAACTTTGTTTTCAAAGAAAAAATAGCCAAAATAATTGAAACTGTTTTTGAGGATTCCAGCTTACATTTTAGTTGCCCAATACAGAAACTTTGGATTTTTCCCTTTTACTTAGACCAAACTCTTTAGAATCTAATTTAGAAAATATTTCTTAAATCTACATTTTTCTCTGTATCCCTACTGCTACTCACCTTTTTATGTCTCAATTTATACATTCACCTATGAATGGTGTTTATTGCATGCCTATACTATGTAGGGCAGTCTGCTTTGTGCTAGGATACAAAGGTGAACAGAACATGATACGTGGGCACAAGAAACTTCTCTCTGTGTGAGGGGTAAAGAAGAAGACAAAAGCAAATAATGATGGTAAAATGTGATCTTTTTACACAAGCCATTTTTCTCCTAAGCCATTCCAATAGATCTTGACCTCTTTCGGCCTTCCTTCTCCCCATCTTGATCCATTCTCTTCATTGCTATCAGAACTGCCTTCCTAAAATACAGAATGGGTCATGATCACAGTCATCTTTGCCTTCCAGTTGCCTAAAGAGTGAAGGCCCTTGTCCTCAGTATGCTGTTCAAGGCCTTTACAAGCAGGCCCTGTCTACCTCTGTCTCTCCATTCCTCTCCCCGCTAGCATTGAGCTCTATGCTTTAGCCACACATAGACTGCTAGTAGGTCCCCAGTAGGCCTCATAAACTCTCACATTTCTGCTTTTAATTTTGCTGTCCCTTTAGTCTTGAATTCCCTTCAAATCCCATTCACCCTCTGGGTTCTTACTCATCTTCCAACTCTTACTCATCTTTTAAGACTCAGCTTCCTCGACTTCCCTACCCTGAGGCAGAATTAATTACATCCTCCTTTGATATATCACAATTATATAATTTATTTTATTATATTATAGACAATTTATAGATGCTGAATACCCTCTTACCACCTACCATGGTTCTCAATATATATTGTATGATTGAAAAAAATATAAAATATTAAAAATGTCCAGTGTACCACTGTAGGAGGTGTTCTTATTTTTACTGGTAATGCCATTGTGAAAAAGTTAAAATACCCAGAGTCCCCAAGAACCTTTCCAGGGTAGTAAAAATTCCTGCATTTGGAAATCAAAGGAAGTTTCCGTGTCTGTTTGTCATGCTGTCTCTTTCATGTAAAGTTTGGAGATACAGGTTGGGACATTTCTGTTAGGTTATACTGAGTTTGCAAAGTAGAAGAGGGGACTAAATGACTCTCAGGGATTCCCATCAGAGAAGTAAGCAGTGGTGGGAGAGGATTCCTCAGGGATGTGAGCGGTCAGGAGAAAGTCCCACTTTCACTTCGTGGATGTGGCTGAAGTTCTTTCACAATCTGTTTCATGGTGCTGGCGGTGAGGTGTATGTGAATGTGTGTGGCAATACTTGGAGATAGTTTGAAACTTAGACATGACAGGACCTAGACATGATTCACTCGTTACTGTCAGCGCATCTTCCCTAATAACTTGATGAGTAAGTGGCAAAATATCTGGCTTAAGCTCTTTTTCCTACCAAGCCCTGCTTTGAAAATGCAAACATGATGCTTTAGAAAAGAATATGCTCCGTATTCAATTAGATAAAGATTTCTCATACATTTGGGAAAAATCACTCAGAAAATTTTCATCCTTCATTGCAAATTAATCCCCAGAATTTCATTTTATAGACTATCCACTATTTCGAAACATTTCCCACAGGGAATTCTATCAATGAGGAGGATGTCTCCAGAAAGTCACAGATAGGAGCTAGAATTCTCTTCTTTAAAAAAAAAAACACCTAAATTTCCAAGAAGTAGACCAGATGATCCCTAGACATGGTTTAGTGTTTTTTGTTTTCAGGCTTTTAGAATGTTGGTGCTGGAAGGGACTTAAGGGAACATCTGGTTCAGACCACTCATTTTACAAATGGTATCAGGAAACTTAACGGCTTTTTAAGGTCCTCTAGTGTGTCAGGAGTGGAGCTGAGACCAGGACTCTCAAGCCCTCTAACTCTTAGCCAAGGGATCATCTTTCCTCCGTGCCAACTTAGACACAAGGCGACTTGCTATACAAGATGAAAACACATTTTTTAAAGAGGCAGGGCTTTAAACACCTTGAGTATGGATGGGTACCACTGTTGCCCTGAAACCTGAACTTCACTGTAGGACCCGTCTCTCAAAGGGAGACATGTAAGAGACTTCTGCTGCCAGCCCTTGTCTTGTACATGATTTTAGAGCACCTGGAGATGTTTATATGGATAATGGATCAATATTTAACTTATTTAACTTACATTTTAGGGGCTGGTTAATTCAATAAATTTAACTGGTATTTGCTGTGTCCTCTCATAACTAACAGGAATCCCTAGTGCATCTCCAACTTTCAGGCTCCTTTATCCCTTAATCATTAAAAACTGCTTCCTACTCCCCTGGGAGTGAGTCCCACTTCCCTCTCTTTCTATCCAGTTCAGCCCCACTCCCACCCTTGCTGCTTCTCAATGGGATGCTTCTCCTGAACCCAGCGGAGCCCTGGTTCTTTTGAGAACAAACTCCCCTTAACCTTGTCCTAAAGCCCCTTTTCTGCTTCCTTACCACAACAGAGACTTGTCTTTTCCCTGGATACTGTTCTTGCATTCTTCTTCCACAGAGATTTTCCTTCTTCTATTCCCAGTGGAATACAGAGGGTGGAGAGAATGGGCTTCTTCATTTCTTTCAGATTGTGCTCATCAGTCATCCTCAGGCAATCTCAATGCGTTTACTTTTATTTTAAAGTTTCTTAGTGGCTCACTAAGCCTTCTCTAGTAGTCTATTTTTTCCTCTCTCTTTAAACCTTGAACAGTACTTCCGCTTCCTCAGGCTTTGTAGATAGCTTCAGTCCTTCTTTTGGAGAGCACTAAGGCTTTTCCTTCTATTTCAAAATTTCGATGTATTTTCATCTTTTAAAAAGTCTTTACTCCCGTTTCAGAGAAAAAGGCCAAAACTTTAAAGCCAACTTCCCCATGGTTCCTGGATTCTTGCCTCTTCTTGCTCTTGGACATCGAGACCCACATTTCTGAGTTGCCTATCTTGGTATTTTCTTTTCACTGCATGGGAACCTTCCTCCCCCATGTGAATTGGAATTATTTGAGGTATTTCAAAATGCAGTATCTTTAGCCTTTTCCTAAAGAGTGCCGTCCAGCGAGCGCTGTGTCCCCAGTGGCTAAATAAAAATTTTTCGGATCTGATTCATTTACCCAGATCCAAAGATTTGGATTACACGTTTCAGGTTCCAAGGTAATTCTTAAGCACAATAAATGGAAGCCTAGAATCATGTGCAGACTTCTTTTACAAAAAATGACCATTCTGGATTAGCTTCCTATTGCTGTGTAATGAATTATCCCAAAATTTGGTGACTTAAAAAACATTCATTATCTCAGTTTTCTGTAGGTCAGGAGTCAGCATGTGGCTAAGCCAAGTCCTCTGCACCCAGGTGTCTCACAGCAGCAGAGTGTTGGCTGGGGTGGCTGTCCTTGTCAAGGCTCCCTGAGGGAAGGATCCGCTTCCAGGCGCATTCATGTGGTTGCTGGCAGCTCTCAGTTCTTTGTGGGCTGCTGGTCTGAGGCCCTTATTTCTTTGATGGTTGTTGGCTGAAGGTCATTCTCAATTCCTTACCACATGGGCCTCCTAGGGGAGCTCATATCATGGCAGCTTACTTCATCTGAGTGAGTAAAACTGAGAAAAACTAGAGAAAGGGGAAAAGAAGGAAAGTGCAATTAGACAAAAGTCACGGTCTTTCATAACCCAGTCTCAGACATGTCATCCCATTACTTTTGCCGTATTCTATATATTAGAAGTGAATCACCAGGTCCAGCCCATACACAAGGGGAGGAGATTAAACAAAGATGTGAGCATCAGGAGGATAATTATTGGGATCCTTTTAGATGCCAACTGCCATATACCTCAAAGTCAGCCCCAAAGTCTTTTCCTTTAATGCTGCCCATTTAAGGGATCAACTTAGTTTTCTCCTTATACTGAGCACTCAGCTTTCTCTGGAGAAGAATATGAACTGGTAGCCTTCACTCCCGACTACCTGTTCTCTTCTTAATCTATCCCACTGTGGCTTTCACCCTCACTACTCTGCACCACTATTTTCTTGCTTCCAAGTGAACTCCTGACTGCCAAGTTCTTCTCTCCTCCTCCTCCTCTAGCTGGTCTCTTTCAGCACTGGATTGCCCCCTTTTCCTTAAGATTCTCTCCTCTTTGGCCTCCATGATATTTACCTTTCCTTGATTCTCAGGTTCTCTTAACTTCTCTGTCTACTCCTCTACTGACTCCTGCCTTGAAATTTTGCCCAGTTATTAGACTATTCTGTATGTATTATTTGTATCTGAATAGGACGTATTATCTGAGGGAGATCCAAAAAGTTTTGGGAGCAGCTCAATATTTCACGGGGACAGAGAAATGACAAGTCTACTAAGCCTGTTTGGAAAGACAGTACGAGAAAAATAAGATTGCTGTAAAAATACACCCTATTACCTGTCAAGGAGACTTGATCAAATTCAGTGTGGTACTCTGGATGGGATTCTGGAAGAGAAAAAAGATGCTAGGTAAAAACTAATGAAATAGGAACAAAGTAGGCACTTGAGTTAATAATAATTAATCAATATTGTTTCATTTATCATAAATGTACCATACTCATCTAAGATATTAACACTTGGAGAACTTGAGTGTGAGGTACACAGGGACTCTGTACTGTTCACAGTTTTTCTGTTAATCTAAAACTGTTGTAAAATTAAAAGTTTATTTTTTAGAGTGTGTCTTATCAAGTTCCTGTCTTCCTGTGGAAAGTTCACACCAGTATTATGGGCATTTACATATATGTCTCATGTCTCTACAAGAGCCTGCCTTCAGGTTTGTGGTCACCTTTGTAATCCTTTGAACTAAGTTCAGGGCGTTGCATGGTCTGCAAGTAATTGTTCAATGAGTGAGTGAGTGAGTGAATGATTGTGAAATACCAAAGTAAACTCTTGGACAGGACATTCTGTAAGGACATAATTAACCTGATTGAAGCCAAGGGTAATGGGAACGATTTACTGGCCCTTGTCTTCAGTTCATTCAGTTCAACCAAACCTCTAAAGTGGCCTGTTTCTACTTTCTTCTTCAAATTACATGTTCCTGCTCTGTTTTTATCTCTGTCACTCCCTCTTCTTTCTTTCCTCTTTTTATCTCTATTATTGTTTCTTCTGCTGTGGTACACTTTCCACCCATTTTTACCCAAATAATAGTTATTCTTCCTAATGCATTGTGGTCTAGTGGAAAGCTTCTTGAGCATCAGTGATGAGCTCAGATTGAAGGGCACAGAGAGACAAAGACACTTGGCAGTGGATGTGTGCCACCCAGGTAACCACAGATCCTGGACCCAGCTCTGTGCCACTTCCCATGGAATTACTTAAAATTGACTTGTCTTTACTAGCATTAAACAATTAGACTTAATCTCCAAATTTCATCATTTTGGAACAATTGTTTTGATTTCCATTAGCTACAGTTTTAGTGTTTGCTTATGGATATGATTGTCAAATAAAGAGGAAGGTTTCTTCTTTTTTTTTTTTTTAAGGCAGAGTTTCACTCTTGTCACCCAGGCTGGAGTGCAATGGTGCGATCTCAGCTCACTGCAGTCTCCACCTCCTGGGTCAAGCAATTCTCATGCCTCAGGCTCCTGCTAATTTTTTGTATTTTTAGTAGAGATGGTGTTTCACCATGTGGTCCAGGCTGGTTTCGAACTCCTGACCTCAGGTGATCCACCCACCTTGGCCTCCCAAAGTGCTGGGACAGGTGTGAGCCACCATGCCTGGCAGAAAGTCTCTTCTTTAATGATCACTCATGGAGCTTCCATCTCCACATGATGCCAAACATTTGTGTATTTAGAAATATCTGGATGATTGGCCACATTTTTCCGCTTCTTTTTCCTTCTCCTCTCTCTCCAAGCGTTCTCCTCTCCTCTTCTACCCTCTTGTTCTTCTCCTCGTCCTCCTCTTTCTTCACCTCTGGATAGATGGCCGGCCTATTCATGGACTTGGGTTTTCCTGGACCTTGCTAAGTGTCCTTTTTCTGTTTCTTTTGTGTGTCAAACAAACAAACAAAACATTCCATCCTCTGAAAAGGAAGCTAGTCCTATTGGCTGATGCTCAAAAGGACAGATGAGGGTCAGTCGGTTTCTATTGGCCTTAATCAGCTGTCCAGGGTTTCTCTGTCACATGAGAACAAATGCAGTTAATTAGACCACAAGGTTTTGACTTTGGCCACACTATTTTCTGATCCTCTGACTTAATTGGTGATAGATTGCAATTTTAAAATGCTTGTATTTTTATATTATTTCATGTTCTTCAAGAACTATCTGAGTTTTATAGCCTTTGGACATCATTCTTGCAGGAATCCTACTTCTCAGGTCTTTAGCCCAGCATGGGGCTGGGTGGAAAGTGTGACTTCCTTGGAATGGGCTTCCTTTGACTGTGTTTCAGAGTGATGAAGGCTAACTGTAGGGCTCAGGAAGGAATTTATGACCCTTCATGGAAGCAGGGACTGCATCTGCTCCTTTAATGCTCTATGCTGGTACCCAAAACAGTACTTGGCAGCAAGTATGCACCCAGAGAAAGTTAGTACAGTATCTCTTATTCTTGTGGAGGTAAGAGCAGGGAGCTAAAATGGGCAGAAGGTGCCGTTTACTCTCATCATCCATGTCCCCAACTAGAGGCTTTAGTCAGCAGTCTTGGGGAAACTGCTGTTCCCAAATTGCTCCTATTTATAGGAAAGGGATAGGCTTGGCTCCATTCTCATGTCCCTTCTTATATGACAAGGTGATGAGTTGTTAGTTAGATTAGCCACAATCCTGGACATAGAGCCATACTTACCAGTGGACAAGATTTGAAAGACAACAGGCAGGTGTGTTTGCCAACCCACACATGTCTGTGTGGGCTCATCTTGTGGTTTTCTATGACTGGCCAGAAGGTGGTAAGACCTTTGGACTGGACACGTGTCAGCCCAGCTTACCAGGATTGCTGTGGAGTTTCAGGCCCAAACCCACTTAGATGGTTACGTAGTGGTATGTTGGTTTTCCATTTGCCATTTTTCCTCATGCTCACATCTCTCCTGGGAACTCACAAAAACAAGGGGTGGCTGAGCCAAAGCAGGTCTTGGATACTCCATGGGCAGGACCCCAACTAAGAGCTCTCAATCTCACTCAGGTTTCTCAGGGAATCACTTTTGGAGGTGCTGTTCTCTCACTGCTCTGTAGTATCACTTTAATCTGAATGTGTGCTGAATAGATGCAAACATCAGCCACCAGTAAATACTTTGTGTGTAGAAGATCTCACAGACTATTAGTCCACGTGTTCTCTCCTTTTCCTCCCATCTCCAGGCTTGCCTGCAGTAGCTTCTGGAAACAAGCAGTGTATTAGCTTCCTATGTCTCCTGTAAGAAATTGTCACAAACTTGGTGGCTTAAAAACCATTTTTATTTCACAGTTCTGGAAACCGGAAGTCCAAAATCAAGGTGTTGGCAGGGCTGTGATTTCTCCAGAGGCTCTGAGGGGAACATCCCTCTATGCCTCCTGAGCTTTTGATGGCTGCCAGCATTCCTTGGCTTATGTTCGCATCACTCAATCTTTGCCTCTATCTTCACATGCCATCCGCTCTCCTGTGAGTGTCAACTATCCTTCTGTCTCTTTCTCAAATGTAGATATGTGATAACATTTAGCACCCACCTAGATCACCCAGGATGAACTCTTCAAGATCCTTGACTTAGTCACATCTGCAAAGATTCTTTTTCCAAATAATGTAATATTTATGGGTGCTAGGGACCAGGATCTGATAACTTTGGGGTCTCACATTCAGCCCACTCTAGTAAGACTCTAGAATTTTGCTTTCACTTCTTTTTCTGTATAAATGTCCTTATAAAAAGAGAGTGGCATGTCCACAACTACATTTCTTTGAACATGCTAAGCCTACAGGTTTTGTTCCTGGGTATAGACCTGGAAATGCCTGACGAAAGCATGAGTGGCCTCTCACTTCTTCCAGTTTTGCAACTTATTCCGAATTGTAATAGAAAACATAACTTTTAGCTGTGACCACAGGACTTCCATGCAGGGTCTACATTACACCAACATCTGGATGAAAAGCAAAAACCAAACAGAAAAACCCCAGCCAATTAACCAGATGCTTGTTTCCAAGCATCTAGATGTTTGGCTCTTGTATTTGGGGTGCAGGAAACTGCACAGGCAGTCCTGAGTGAAGGAGAGGCAAGTTTCCCTTCACCCAGATCGGACAAGACTGAGGGAGATGATGCTGGGCAGGGGGCAGGGCTGGTGGTCTGGAGTTGAGGGGCCACCTTCAGCCTTGGCTGAGATGAAAGGGAAGAAGCTGAAGGTTCTGAACTGTCCAGGAACTTGGTGTGGAGGCGAACTCTGCGGAGAATGAAGACAGAACTAGCTGCAAATGTGAGCTCCTGGCCCCACCGAGCAGCCATATTAAAGATCAAAGGGACAAAGGCTGTGCATTCCAGACAGAATCAGGCAGCAAAGCACAACTATGCAAGCATTCTTGGCTGTCATACTCTCGAGTGCTGAGAGCACGCTCTTTGTTTAGCTGCTTAGCACTCTGTGCTCTGCCTGCTGAGTCAAGAATGCTCCTTTTAGGCTTCACAGGGTCAGGGCTGTGGCAGGGAAGATTTTCAGTGCGATCCAAACAAGATGCTTCAGTGCAGTGGCTCCTCTCTGCTTCCCTGGAGACAATTAGGGACCTTTGGGAATAGGAAAATGGGGTGAGGGGGACTCAGTCTCCTTGGTTTCTGGCCTTTTGGGAGCAATTTAATTAATTCATATTTAGGCCAGGGCTTTTTGAACAGTCTCCTGGTTGACAGCCCATTTTCTCTTTGGGACCTGTCTGAGAGCTCAAGATTCTAGGCTTGACCAAAGGATGGCAGAGCAGTTACTTGGGTCTGAGCTTCCGGGCCTTTTAGTCGGGATGATGACGTGATTTTTCCTTGTCTCAAATGACAGAAACTGATATTACCCCCCTCCCCACCCACTGTGGCTGGCTTGGATGTTAGATTGGCTAGCATATGCAGGCCATGTCAACTTGATCATAGCTCAGGTGAAAGTAACATCCAGATGGGCCCCTGGCATCAGTATAATTGGGTATTAGGAGATAAGCTCTGAATTTGGTGGCTCTGCCACTTACTAGCTGTGTGACCTTGGACTTGGCTTCTTCCTGTGAAACGTGTGATGATAATACCTACCTTTTGAACTGGTTTTGAGGACTACATGAGATACACTTTGTAAAGCACTAGCTCTGTGGCTGGACTATAATAGATGATCAGTAAATGAGGTTTTTATTGTGATTATAAACCTACTTCTCTGAGAAAGGCATTTTTTTCCTCTTTCTCTTCTCTTGCTTCCCCCCACTTGCTTTCATTTTAGGATTCTACATCTGGGAACCAAAAATTAGAGAGAGTGAAGGAGAGAAAGAGAAAGAAAGAGAGAGAGCATGGATTCTTCTAGGGGCCCTCTCATCCTGGATGGAAGCTTATTTGTAAAGCAGTTTTGGATCACCCATGCTCTGAGGCTATGTTATTTTTAGAAATCTCTGAATCCCACCTAAAGAAAAAATTATGAACCACCATGATTGTTCCTGGTAGAGTTACATCCAATTGGTAGGTTAATATGCCTTTCCTACAAGAGGTCATGGTACAAGATCTTTGGGCCAAGCTGCTGTGTATTCTCTTCACTCCCCACCTTTATCTTACCATCTCCTTCCTGAGGCTCAAGTTTCCAGTTTTTCTGATACTTCAAACTTATTCTTCACATGTGGGTCATGCCTATCTGATTTTGGAAATCCTAGTGAAGCAGAATCTCTTGCTCATAGTAGGTGCTCAGTGAGGTTAGGGTGAATAGTTTAGCTTGCTTTCAAGTCTATGAGTTTTGTTAGCAAGGTTCTTTCTTCACAAAAGGAAGGATGTGCTCACAACTATCTGTAAAGTTAGTGGATGATTGCCCAGGTGGCATGGTTTAGAGCTGCAAATAAAGGGCCCCCACTTATATGTAGAGCCCACCTTTACCCGCCAGCTAGAATAGATGGCATATATGCTTTAGAGTCAACACTCTGACTTCCAAAACCAGCTACACTGTGGACTGTGTGGCCTTGAGCAGGCTTATACCCTGAGAAACACGGTCACCTCATCTATAAAATAAAGATTGTAATATATATCTCAAAGATGCTAATAAAGCTTAAATGGAACAAAGTAACGCATATGCCTGAACATAAGTGAGGATTTATCCAAATGATTCCAAGGAAGCAACCTTACATGTGAGACTGCACAAGGCTGGAATATGACGGACAACTCTCTCAATTAGATTATTTTGAACAACAGGGTAGTGTTTGGGTAAAGCCCAGCCTGAAACAATCTAATGCCCATTTGAAGGGCTTTAGAGATTTTTAGACAGAATCTATAGGGGTCAAAAGGACAGTAATTATTACTGAAAATGAGGCTTCTCGCTTGCAAGTGATGGATGTCATGGTAAACAAGTCCTTTGAAGATCATTCTTACATCATAAATACTTACCTATGAGAAAATGAGGTCAGGTATGGTAGCTTATGCCTGTAATCCCAGCACTTTGGAAGGATTGTTTGAGGCTAGGAGTTAAAGACCAGGTACAGACCCTGCCTTTACAAAAAAAAAAAAAAAAAAAAAAAGATTAGCCGAGCATGGTGGGGCATGCTACTCAGGCAGGAGCATCACTGAGTGCAGGGGTTCGAGGCTGCAGTCCAGCATGGGCAACAGCGCAAGACCTATCTCTAAAAAAGCAAGCAAGCAAGCAAACAAACAAAAAAAGCAAAAAAGTATATATATAGGAGTTCTGATGTTATAAATTGTAAATTGCTTTTCTCCTGCCTTTCTTCCTTCCTTCCTTTTTTCCTTTTGTGGCTTGGGATAAAATTTCCAGTGACAGGCTTATGTATGATCTTGAAAAATATACATGGAAGAAGTGAAATGCTCTAGAAAACAATGTCTGATAACAAGAAGATGGCTTCAGGGAGGGCAGGATGCTGGTATTAAAAATAAATATGAGAAGTTTGAATACAACTGTTTCATAAACTGTGGGTATGGAAAATAAAATTTTTAAAACATTGTATCATTTTATATACTATGTGATTTTAAACATGTTTCTAATTAAATGTTCTATTGTAGGTAGACATTTGCTTATTTCATCTACTGCCCTATATGTCTGTGTATTAAAATTGAGGAAAGTTCCTTTGGGGCAGCATGGGTCCCTGGGGACCATAAGGGATGGGGGGATATTTTTTCTTCTGCATCCACTTCGCTGCACATGTCAGCTTCCTTCCTCCCTCACTGTGATCTAGCCCCTGAGCTTTCCTGGTCATGTCAAGGAAAAAAATGGCTCCCACCACTCCTCAGTTTTTACATCTTACTTGTTGAAGGCTTTAGTCCACACTGAGACTGGAATTCCTGAGCCTCTAGTCAATGTTTCCCCAGGTGAGATTCAGGCTGTCCTGGGTCAGGTCGGGGGCTCAGGCCTGAACCACTGAGCTGTGGCGAGGGCCACTTTGTACAGACATGGCTTCCAGGAGCTCGTCCCTCCCATCCTATGTGCAGCTGGCAACAAGTGACCAGTGTCAGGGACAAGACATTTCTGGAGATCTGGAAGACATTTACAGGGACTGAATTTGGTATGAGATGGGGGGTTTTGAACAATGAGCTACATCTGAGAAAGATTGATCTGGTAATAATGTAAAGAATGATTTCAGGGGGTGAATAACAATTTACTAGAGACAGTATTATGGGATTGGGGGAGGGGAATTGGGAAGGCTTTGGGCCTTCAAGAGTTTTCTAATAATAAACTGCAGTCGGTAGGGAGGGAACTGCCTTTTTTGCAGTTATCCCCTATGAGTTGATAAAAATCGTGGTGGCAATGAGGGGAAAAGAAGCCATAGGAGGGAGGCTTCTGAGGAGGACCTGTGGTAGGGCTTGGGGTGGTCCTGGGCCCCATCTCACCGGGGTGCTCACGGTGAGGCGGAAACACAATTGCTGACACCTGACAGGCCTGGCTGGGAAGCAGAGATCCTGGCCTGACACAGCAGGGGCAGGCTGGGCTTCATGTCTGTGGACAAGGCAGCAAGCAGTGAGTCAGGGCAGCGTGACAGGACAGTGTGGCGACACAGCACAGTGAAACGTGAGGGGAGCCCTGAGTCATCGCAGCTGGTGGAGTCCGCTGAGTGTGTGGTGTAGATACAGACACCCACGGGCACACCCCACAGCCCTCATCCAGGAGAGCAGCCCACCGGGGCCGGGCGGTGACTCAGAAAGCAGCCACGCAGATAACCACTGACTCAGTTTAAAATTCCTCAGCTCCCTCCGCATGCCTGGGTTTGAAGGACAGGTGACTCACAGACTGACCCTCTCTGTGGTCTAGTGTTTCAAAGGGTTATCTTTAGATCTCCAGGTCATCCTAACCTCTGGGACATCCCTTGTCTGGAGGCCAAGCCAGCCATAGTGACATTCTCAGCCTACACTTGGTTTGCTCACTGGGATTTCCGTTCCAGCAGCCTCTCCATTCTAGTTGTCTGTCCACTGCACACATTTTCAGTTGTCATCTACAATGCTTCGGCTCCATGCTGGGCACCGAGGACACAGCAGCGCACCAGAAATGACCCCTGCCCTTGTTGACTGTTTCTCACTCACTTTATGTGGAAGTTGGTTGAATCAGGAAAGAGATACCTCTTTGGACCCCCATCTCTCACCCAGGGGTCCACACTTCCTGGTGGTCGGCTCCCTAGTTTCCTGGTCTGCCCTGAGCAGCTGGATCGTCTCCCATGTACCTGCTTCATGTTTCCTGCAGGTACATGGGAGAAGAGAGTGAGTCCACTTCCTTCCACTAAGTGTGTAGTAATGTGGGAGTGTTTTGATAGCTAAAGGGCTGCTAGCATGTTTGTGCTGAGATTCACACACATGCAGAGGCACTCAGCCCTGCACTGAGACTCCTGGAGATTGTCCATGGACTCACTCTGGGACAGCAATCACTCCATTTAGTGAGCCTGTGTTTTATGTACAATTTGATGACCAGAGTAGCTCTATGAGATAGAGTTTTATCGGATATTTAACATCACATTGTATTAACATCATTGTTACTTCATATGTCACTAAGATCTCACAGCTTATAAGAGGCAGTTCTGTTTCACCCTAAACCTGCTGCTCTTCATGACATACATATTGTTCCAACCCCAGGGTGAGTTCTCTCCTCTTGGGAGCATCCTTATCTTGAGATCAGGGCTTCTTCATCTTCTGACTTCCTAAGGCCCATAACCTCATCAGAGCATAGCAGGTACAGGCTGGCAGCAGAAGGAAGGGGCAAAATCTAGATAAGAGGGTATGGGTGAAGATTCAATAAAAGTAGAGAGCTCAGTGTTGTGGGGGACGCATGACCAAGGCTTGTGATGGCCTGCAGGATGGTCTGCAGCGAGGCTGTCATAGAGACATGATTTATCATCAGGCTCCAAGCGCTTTAGTAATATCTCCTCATGGTCCTGGTTTGGTGGGCCAGTCTTTCAGAGGAGCCCCACCTCTGCTGCCTTTTCAAGAATGTGAAGAGAGAAAGGTGCTAGAATCATGATCATATGCTTTTGAGCTGGAGGGGTGTCAGGGGTCATTTAATCCAATTTCCTCATGTAATAGGCAAAGAAAATGAGAGGCAAAGGAGATTCTCTGACTTTCCTGAAATGGTGGCAAGATGGGGACTTGAACCCAGGTCTCCGTTCTGCCTAGCGCTCTTTCTCTGACATCACTGCTCAATACTCTGAACAGGATTGCAGGCAGCTTAAGAGTCTACAAATTTGGCATAAAATACAAGGAAGCTTTCATCTTACAAGTCCACACCGGTGGCCTACTCCTTCCCCATCCCCTGGACTCCGCTCTGCAAGTAACCCATCTCATTATTCCATTCTAGGCCTCTTGGGGCCCGCCCTCCCCCATCCTTTATTTATGTATTCTTATGAAGAATCCGCAGCATAAGAATTACTTTCTAACAATGGCATCTAAGAGTGGAATGTCTAACGTAAGTTTGGCGGGGAGAGCAAGCATTGCATTCATCTGCAGATGTCCTTTCTCTCTCTTTTGGCACTGATAACTGTCAGTTAGTTCCCCTCCACCCTGCAAGAACCTGTATTTGGCAGAGCAGATATGTCAGCATGCTTGTAAAGTACATTTTTTCTTAGTGAGAGGGGCCTTGCAGAGTGAGTTCTTAGCTTTCTTCCACTGGCTTCGAAGTGTCTCCTCCTGGGAACATGCGTGATTCCCTTTAGACGATGCCGTGATGGGGTGTGATGTTACGGAAAGATTTAGTTCCTAAAGTCAGCTTGTAGGTTGAGTCCTGGCTCCACTGCTTTAATAGTAGTAAGACCTTGGAAAAGATACTTAGCTCCAAATCATGACTTCCTTATCTATACTGTGGGAGCATTTGGAATCACACAAGAAAAGATACATGAAGGGGTCTGGCATGTGAGATGGTCTGGATGCCTCCTGGCAGAGGCAGCTTTATCTTTAGGAAGTTGAGGAGATTTGGCTGCCAGTCCTTGCCTGAGAAGGGTAGAGGCTTTAACTTCAGGTAAACCCCACAATTATCGCTTTGGTACACATATTTGTGTACCAAAAATAATAATAAAAAAATTGTAGGCCGGGCGCGGTGGCTCAAGCCTGTAATCCCAGCACTGTGGGAGGCCGAGGTGGGTGGATCACGAGGTCAAGAGATCGAGACCATCCTGGTCAACATGGTGAAACCCCGTCTCTACTAAAAATACAAAAAATTAGCTGGGCATGGTGGTGCGTGCCTGTAATCCCAGCGACTCAGGAGGCTGGGGCAGGAGAATTGCCTGAACCCAGGAGGCGGAGGTTGCAGTGAGCCGAGATCGTGCCATTGCACTCCAGCCTGGGTAACAAGAGTGAAACTCTGTCTCAAAAAAAAAAAAAAAAAAAAAAATTTAAAATAAAAATAATTACTTTAAAAATAATATATTTAATTATTTTAGAAATAATTATTTAAAAATATTTTTAAATAAAAAAAAATTTTCTCTTGCTCTTGTCCATGTTATTTTCCTCAATGACATCATGGGGAGAGTGGTTACCATCTAGGGGAATAGCAGGGCCCAGTGTGGGGAAGTGTGGCTCAGAGGGCCCTGGTCTTTTCCCCAGCTGGCATTTACCAACCATCTGAGACACTGGGAATGGTATTTAAGTTCAGCTGACTCATCTAGAAAGTAATAGGAACACTTACACATCGTGGGGTGATAGAAGATTGACGGGAAGGTGCTTGTGGAGCACTTACTGTACAGGGTCTGGTGAATGGCAGGTGCTGCTTACTGAGTTGGCATACTTTCTGAAATTCTTGTTTTGCGGGTATTTCTACATTATTAATGAGGCCATAGGCCTAAGAGGTGATAATTTTCCTGGTCCCCCCTAAAGTTTTTCCAATGGCCTGGGTCATGTGTCTGATTTTGGAATGCAGGCCTTTCTTAGCAGGAGGGTCCTTGGTCTACATAGTTAAGTGTTGCTTATTCTCGGTTCCCTCCAATCTTTCTGGAGCTCAAGGCTTCAAAATCTTGAGCCTTAATATGGCTCTACAGAGGAGTGTCTGGTAGAGGGTGTGTTGCTCATCTTGGACCCCACCCGGGGAGGAGAGAGAATAGGGTTAATTTTCAAAGTGCCAAAATATCTTTGCATAGATTCTTTCCTCTGCCTGGAATGGTCTCGCTTCTCCTGGTAAGTCCCTAGTCATCCGTTAAGAGGCCTTTTTCCATCAAAGCCTTCTCCAGCCACCCTCAGTAAGTTCCATCACTGCTTTCTCCATGCACCCCTCTATTTAAGCTCCTGCCATACGTGGTCCAGGTGGCTCTGCTGGCTGTGCGGCCTTATCTCTGACCACCTCAGCCCCTGAATTCGATGCCCCAGTCTTAGCGCGTCCTCTTAGTTTCACAGGTGCGCTATGCCTTCCTTTTCCTTTGAGCTTTTATACCTAGTCCCTCTGTGTGTGACACTGGTCCCCTCCTCTGACCCCAGTTTCCTTGACCCCCCAGCCCTACGTGGTGAACTGCTGCCCGTCCTCAGCGCTCAGTTAAACATCCTTCTCCTGGTAAGAAGTCCCTGTGCTCCCAAGTCTGGGGCCGTCTTATGGGCTCCCATGGTGCCTTCTCACAGCCCCCGTTAGACTTTGTGTTTTTTGTGGGGAAGGGCTGTGCCTCTTTCTCCCTATCATATCCCTGAATCTAGCACAGGCCTGGAGTAGCTATTCATCATATTAAAAACCGAAATCGATTTGCATGTTTTCTCCCCCCAAGATGGCTAGCCCCTTATCTCTCTTATCATTGAGTCCAGTGGTCGGCACAGTGCTGGGGGCTTCTCATCAGGGCCAACTTAACAGCATGAACTCCCAGCCAGGTCCTGTCACAGCCAGCTCTGAAGTTACTTTTTCCTGAACAATCAAATTTCTCTTTTTAGCATCAGAGGAGCAAGAAGCTGGAAGGAGTCCCAGAGCCCCAGCTCCTTTCAGAAGGCCTGAGCTCCCGTCCCCTCCCTAGCGGGTGGTCCTGCATGCCTTCCCGCCCTCCTCTCTTCACTTCCACTTATCCCCACTCTCAACCCCCCACCCAGCCAAGCTGCTATTGACAATTAATGTAATGTTTCTGGGTTTTTCTTCAGGCTGAGACTCACTCTGGTTTTGCTTAAGATTGTGAATCAGTTTTGTCCACGCTTGGACCTGCCAATGTCGGTAAATGGTCTTCTAAATCTGGTCATTGCAAATACGACTCTATCCTTTTCATTTATCAATATGTTGAGCAGCCAGGTCAATGGGAGTTGCCCCATGGGTTCCAGGCCCATTTATTAAAAATGTGGAACAATTTAAGTTCTTGCTGCTTTGACTGAAAGTTGTAGAGCACATGTTATTTCCAGCAGGCTCCAGGGCTGGAAGGTCAAGTTTCAGATGCGATTAATTCAGTGTAAAGGTGAGCCTGCCAGGCTTGGAAGAAAGAAGAACTGACAGCTGATTTATGATGTGGCTTTTAAACAAATCACCCCTAAAACTCAGCTCATTTCATTATGGCAGAGGTTCAATTTGTAATAAAGTGTCATCCTTGGACACTGAGTCCTGCCCCTATAGTCAGCAGCTGGAAAAGAGAAATGGAATTTCAGCAGTTCCAGAAACCCTCTCCACAATGCTTGGCAAAAGAAATACCAGTGCCTTAAGATCCCTCTCATATCTACTTAATGACAAAATGTACCATGAGCTGATGGGCATGTGTGCGACTGTATAAAAATAGCCCTGTGAGTCCCTATCCTTGGGGCCAAGGGTGACCGCATATGCAGAAACACCTAGTCACAAACTGCCCTTTGCTTCTGTGGCCCAGAGTGCTTTCTGGAGGTGAATGAGATTAGGAGTAGGGACAGGTATGGAGATGATGAAGCTGCTCTATGCTTTCGGGAAGTGACAGTTGCCTGGAAATATTGATGTGACGGGGACCCTTTTTCTAATTAGCATGCTTCAGTTTAATGTCTGCCATGCAGGAACTAGAAGGCACACGTCAGTGCTGGGGAAATGAGAGCGTGACTAAAGCCTTCTTTTAGGTTTTGCGGCGGGCCTGACTTCCAGGTATTTCGGTGTTTAATGACAGACTGCCTTTCTGTTCTAAATATGAAATGGAACATTTCGCCACCATCCAGACACACTGGGGCCTGAAGTGGGCCTCTCACCTCTCTTCCCCCAGTATGGCAGTGTAGGGAGTGGCCCTCAGACGGAGACTCGGTTCACTTTCATAGGTTTGGTCTTCCCATCCCTGTCCCAATAACAATGACTCAGTGGCAGAAAAAGTGGAGTCATTTCTGAATCCCAGACACACTGCTGCATGGGCTCCTAGTTAGTGGTCAATCCAGGCAGCAGCTGGAGGGCTGTGAGGGAGCCGTCTGTATGGCTACAGTGGGAGGGCGATGCTGGGAGCCAGGGGCTCTGAAAAGCCATGGTGACAGGGGAAGAAAACCGCTCTGTGAGGGGTGAGTGCACGTGCCCATGTAGGTTTTTGGCCAAATAATGCAGGGTAATGAAGGCTCTTACACCCTGGATTTCCAGGCTGTGCTCTGCTCTGCTTGGCTTGAGGTAGACATGTAAGTGAAGATTGCTCCTAGGATGGGCAGCCCTTACTCTGTGTTTGCAGACAAAATGCCTGTTAGCATCTGGAGCCCTGAGCCAGAGACGCCAGCGTCTCTTGGCTGGGCCAGTAGCTTCCTGGACTGTGGAGCTGCAGCCCATAAAAGGAGAATTTATGAACAAACAAGGAAACCTGTCTCTTTTCTGCAATGTTAAAAAAATATGTTTTCAACATGAAGTCTTCACTGCTGCTGTTTTCTGGTAAACCAATCAAATTTAGTAGATATACCATAGTTTCATATACTATACACACACACACACACACACACACACACACACACACACACATATATATAAAATATATGATAAGATACAAATTTCACATACAGTATACAACTATAGTATACAAATATGCTACAGTTCCCCACTGAGCCTACCGTGGGGTCACCTACCGCCCCACACCCGACCGCCTCCAACAAGCTGTTTGTACTTCTCATCTTGCACATATCACACAATGCCCAGGGCCTGGGGGCATTTACATTTGTCTATGTCCTCAGTATGGCTTGATGAAGAGAGTTCGAGCTTTAGAGCCAGACAGACTCAAATTTGAACCCAAATCCAACTTTTCAGTGGCCGTGTAAGCTTGAGAAATCTAGTTAACTTTTCCTAGTCTGGCTTTCCTTCTCTGGAAGACAGAGCCACTGATTTCAGGGTGATACGGAAGGATAAGTGGGGCAATGCATATGCTGTAGTTCTGCTGCAGTGAGGCCTGGCAGAGGGTGGGCGGCAGACTCCGTGTTAGTGCACATCTCTCTCTCCACCTCCACTAGACTCATTCCTTAAAGGCAACATGGGATCGTATGCATTTGTATATCTCTCTTCTTGCTCAACACGTAATCCATTGCCTTGTATCTAGTATGCACTCAAATAATAAAGGAACTCATTTTATTTTAACCTCAAAGTGGAGTAAGAAATGGACCAAAAGTCAGGTGAAAGGAATGTCTAATTGGGCTTTAACCCTACTCAAAGTGCGGGTCAAAGACCAGCAGCATCAGCATCGCCAGAGAACGAATTAAAAATGCAGAATCTCAGGCCCCACCCCAGAGCTACTGAACCAGAATCTGCATTTTAACCAGATGGCCAGGTGATCCACGTGCATGTTGAAGTTTGAGAAGTCCTATTGTGTCAATCACCAGGTACTAAATAAATAAATGAAGGAGTAACATTAGGAAGCCAGCAAAATAACTTATTAGAACACTACTGATTTTATTTAAAAGGAAAAATCTATTAAGTTGAAATATAATACTAAGAATTTCAAGACCAATGGCAGTTTTACTCTGATTCTAACAGACGCTGTCCTTGGCTATGATTCCGTGGCTGCAGACATGGACTCCCTGACTTGTGTTTCCTTCTCCCTCTCTGAGCCCCTGTGAACTCTTCCACTGTGCTGTGCTCTGCAGAAGGCCATCTCCACTCCCCAGGTCTGGGAGCTACTAGGGTCTCCCCGAATAACCCGTGTCCCAGGACGCTCTCAATTACTGCAGCTGCTTGCAGGCCCCGGTGGGGATCATGCTCTGCTTTCCACAGAATGGGTATTGTTCTTGTTTGGATCACTGCCCTAAATTCAAGTTCATTCAAAAGCGCCTTTGAGAACTTGGCTCTGTCTTGCATCTGCCTTTCAGAGGTGTGTGTACCTGGAGGGCAGCCTGGGGACCACTGCTTCCAGGAAGATGAAGCATCCCTTTGTGTCTTTCTGTCTTCCTTATGGATGGGGGTGCATAGTCTTTCCTGCCCGCTTCCTTTGGATTTATACTTGGCAAATCATCTGATCAACTCATCTGCTTGAGCTCTAAACTCTGTGGCTGCCTATAAAACCTGTTTTCCAATGGTGGTAGAAACAAAGATATAAGCACCTGTGGATTTTATCTCTAAAATATCTCCCAAATGCCTCTGCTCTCTGCCGTGACCACCACCACCTCTCTGGGCCACTGCACTCTCCTGCCTGGATGACGGCAATACCTCCCTGAGTACATCCCTGCAAGCTGTTTTCCCCACAGTGAGCCAGAGATCTTTTCTTAAACATAAATTGGAATGTCGTTTTCCTGCAAAAAACCCCCAATATCGCTGCACTGCCCTTAGAATGAGATCCAAATTTTTTCTGGTGACCTCCAGAGGCTGCTGTGACCAGGCCTGCCTGGTTCTGGGGCCCTGCCACCTCTTCCCTGACTATTGGGCTTCTCTTCCAGAAGGATTTGCTGCTCTTCCAGCCTCTCACACTCACCCAACTCTTTCCTACCTCACCTGAGACATTCCCTCCACAGACAGGACTTCCTATCACCCAATTGTCACTCCTCAGCTCCTTTCTTTATTCAGCCATCACTTTGCTAGCTGTTTTATGTACTTAGCCTGGCACATTCTAGGTATTCAATACACACCTGCTGGATTGAGTGCATAAACCTATTGGATGCTAAGTGTTTTCTCCTGAAATTCATTTTCCTATCTCCATCCGTATCGATGTTCTTCACTCCTCTAGGTGCCCCCCATCAGGTGGATGGAATTCCTTCATGAGGACTTCCTAAGCCACTCTTGTCTGGAATTGTCTTCTGTCTTAGGATCTGTTGTCATCCTATTCACCAACAAATCCCTTACCTCACTGAAATAGCTTCTCGCTCCTCCCCTGCACACCCACACTCACATGTACACACACCTGTTCTTTCTGTGTTGGCGGGATGTTATTCTTAGGGGGTGGTAAGGAACAGTGGTTAAGTATCGAGGCTCTGGAGCCAGACTGCTTGGGTTCAAATCTTGGCTCTGTCAATTACTTGTGGGGCAGTGATTTAACTTCTCTTTGCCTTGGTTTTCTCATCTGTAAAGCAGGGGCAATGCTAGAACCTTCCTCACATGGTTGTTGTGAGAATTAAATGGATTAAAACATATCAAATATATAGAACGGTGCTGGGCACATATTGAGCAATACAGAAGTAGTAGGTCTTATGGTCATTTAAATGAGGAAGAAATGATTTTGCACTGTGAGATTCTCATGGAAGTGGGTTTTCAATCTAGATTTCTCCTAGCCTGAAGTCCTATCCACCTTCACTATGTCTGCTAAAGGATTCCTCTGGGACACATTTCTCCCGGCATCTCTTAGGACTTAGTCTGGTTGAAAGAGAAAGGGGAGTTTAGGCATGAGCAAAAACGTATGTTCGTTTAGCAACTTCAGTTGCTCTACTGACCCCTGACTGCCCGCTGAACACAGGAGGCCAGGACTGGTTGGGCTCCCAAGATGGGCTGACAGGCAGAGGGGGACCGTCCCAGCAAGTGATGCCATGAAACTGCCTGCCCACACATCCCCTTCATTCTCAGTGGCGGGGGTGGGGGGGAACTGGCCTTCCCTTTCCTGGAACCTTCCCTCCTATCCGTCCTGCAGCCTGCTGAAGTCTTGATGGCCTTGCTCTTGTTTTGGGATTAAGTCCTTTGGGATGTGTCTTAGTTTAGTTGCACCTCTTTTGATCTCTCCCACCACATTTTTCTGCCCCTCCCCTCCCCCTCTCCCTCTAACCGCTGAAATGTCTCAGCTTCTGGAGCTGACTCATGGTGCCTCCTGCTTCCTAGCCCTCCTTGAGAGTCAGCAAGGGCACAGGTTAAATACACAGTTTACCAGGCCTTTCTCCTGGAAATTCTGATTCTGGAGGCCTGGATCAAAGTCTAAAGGGAATCCACACCTTTAACAAGCACTCGTGGTGACTCTTATCTTCAGCGAAGCTTGGAAGTCACTGCCTAGGGCTTGCTCATGTTTTCATTCTCCACAAAATCTCACGGTTTCCTCCAGCCCAGTATGCATCTCATACTTTTGACAGCAGGCAGATCTTGTTTTGTTACCTTGTGTTGCTATCTAACTCTCAACAATCTATACCTTTTCTCTTCAAACAATAGAAACTTCTAGAGAGTAGGCATCAAGATTTTTCTTTTTCTTTTACTTTTTAATTTTACTTTTTCGTCTCATCATATTCATTTGGGGTGAACATTGAAATTATTTTATGTAAGCACCATCAAAAGGGCTTGAAGGAAAAGGCTTAGAATAGGTAGGCTAGGCGCAGTGGCTCACGCCTGTGATCCCAACACTTTGGGTGGCTAAGGTGGGTGGGTCGCTGGAGCCCAGGAGTTCAAGACCAGCCTTGGCAACACGGTGAAACCTGGTCTCTACCAAAAATATGAAACTTAGCCAGTCTCATAACCCAGTCTCAAAATAAATAAATAATAAATAAATAATTGATCAAAATTTAAAAATAAAATAAAAAATTTTAAAAAACAAATAGGTAAAAGAGGCATGTTAATTTGTGATTACACATGCCTTACGTATTCAGGATTCGATTAAGTAAGTTAAATGAAAACATCTCTGGTGACTGGAATAACTTGCTGCTGTCTAAAAGTGATGAGTCATGGACAGGGCAAGCTGGGATGTGTTACTCGAAGAACTTCTCCAATTCCTGGCCCCACCATGAATTGTATGTGTGATCTTAAGTGAGATGTGTCTGCAAACTAAGCCTTAGCTTCCTCATTCTAAAAAGGTTAAATTCCGACCTCACTGGGTGCATGAAGTCAAGTGAGATACTGTGTGCAGAATCATTTTGGAATCTGTAAAGTGCTGTACAGAGGGTAGGAATTACTCTTAGTCATCCTTACAGTTAGTTTTCCAGCTCACCTGCCTGTGTGCATTCCCTCACAGCTTTCCTATCTGAGTCATGTGACTAAATTTAAATGCTATGCTAGGGAGCCTAAAAAATCTGCTTCCCGGCAAGAGCTGTGAAACCTCACATCCTAATTGACAGAGACAAGGAGGAACAGTGATTCAGAGGCAGCTCTAGGGGAGCAGTCAACTCAGGCCTGAAAACGTCTCCTTGGATAGATCTGCTGGGGAATGGGAACAGATCCCTTCCAAGCTTTGGTTTGTCTCAGAGAGGAATTTAGAAGCTGGACTATGATTGGACAAATGGTTAACGTTCATGAACATATACAAGATTTTCAGATGGCAATGCTTAAAATCTCAACAACAATAAAAAATCATAGCTGCATTATAGCAAAAGAGGGTTGCTGTCCTTTAAGTGAACCCTTAGAGAGTCAGTTTTCTGAGCTTGATAAGAATATATTACAAGAGGCAGTTTTCAGAGTTCTGTAAGCTTTGGCAGGGATGGGCTGGTATGTGTGAGAAGAAAGCAACAGATTTAAAAAATCTGTATAAACACCGAAAGAAATAAACTTGCTGCTTGCTGCAGCGTACCCATGTTGTTAGAGATTTTGCCCTTAACATCTCTCTTTTAAATCTGACTCCAGGAAATAGATTTGGAACCCGATCAATCCCATCCTTAACTCTGCCATCCTTCTCCCAGAATTATAAACATAAGATTATTACAGCGCATTTCCTGCATGTGCCTTCCATGTGGCTCTAGCCTCCACCTCACAAGTGCAGCGAGTAAACACTCCCCAAGTGTAATTCTGAAGTGTAGCCCATATGGTATGGACTTGATGGGGAGGGCTGGGGACCTAGGGTGCAGACAGTGTATACTGCAAGAGGTTGAGCCTGAGGGAGGAAAAAGGTCTCCCAGTGGCAGAAGAGGCACCCTTCCTTCATTTCTTTGCATGTTTGGTTGGTATGTGGGAGCTACAAAGGAGAGTTGAAAATGTTTCCTTTTCTTTCTTTCTTTTTCATAAATCCATTTCAATCCATCCCATTCCTGGAAAAACCACAATCCCCCAGCAGTCTCTAAGTTCTTCACTTTTGAAAAGCACACAGCTTCCCTGCTACCCCTTGTTTCTGTGGGTCCGGCTGGAACAGTAATTAATTTTGGTGTAAATGAGTTTAGCGCTGGGGCTTTTGTTACTGTGTTAAGGCTCCAGGGTCCTGTGGTTTGATACCATTTGAGTGCACAAACTGTTAGCTTTATAAATTTTCAACAGTTTTCTTTCCTCTCCTGAATCTCATATGAAACTCATTTCCCAAGGAACTGACCAAGGTCCTTTGACCTCTTGCCTCAATTGCTTAAAGGCCTCCATTTCTTTTTCTTGGCCTTTTACTCTTGATATTAAAAGGCGAATTGAACTTCAAAGGGCAGTAAGCCAGATGCCTTCTTTCCCCCATGAGGGGCTGACTTCCTCTCATGGGGGGAAAAGGCTTTGTCGGCACTCCATGATTTCAGGTTGGTGTCCATTTCCCCTGGGCCTCAAGCTGTTTCCACCGCTATACCCAGATGCTTGGGTGCAGGGCTCTAATTTGTGTGATTTGCTGGTCCTGATGCTGCTATTTGACAAAGCTCCTTGGTTTGCGCTGGTCTGGCATGAACATGTGCATATGTGTGTGCATGTGGCATGTGCATGTGTGGGTATGTGTGCACATGTGCATTGTGCATAGGCATTGTGCACATTGCACAATTTGGCATTGTGCAATGCACATGTGCATTGTGTATCCATGTGGGAATGTGCGATGTCCTCTGTCAGCACCAGCGGCACACACGAGACCTGCACTGTCCAGTACCTGTGGCTGTCAAACACTTGAAAAGTGGCTGGTCCTTACTGAGATGTCCTGTGACTATAAAATACACACCAGATTTTAAAGACTTGGTATGAAAAATATAAATGTAATTCATCTCAATAAGTTTTTATGTTGATTGCATGTTAAAGTGATCGTATTTTGGATGTATTGGGTTAAACAAAATATATTATCAGTATTTATTTCACTTATTTCTTTCACTTTTGAAAATGCGGCTACTGGGGAATGTGAAACCACACATACTGCCTGTATTATATTTGCACTGGACAGTGTTGATCTAGATTGCCAGTTGAGGGCCTGAGTCATGTGGTTGCTGAATCACAGCTTCCGCCTCAATTTCTCTGGTGTCCTCCAACCTTCAAGTTACGCAGCATGTGAGTGGCTGAGCTTCCATGAATCATGCTTTGTAACTTGCAGCTGCAGAGGACACTCTGTATGTGTCTTTATGATCCCACCTCCTGTTTCCTCTGGTGTCCCTCCACCCTGACCAGGCTGGTCTCCCATGCATGGGTTCATGTACAGCAGGAGAGACCAGTGCCCAGGGGTCTGGGGGCCAGAAGGAGGCTGCTGGTGACTCACACCTTCTTGGTGGCCCACACTATACCATAGGGGTTGATATGGTTTGGCTGTGTCCCCACCCAAGTCTCATCTTGAATTGCAGTTCCCGTAATCCCCATGTGTTATGGGAGGGACCCAGTGGGAGGTAATTGAATCATGGGGGTGGTTTCCCCCATGCTGTTCTTGTGATAGTGAGTGAGTTCTCACAAGATCTGACGGTTTTGTAAGCATCCTGCATTTCCCCTCTGGCATTTATTCTCTCTTGCCGCTGTGAAGAGGTGCCTTCCACCGTGATTGTAAATTTCCTGAGGCCTCCCAGCCATCTGGAACTGTGAGTCAATTAAACCTCTTTTCTTATAAATTACCTTGGGCATTTCTTCATAGCAGCATGAGAACGGACTAATGCAGGTGTATTTGTCCTGCACAGTACCCATTCGCTTCTTACTATGTCTGGGCTGGACCATTTCTCTTTGACATTAACCTACTTAGGATGCGGCTTAAGGGCTTTAAAGATTATCTAGTCTTATCTTTCCATGTTACAAAAGAGGGCACTAAGACCCAGGAGTACAGTGCTAGAGGGAGATGATTATAAGCTTAGACTTTGACAGAGGCAGCTTCAAGTTCAAATCCTAGCCCTGCTACTTCTTTGCCAGTCTCCAGCACAGCACTCCCCAGTCTGCACTGAAATGATCTGCTCAATGATCTGCATCCCTCTGAGTCCTGTAGGCTCCTTGAGGACGAAGTTGTGTCTTATGCATTGTCATAGCTCTTTTGTTTTTTCAACTGTGTGTTCAAGATCTGTCATATGCCAAGCCTGTTGTAGACTCTTGGGATGCATCCAGGAGAAAAACGGAGAAAGCTATAGCCTATGTGTGGCTTATAATCTAGTTGTGGGAGATGGATACCATGTTGGAAGGTTGTGTGGGTTTCAGTTTATGCACAGTCCAGATCCACACATTACCTTGTCTTGCAGGAGCAGCCCTGGCAACAGCTTGCTGCTGGTGTCTCCTCTACCCACTGCTGCCACCCTGCAGGCTCAGGGGCCACTGTGAGGATGCCCCATCCCTCCTGCTGCTGATGTGCAGGGCCTATATCTCTTTACTGGCTGCCTGAGCTGCTTATCTCTCCACTCTCACCTTCTGCCCTGGGGCTTCCTCATTGACTCTTAGGTAAAGGATCATGTACAACCCTTGTTCTCATCACCTGGAAGTATGAGAAAACCAACACCCACAGGGCAAACCTTGACCAAGGGAAGTCAGATGCTGAAGATACATTGTTTTCTCTCTTTCCCCTAGGCAGACAGTGGCGACACATTAGCTTCATGCCCCTTTCTGAAAACATCCCGTGGGACCCAGCCAGTAGCTCGTTACAGAGCTGTGGTCATTTGGAAACCTATGCTTGCTCTTCGTTTTTCCCTCCCTACTCCTCTGTTCCCTCCTTTCTGCTTCCCTGGAATTCAACCTTTGAGCTGTGTATTCTAGAGATCCTGTCCAAGGCAGTAGGTGCTAAGTGCGACGGAAAAAGCAAACTCAGAGCAGGCGGGCTCAGAACAGGGATAAGGAGTGCTGCGGAGGGGCTGCAGTTTTCAACAGCACTGTCAGCTTAAGTCTTGTTGAAAAGGTGATATTTGAGCAACAACTTGAAGAAGCTGGGGGAGTTAGCCACTCTGGGGAAAAGGTGTTCCATCCAGGGCAAGGCCTCCAAGGCATGACTGCGGGAGAGCAGAGACTGGGGATTTTGCAGAAGATGAGCTTAGCGAGGTGGGAGAGGGGGTTATCTTAGGTCTTTTAGGCCATTGTAAGGGTGAAATTGGGGCCTGCGTGGAGTTTTGAGCAGCTCTGGGACTTGGCATCTAGCAAGTGCAGTATGCCTGGCACATAGAAGGCACTCATTCAGAGTTGTTGATTTGAAAGAAGGCATGCCGTTGATCTTCCACAGATGTCCCGCCACCCCCTTCTTCAGGGCAGCACTTTTCAGAGGAGCCCCTCACCCTGCAGAGGGGTAGAGCTGGACTTGTACATTTCTAGCCAAGAGTTGAAAACAGATGGAAACAAAATGCCAGCATTAATCCAAAAGGCATGTGGGAGAAAGATCAAATGGGAGAAGAGGATGAATATGTTTTCAGCAGAGCTGTGTGCTTCCTACAGAACCAGACTGTGGGAAGCCAGTTGAGCCAGTCTTGTGCCCCGTGGCAGAAAATGGGTTTTGCCTGGAGCCTTAAGATGGGAAATGAGGGGTGGGCTCCCTGCTAAGAGCCAGACAAGTTCTGTGAGCTTTGACTTGTTGGGAATGCACACAACCAAGTTTGCCACATTCGCTTCTGTAAAACCTCCTTGGCAGAGTCCTTTCAGGTGTGAATTCTGTGGATCACATGCTTTTTAGGTCCTTGGTGCAGTGGCTGCCTTTTTTTTTCCTGTCACAAGGACCAGCGAGAGCAGGAGGAATGTCAGGGATAAGAACCCACAACATAATCCTTATTTTCCCTAGGGGTTCTCTTCTCCCTGGCCCCTTTCTTTCATACCTACCTTTAAAAGATTATGAGTGTAACAGGAGAAGGAGTTTGTGGTGGTGGCTGGGAACTCTTGGAGGGAACAGGAGAGCTCCCAAACATTTTCCCTAGTAAGGGGGGATATTTGCTTCCAAAAACCAGAAAACCGGGGAAGTGTGATTACATGAATCCTTTTATTCCAGAACCAGTGGCTTGGGCAGAGGGAGGGATTTATAGGCCAGCAGTTTTAGAGACTGAATTTGACATGATATTGATTATTTGTTTTAAGGAAATCCCGAGATTTGTACTTAAGCCAAGGAAACAATTGGGCTCTTTTTCAAAAGTCTTGCAAGTTCATCTTCCTGATGATCTTATTTGACGCACAGCTGCCCCTTGGTTACATTGTTAGAAGGAAGGACAAAGCTCAAGGATTTTCCGGTGTTTTCCAGACAAGATCACATCAATCTTTGGAAACTAGAAAAGCTCATTTAGTGTGCAGTGGGGGAAGTGACTGAGATTTGTTAGGGTAAATAAACATTGTGTTTCTGTGGAAGGTCCAAGGATCTCACAAGTGAGAGCAGCCGGTTGGGCAAGAGCAAGTCTCAAGCATTTTAAGAGGTTCTGCCTATTTCCCAGATGGACAACTGAGGCCTAGGGCCAACTGGGAGGTCCAGCTGAGGCCTGGGCCAGGTGTCAGCTGGATTCTTTGATTCTTTTTAGTAGCTAGAGGGGCATATGATAGTCAGGATATGTATTGCTGTTTTTTTTGTTTTGTTTTGTTTTGTTCTTTTTAGATGGAGTCTTGCTTTGTCACCCAGGTTAGAGTACAATGGTTCCATCTTGGCTCACTGCAACCTCTCCCTCCCAGGCTCAACCAAATCTCCTGCCTCAGCCTCCCAAGTTGCTAGAATTATAGGTGCCTGCCACTAAAATTTTCTACTAAAATTTTTGTACTTTTAGTAAAGATGGGGTTTCAGGCTGTTTTCTAACTCCTGACCTCAAGTGATCTGCCCACCTTGGCCTCCCAAAGTGTTGGGATTACAGGCGTGAGCCACCATGCCTGATCTGCTTTTGTTTTACTATTTAGTTTTTTTTTTTTTTTTTTGAGGACTTTAATTACCCTGATATAGTTTATAGAAATATAGGAAGCAACTTTTTAAAATTTAATCAATATAAAAGCATATGAAACCCCATCACTATATCCTTAATTATGGGGGGAAAGGATGGTACAATCCATGACTAAACAACTTACTGTTAGTCAGAGAAGTAAGTGAAACTCATAAAAGCATAGAGGGCAGTTCTTTTCTTCAAGTTCAGTCCAATGTTCCATCCCGTACAGATTCCCCAGGGGTGTAGGTTTGGAAGCTGCTCTTCTATGCCGGCCGACACATCCTGGCTCCCCACCTGTCACGAGATCCTTTTTCTAGGCCAGGAATGGCAAACCGTACTCTGCACACTAAATCTAGCCTGCTGCCTATTTTTGTATATGATCTAAGAATAATTTTTACATTTTTAAATGGTTTTTAAAAATGTAAAAAGAATAGTATTTTGTAGTGTGAACGTTTTATGAAATTAAAATCTCAGTGTCCATAAATAAAGTTTTATGGAAACAGGGATGCTCATTCCTTTATATATTATGTGTGACTGCTTTTCTCCACAATGGTAGAGCTGTGTAGTTAAGGCAGAGTGAATTCACACGAAGCCCTTTACAGAAGTGTATTGACCCCTGCTGTAACCCTTGGGGAACCCCTATGATATCCAGGTTGTAAGGAAATCTCTTGCTTTTGGACACTGTCTTTCCCCCTCCCCAGGGACCCACCCTCCTTGATTGTGCTCCTTCTTGGCACACTTCTCAGCCAGTCAGTCCTGACAGCCCCTGGATGGCAGGGAGTGGGACTAGAGGGGAGGATGAGAAAGGAACAGAGGACAAAGACTCTATTCTTGTCTGGTCACAGCCTGAAGTCACGATACGACCACCAGCCCTTCCGTGCCATTGGGGGCAACTCTGTCATATATTTTCTGGATTTGCTGAATCTTTCTCTACCTTGAGCTTATTTCAGTCTCTGTTTATGCCTAGCCTCAGGAAAGGAGGAGATTTAAGGGAGAAAATATAATCTATCTTGCCGCAAATGCTTTCCCTATGATGGAGATGAGAATTCACAATGTAGAAGGCATGTTGATCACACACCCTTACCGCTAGCTGACCTACTTCTGTGAATACCACCTAAATAATGCTGCTTCTTTGATTTTTTTTTCAATTCTTTTTCCCTGCCTGAGATCTGTTCCTCATCTCCACCTAGGTCCTATTCTTCTTTAAAGGGCTGCTTATGTCTTACCTCTTCCATGACACTTTACCAGACTGTTTCTGTGACAAAACCCCTCCTGAAGTTTTAGTATTTCCTTTCTACTTCTCACTGGGCTCTTGAGATCATTAAAGACAGACCTGCTAGTTGACTTCCATTCCTCTGATCTCCATCCCTATGATCACTGTCTCAACCCAAAAGCATCTTCCTTCTGAACCCTTCAAGGTGACCCATAACTGCAGCCAAGCTTGTCCCGTGCAAGTCTTCCCTCCACAGGGAACCTGGAATCCCACAGGGCTGCAGAGGCTTTATCTGAAATGTCAGGCTGACTACTGCAATGCCTGTCTCCTCAGCTTCAAATCCTCTGTTGCTCTCTGGATATGGGGTACAGAACCTCATGTGAGCTGGTTCTCACTCACCTCTCCAATCTCATCCCCGGCTTCAAATTCTATGCTCTGGCAAAACTGCACTGCTTGCGGTTTTCCAAAACGCTGTTGCATGTGTTTTCCTCTTTGCCTGGGATCTTGACTACATTCCACCCAGTTCCTTTTTCCTGACTAACTCCCACTTATATGCTAAGGTTCAGCTCAGGGGCCAACCCCCTTCAAAAATTCTTACAATTCCCACACCAGATTGAATGAGGTATTTATCTATCTGTGTTCTCATATGCCTCTCTTTAAGGCTACGATCACCACACTCTTGTATTAATCTGTTTCCATTATTGCATCTCCTTTACTGAACCATAGCAAGGACTGTGTCCTATTTATCTTCATACTGCTAGTACTTCTTTTAGTCTCTGACTTGTAGGAGGTGCTAAGTGTTTATTGAGTAGATAAAGAGGTTGATAATAAACCCTTTTAAGACAAGGTAGTGTTTTATACATTTGTATATCCCTAGGACTTGGCTCAATACCTGTTTTTGCTGTGGATAAGGATGTTTCCAGGTTTTAAAGATGCCACTGCAGACTCTTGGCCAAACCTGTGGCTTACAGCAGGCCTGGCAATGCCTGTCTGTTCTCTAACACACTTCTTGGTTCATACTCTGTAATGATGACAAAATTAATTACAGGCTGAGTGGTTGCTCTGTGTGTACTAGATGTTTAACATCTAATCTCTAATTCTAAACAGAATCCTGCAAGGTTGACATTATTCTCTGTCAGAGAAACTGACGTACAGGGAAGTTAAATAATTTTCCCGAGATCATATAAGAAGTCATTGGCAAAAGTGGGCTGTGAATCCAGCCTTGTCTATCTATGAAAGCCTTAATATTTCTGTTATCCCTTTTCCTGTCTGTAGTTTATATTTTAGCAACATAAATGAAACTGCAAAGTAATGGTTTATAGTTTAGAAAAAGAAGGAAAATAAAAAAGGGAAGGTTTGATTTGCATTTCTCTGATGACCAGTGATGATGAGCATTTTTTCATATGTTTGTTGACGCCAGTTAGAATGGCAATCATTAAAAAATCTGGAGAAAACAGATGCTGGAGAGGATGTGGAGAAATAGGAACACTTTTGCACTGTTGGTGGGAGTGTAAATTAGTTCAACCATTGTGGAAGACAGTGTGGCGATTCCTCAAGGACTTAGAAATAAACTCCATTTGACCCAGCAATCCCATTACTGGGTATATATCCAAAGGATTACAAATCGTTCTACTATAAGGACACGTGCACACGAATGCAGCACATATTCATTGCAGCACTGTTTACAATAGTAAAGACCTGGAGCCAACCCAAATGCCCATCGATGATAGACTGGACAGGGAAAATGTGGCACATCTACACCATGGAATATTATGCAACCATCAAAAACGATGAGTTTGTGTCCTTTGTAGGGACATGGATGAACCTGGAAACCATCATCCTCAGCAAATTGACAGAAGAGCAGAAGATCAAACACCACATGTTTTCACTCATAAGCGGGTGTTGAACAATGAGAACACATGGACACAGGGAGGGGAGCACTACACACTGGGGTCAGTTGGGGGGAAACAGGGGAGGGACGGTGGGGGGTGGGGAGATGGGGAGAGATAGCAAGGGGAGAGATGCCAGATGTAGGTGATGGGGAGGAAGGCAGCAAATCACACTGCCACGTGTGTACCTATGCAACAATCTTGCATGTTCTTTACATGTACCCCAAAACCTAAAATGCAATAAAATAAATAAATGGGGATTAAAAAAAAGGGAAGGTTTGGTCCTAACCCTGGCACCTGAAGAAAATCCAGCTGTTTTAATTTGCCCATGTTTTCATCCTGTGTGTCCACATGTATATCAAGTGAATACGGTAGAGCTGCCATTTGTGTTTTGCTCTCTTTCTCCCTCTCTCTTTTTAACCAAACGTTATATGAGAAGCGTTTTCCAATGTCTGGTCATAGTCTTTGTGACTGTAATTTTAACAACCGGTACTTCATTTCTGATCTTGACATTAATAAGACTCCCATCTCCAGTGGCTCCCCGTCCCTTCTCCTTTCTGGTCACTGCTCTCTAAGTGCATGTGGCCTTTATTGGAGGCAGCTGTGAAGAGAGTGCTGCATTTGGTGCCAGAAAAGTTGGAATGAGTCCCGGATCTGAGAGTTACGAGTTGTGTGACCTTGGGCAAGTCAGGTTCATTCAATTTCAAGCTCCTCTCTTGGTCTGTGAGCACCTTTATGTTGGGGATTATTTTATTTCTCCATTGAAGCCTTTGTTTCTGGGAAAGCATATGAGATCAATACATGCTTGATAAATCTCTCAAATTCTTCATCTGTAAAATGGGATAATTAAGCATATTCCGTAAAGACATTGTAATTAAATGAGGCTTTATATACACACACATACACATACACAAAAATACATTTTCTGCAGTTGTAAATCATAATATAAATATAAGTTGATATAACTGTTATCATTGTTGGGTTTATACAATTCACATAAAAGTCCATTAAATTATCTGGAAGAGCAGCAAACTTCGTGACTGAAAGTTTTACCTTTCATCCAGATGTTTGGTATCCTGTAGGCACAGTAGACCACAGACTTAAAGGAATCAGTGTTTATGCTGACTTGTCTGTGCTACTTTGACATGGTGGTGTCTGCCTTGACAATAGAGATGCACGTGTTTAACTTGCTGGATGCAACACCACGCTCAGCCAGGACCTAAATAAGTGCACTTTAGCATCATTAAAGTAAGAGATGTGGAATGTTTTTTAAAAATTCAGGTCCAAGCCAAGGGACGTAGTAGTTTGCAAGAACTCATTCTAGTCGGTGCAGTCATTAGCCGGGGGCAGACTGGGATTAGTTGGGTTTATCCACAAGGAAACAGTCCAATAGTGGGGGAGCAGTTTTTCATTTTCTCCAGGTATAAAGACAATGGCCTCATAGAAACAAAAGCAAATAGTTTAGAAACTTGTGCAATAATTCTTATCACATCTGTTCTTGTGGTAATAATAATTCTTTTTCACAAAAAAGTCCTAAGAGCCAAATTTTTCCATCATCTACATAATATCAACATTGTAATTCTCAGCATTAACAAAGATTAAGTTGTTTTTAAGGCTGGTTAACTCAAAAAAACCAGAAACATTTTGGCACATAACACTGGAAAATAAATACTTTTCAAAATTTTCACATTTTATTTAGAGTGTATTATTGTTATCTGCAGGAAGGTTAATACAATGCAAGCTACGCTGCCATTACAAGAAGCACACTCTCTCACACTACTTTTAAACTACATTAATCAAATTAAACAGTATTTTAAAATTACACACCTGAAAAAATGACCACAAACAATACAAGTGATGATTGACAAACTAGAAAATCTAGAGGGAATTGATAAATTCCTGTAAACATACAATTCCCCTACTTTGAATCAGGAAAAAATAGATGTAATGAGGAAATCAATAAAAAGTAGTGATATTGAATCAGTAATAAAAAGTCTGCCGAGAACAACAAAAAGCCCAGAACCAGACAGATTTACAGCTGAATTCTACCAGATATTTAAAGAAGGACTGGTACCAATCTTACTGAAACTATTCCAAATGATTGAGAAGGAGGGAATCCTCCCTATTCTTTCTACAAAGCCAGTATCACCTGGATGCCAAAGCCAGGAAAGGGCATAACAACAACGAAACAAAATTGAAAAAAACTACAGACCAATATCTCTGATGAACATAGCTGCCAAAATTCCCAACAAAATACTAACAAACCAAAGCCAAGAGAACATCAAAAAATAATTCACTATAATCAAGTGGGTTTCATCCCAGGGATCAGAGAACATTCAACATACACAAGTCAATAAATGTTATATATCACATAAACAGGATTAAAAACAAAAGCCATATGATCATCTCAATAAATGTGGAAAAAGCATTTGATAAAATCCAGCATCCCTTTGTGATAAAAACCTTCAACAAACTAGGCATAGAAAGAATATGCCTCAAAATAATGAAATCATATATGGCAAACCCACAACCAGCATCATACTGAATGGGGGAAAAGTTGAAAGCATTCCTCCTAAGAACTGGAACAAGACTAGGAGGCCCACTTTCACCACTTCTGTTAAACATAGCACTGAAAGTCCTAGCCAGAGCAATCAGGCAAGAGAATGAAATAAAAGGCACCCATATGAGCAAAAAGGAAATCAAACTATCTCTGTTTGCCCATGATATGACCTTGTATCTAGAAAACCCTAAAGACTCCTCCAAAAGACTCCTAGATTTGATAAATGAATTCAGTAAAGTCTCAGCTTACAAGATCAATGTACACAAATCAGTAGTACTGTTGTATACCAACAATGACAGAGCTGAGAATCAAGTCAAGAACGCAATCTCTATTACAATGGCTGTAAAAATAAAATAGAGTACTTAAGAATATACTCAACCAAGGAGATGAAAGATCTCTACAAGGAGAACTACAAAACAGTGCTGAAAAAAAATCATAAGTAATACAAACAAATGGAACTACATCCCATGTTCATGTACTGGAAGAATTAGCGTCATAAAAATGACCATACTGCCCCAAACAATCTACATATTTAATGCAATTTCTTTCAAAATACCAACATCATTCTTCAAAAAAAAAAAAAAAAAAAAAAAAAAATTCGAAAAAAAAAAAAAAAAAAAAAAAAAAAAAAAGCCTGAATAGCCAAATCAATCCTAAGCAAAAAGAATGAATCTAGAGGCATCACAGTATTTGACTTCAAATTATATAAGACTATAGTAATCAAACCAACATGATACTGGTATAAAAGTTGATATATAGACAAATGGAATAGAATAGAGAACCCAGAAATAAAGCCAAATACAACCAACTGATCTCTGACAAAGCATACAAAAACACAAACCAGGGAAAGGACACTCTTTTCAATAAATGGTGCTGGGAAAATTGGATAGCCACATTTGAAAAATAAAACTGGATCCCCGTCTCTCACCATATATAAAAATTAACTCAAGTTGAATTAAAGGCCTAAATTTAAGACCGGAAACCATCAACATTCTAGAAGAAAACCTAGGAGAAACTTTTCTGGACATTGTTCTAGGCAAAGAATTTATGATGAAGACCTCAAAAGCAAATGCAACAAAAACCAAAGTAGACAAATAGTTAATTAAACTAAAAAGCTTCTGCACAGAAAAAGAAATAATTATCAGAGTAAACAGCCAACAAAATGGGAGAAAATATTTGCAAGCTATGCATCCAACAAAGGACAAATATCCTGAATCTACAAGGAAATCAAACAATCAGCAAGAAAAACAAAAAACAAAAAACAAGTAATCCCATTTAAAAGTGTGCAAATTACATAGACATTTCTCAAAAGAAGATATACAAAAGCCATATGAAAAAAATGCTCAACATCATGAATCATAGAGAAATACATTAAACCCACAATGAGAAACCACCTTACCCCAGCCAGAATGGCCATTACTAAGAAGTCAAAAAATAATAGATATTCAGTGGATGTGGTAAAAGGAGAACACTTACATGCTGATGGTGGGAATGTCAATTAGTACAATGTCTATGAAAAATGGTATGAAAAATTCTCCAAAAGCTAAAAGTAGATCTACCATTAGATCCAGCAATCCCACTACTGGGTATCTACCCAAAGGAAAATGAATCATATCAAAAGGACACCTGCATGTGTTTAGTATGGTGTAATTCACAACTGCAAAGATATGAAATCAACCTAAGTGCCCATCAACTGATAAGAGGATAAGGAAAATGTGGTATAAATATATCATGGAGTACTACTTAACCATAAAAAAGAATGAAATAATGTCTTTTGCAGCAAGTTGGATGAAACTGGAGGCTATTGTTTTAAGTAAAGTAACTCAGGAATGGAAAACCGAATACTGTATATTCTCGCTTATAAGTGGGAGCTAAGCTGTCGGGTATGCAAAGGCAGATAGAGTGTCCAAATATAATGGACCCTGGAAACTCAGAGTGGGGAAAGCAGGAATGAGGTGAGGGATAGAAAAACTACGTATTGAGGTACAATATACACTATACTACATGTGATTTTATAGTTGACTGTATTTTCTAACACACTAGAAAATATTTTTTACTGTATTATTTAAGCCCAATTCATTTTGCCACTCAAGCAGAAGAGACACCTTTAAAAATAACTATGATTTATCTCTATTTATTCTTTGATTCTTAAATTTATCTGGGTATATGTTCATTTTGAATTTTCATCAAATTTATAAAGTAATGAAATAAATATTTTTAATAATCATCAAACAAAATAAGACATATAAGGAATAGTGGAGAATAAAAGATAAAGAACTATTAGGTTGGTGCAAAAGTAATTGCGGGTTTTGCCATTGAGACCTAGAATTCTATATCCAGCAAAAATTTACTTCAAAAATAAAAGCAAAATTAAGATGTTTTTAGATAAACAAAAGCAGAGAGAAACCAATTCCAGCAGACATAATTGTAATAACTGCTAAATAAATTCTTCAGACTAGAAATTTAGATCTATTTAAAAAAGGAAGAGAACTCATAATTATAAATATTTTTAAAAAGTATAAAACATTGCTCTATTTTTCATCTCTCAATTTCTTTAAAAGATAACTTAGTTCCAGTCATAGTGGAATAACAGAACTAGACTTACTTTCCCACTATAAACAACTAGAAAGCTGAACAAATATATGAAACAATGTTTTCAACAAAGGACAACAGTCAGCATGAGCTTATAATTCCTGTAAGAAGGAAAACATATAAAGTGAAAGATACATAGCAGGCCTGCATTTCTGCTATTCTAGTAGGAGGCACATTCTAAATGAAAGTATTAGGAGGAGTTTCCAAAGCAGAATAAAAAGTAGTTTTGTTAGGTGATTATACAGAGCTCAGAGTTCAGGGAGGCTGAGGTAATTGGAAATCATGGGGCAGAGTTCTGTAGAGGAGGAAGCTAAACAGACAAAGAGGTCCAGAAATCTGTATCTTAAATGTCCAGTTGAGTCTTTGCTGAATACAAAACTGCACACGTGTAGAGTGAAATTCCACAAGGATGGGCAAGGAGAGGCTGTGGAGCTATAAGCCGAGCAAAGACTAGATCTCACACAGGACTGGAACACAATTGTATTCCAACCAGCAAGAAGAGAGAGCCCTTTTCAATCACCCAGGGCCCAAAACAGAGGCTCCTGGTGGGGGTTAGGGGTTTTCATACTTTATTAGTAAGGTGAAAATATCTCTAGAAAAAGTGAGCTCTATTTTAGATTCACAACAACAAAAAGCTTAAAAACAACTTCTGAAAGAATTAATATTACTGAAAATTATTTACTTCCCTGAAAAAAACGAAGCATAATTTTATTGTTTAAAATGGCAACAAATTGAGGCAGTCAACAATATACAATTCATAATATCCAATGAGCAATTAAATATTTCTAGATGTGACAAGAAGAAAAATGTGACTAATAACAATAAGTCAGTCAATAGAAATGAACCTCAAAATAAAAATGATAATGGGACTAGTAGGCAAACATGCTAAATTAGCTCTTACAAATATGTTCAAGTATTTTAAGAAAACAAACACAATGATAAGAGCAATAGTACAAAAAGAACCAACTGGTACTTTGGGAATGGAAAAATTCTAAACATTTCACAACATCTGAAATAAAGGCTCACTGGATGGGATTAACAAAAGATAGGACACAGCAGGAAGAAACACGAGTGAACTTGAAAACATGCAATAGAAAAGATCCTATTTGAATCACAGAGAGAAAAAAAGAATAAAAAGAACAGTGCCTTAGTGATGGGTAAAATAATATCAAGCATAGTCTAATGTAAAAGAAATATTAAGGTGATATACGAACCATATCAGCAATTACATTGAAGGTAAAGGGCATAAACCAATTAAAAAGCAGAGATTGTGAGACTAGTTAAGAATGCAAGACCTGACTATGTGCTGTTGAAAAGGAATCCACCAAAAAAATAGTTTAAAAGTAAAATGATAGAAAAGATATGCTATTGATCACTCACACATTGCTGGTGAGAATGTAAAATGGTATCGTCAGTCTGGGAAAGAGTATGGCAGTTTCTTAGAAAACCAAACAACCTAATAAATGGCATCTACGAAAAAACCTGTAGCTAACATAGTGCTGAGTGAAAGAAAGACAGAATCTGCCCATTGCACACACTCCCAATATCATAATCAAGGCAAAAATATTAATACTCACTACCTCTTTTCAATATTTTACTGTAGGTGTCAAATGATACAATCTTGTATATATTATTTATTTTCTTCTAAAAATATAGTTCTATTTTCCATTAAATTCCATAAAATCCTAACGAATCTATAAAAAAGTCATCAAAAGTAACGTGAGTGTAGCAAAATCACAGGATAAAAGAACAGAAAAATTAATTGCAGTTCCATATACTAGTAATGAAATTAGAAAATGAAATTGAAAAAACATTACCTTTTACAATAACATCAAATTTGGAATTCTTCAAGATAAATGTAACAACTATAGGCCAGATTGTACAATGCAAATTACAAAACATTGTTGAGTGAAATTAAAGACCTGAGGGATAAATCAATATTCCCAGATGAGACGACTCAATATTGTTAAAATGACAGTTCTTCCTAAATGGTCCTTAGATGCAATGGAATCCTACCAATGATCTCAGAATGTTTTCCTTTGCAAACTATATAATCTAATTCTAATATTTTATGGAACAGCAAAGGACTGAGGTCAAAATAATTTTTAAAAGAGGAAGAAATTCAGAGGATTACACAACTTGATTTTAATACTTACTATGAAGCTATAGTAAACAAGACACTGTGATATTGATGTAAGGATAGATAAATATGCCAATGGGACAAAACAGAAAATTAAAAAACAGACCCACACATACATGGTTGATTGATTTTTACCAAAGGGATCAAGATAATTAAATGAAGATAGGATAGTCTTTTCAACAATGGTGTTGGAAAAATTGGCTATCCATTAAAAAAAAAAAAAACCCAGCATTTAACTTACTCCTTACACAAAAATTATCTTCAAATTAATCTTAGATCTAAAGTAAGCACTAAAACTGTAAAATTTCTTCAGGAGAACATTGAGGAAAATCTTTGCAAACTCAAGACAAGCAAAAAATGTTATAGATAAAAAAAACCGTGAACCATGAAAATTGTTAAACATTGTTTAGTTTTCATAAGCTTAATACTTTTTCTCTTTGTCATTGTAAAGAAAATGAAATTCCTATACACCAATAACAGACTGAAAGAGAGCCAAATCAAGAGCGAACTGCCATTAACAATTGCTACGAAGAGAATAAAATACCTAGGAATACAACTAACAAAGGATGTAAAGGACCTCTTCAAGGAGAACTATGAACAACTGCTCAAGGAAATAAGAGAGGACACAAACAGATGGAAAAACATTCCATACTCATAGTTAGGAAGAATCAATATTGTGAAAATGGCCATACTGCCCAAAGTAATTTATAGATTCAATGTTATCCCCATCAAGCTACCAATGACCCTCTTCACAGAACTGGAAAAAACCACCTTAAACTTCATATGGAACCAAAAGAGAGCCTGTATAGCCAAGAATAATCCTAAGCAAAAAGAACAAAGCTAGAGACATCACACTACCTGACTTCAAACTATACTACAAGGCTACAGTAATCAAAACAGCATGGTACTGGTACCAAAACAGAGATATAGACCAAGGGAACAGAACAGAGGCCTCAGAATCAACGCCACACATCTACAACCATCCGATCTTTGACAAACCTGACAAAAACAAGCAATATGGAAAGGATTCCCTGTTTAATAAGTGGTGTTGGGAAAACTGGCTAGCCATGTGCAGAAAGCAGAAACTGGACCTCTTCCTGACACCTTACACTAAAATTAACTCCAGATGGATTAAAGACATAAACATCAGGTCTAACACCATAAAAACTAGGCAAAACCATTCAAGACATAAGCATAGGCAAGGACTACATGACTAAAACACTGAAAGCAATGGCAACAAAAGCCAAAATAGACAAATGGGAGCTAATTAAACTCCACAGCTTCTGTACAGCAAAAAAACCAATCATTAGAGTGAACTAGCAACAAACAGAATGGGAAAAATTTTTGCAATCTACTCATCTGACAAAGGGCTAATATCCAGAATTTACAAAGAACTAAAACAGATTTACAAGAAAAAAACAACCCCATTCAAAAGTGGACAATGGATATGAACAGACACTTTTCAAAAGAAGACATATATGAGGCCAACAAACATAAGAAAAAATGCTCATCATCACTGGTCATTAGAGAAATGCAAATCAAAACCACATTGAGATACCATCTCACGCCAGTTAGAATGGTGATCATCAAAAAATCTAGAGACAACAGATGCTGCTGGAGAGGATGTGGAGACATAGGAACACTTTTGCACTGTTGGTGGGAGTGTAAATTAGTTCAACCACTGTGGAAGACAGTGTGGCGATCCCTCAAGGACCTAGAAATAGAAATACCATTTGACCCAGCAATCCCATTACTGGATATATATCCAAAGGATTATAAATCGTTCTATTATAAAGACACATGCACATGTATGTTCATTGAGGCACTGCTTACAATAGCAAAGACCTGGAACCAATCCAAATGCCCATTGATGATAGACTGGATAAGGAAAATGTGGCACATATATACCATGGAATACTATGCAGCCATAAAAAATGATGAGTTCATGTCCTTTGTAGGGACATGGATGAATCTGGAAACATCATTCTCAGCAAACTGACACACAAACAAAAAGTCAAACACTGCATGTTCTCACTCATGGATGTTGAACAGTGAGAACACATGGACACAGAGGGGAGCATCACACACTGGCATCTGTTGTGGGGTAATAGGGGAGGGACAGTGGGGAGTAGGGAGGTTGGGGAGGGCTAACATGGGGAGAAATGCCAGATATAGGTGATGGGGGATGGAGGCAGTAAACCACATTGCCATGTATGTACCTATGCAACAATCCTGCATGATTTGCACATGTACCCCAGAACCTAAAGTGCAATTAAAAAAAATATATATATATATATATATACACACATATGTGTGAAAATGAAAAAGGCAAGCCACAGACTGGAAGGAAATATTTGTCTCACGTGTATCTGACAAAAAACTTCTATCTGAAATATATAAAGAACACTTACAGTTTTATAATAAAAAGACAAATGATCCAATAAAGATTTTAACAGGCACTTTACAAAGGCAGATATACAAATAGATTCTAAGGGAGAGCATATGATCAGAGAAAAGAAAAGCTTTTCATAATAATAAAATGAGGGCATCATAATGAATTCATTAGGAAAACATGATAATCATAAATGAGTATTCATAGCAAAGCCTTTACATTTATGAAATGAAAACTGACAGAACTAAAGGAAGAGACAGAAAAATCCACATGAAAGATGAAATTTTTAACAGTTCTCATTCCAAATGTCCCACCTTACAACTTTTCTGCAATGTATGTTACCCCCAATGAGCCTTCTCGGCTTCAGAAATGTCAGGCAGTTGGGGAGAATGAAAAGGAGGAGGCCTGTGCTCTGGGACTACATCTGACCCTTAGGATCTTTGAGCAAATTTCATTTAGTCATTCAACAAATATGTATTGAGCTTCACCCATGGGACCCAGATTCCCTAGAGGCAGCAATCTAGAGAAAATCTGTTCTCTGGATTTATGGTTTAATGGAGCACACAGGTGAGTACCTCTCTGAGACTCAGCTTTTGTTTGTGAAATGTGGGCCACAGCAACAATATGGAAACATCATAAATGGCCAGCCACACGTGGATGCACAAATACACTGGGGTATAATCATGAGAATCTACATAGCGGTGAAATGGATCAACTGGAAGTACATTTATCAATGTGAATAAATATATAAAGTGAACTAGAGAATGATATATTGGTAGATTATTCATATAAGATTTTAAAATGTGCAAAACAATAATGGATTAAAGGCCCATATCTATAGTAAAGGCAAAAAGTCTTGTATGGGAATAATATATCAAATGTGGAAAAAGATCTTTGGACTTTTATGGTAGGAAAAAGAGGTCTTGACAGTTATAAACGTAAGATAAAATTTAGTAGAAAGATTAGAAGATAAAATGGAAACCATATTTCAGAAACTATAGAAAAAAGAAATGAAAATTAGCAGTGAAAAGATATAAAATTAGAGGAATAATCCAGGAGGTCAGGTAACTAAATATTAGGAGTTCAAAAAAGGAACCAGAGAAGACAAAAGGGAGGAAAATGTCAATGAAATAAAAATTTTCCACAACTAAAGTCTGTGAGTCTTCAGGGCCCACTGAGTATCTATCACAATGGTTAAAAATGGATCCACATCCAAGGATATGCATGTGAAGTTCCAGAATATCGATGTATTTGTCAAGATTATTAATGCCAGCTCCTGAAGCAGACAACCCTCAGAAATCTCAGTGCCTTAACAAAACCACTTGTTTCTCATTTATGCAAAATCTAGTGCAGGATTATTTAATCTTTTGGTTTTCCTGGGCTGCAATGGAAGAAGAAGAATGATCTCGGGCCACATATAAAATACAGTAACACTGACAGCGAATCAGCTAAGAAAAAAAATTGCAAAAAAGTCTCATACTGTTTTTAAAACGTTTACAAATTTGTGTTGGGCTGCATTCAAAGTTATACTGGGCTGCATGAGGCGCATGGGCTGAGGGTTGAACAGGCTTGGTGTAACATGTTTCTGGTGGTCTCACTTCATCTTGTAAACATGACTTTTGAATCATGTATCCCTTGAAATACCTGCGGCAAGAGAAAATAGGACTGAAGGAAGCACACTGGCTTTTAGCTCCCTTAGCTTGGAGGTGACATGTGTCACTTCTGCTGCCAGGCCACTTGCAAGAACATGCTTCCAATCTAACTATGGGAGAGGCTGAAAAACCCAAAGGACCACATACAATACTTGATGTTTTGCATACCGATATGAGTTACAAAAGGAAGATCCTATGCATTTTCAGAGAAAACCAAACTGTTCATACAAAAAAGATCAGGAACCAAAAAGGCGTTGGATTTCTCAATAGCAACATTGGAAATTAAAGTAAAGTAATGCTTTTAAATTTTTCAATGAAAGCAACTTATACCTAGAAATATTTACCCAGCCAAACTATCAGTCAAGGGTCAGTGCAGAGTTAACCCATTTTCAGACATTGAAGGTCTCAGTTTGCCTTCCATGTACCTTTTGTTAGGAACCCACCACAAAATGTGTTCCATTAAGAGAGAGAAATCAAGAGGAAGACAAAAGATCCAGGAAGTAAGAGACCCAATACAGGAGAGAGGTGAGAATTCTCAGGACGATGGTGAAGGGAGATCCTGTGATGAGAGCTGTGTACCTGTCAGAGAAAGACAAACAAACAACCAAACAAACAAACAAACAAATCAACCAGTCAGGTAGTAGCAGGTGAGAAAACTCCAGGAGAGGCTTATTCTAGAAAAGATAGTTGACAGATTCCCTGGAGCATCTAAATATGTTGAGAGAAAATGTAAAAGGTTGGCACTGAGCTTGTTGAATTAATCATAGTTAAATCTAGAGAAAGCAAAAAGTTTTGCAGGGAAGGAATTGATTAGCACTTGCTATAAAACTCAGCTGTGAGCTGCATAATAGTCATCGTCCCAAAGATTGTTCTAATCAAAGTTGTGATCTAAGTATATTGGGGGGTTGGAGGGATGGAAAGAGTGTATGTGGCAGAGTGGGCAGGGGTGGGGGGGCAGGACGGAGCCAGACTTCACCTTCTACTGTGAAAACTTAGTTGATAATTCCTAAAACTGGAAAAACAATGTAGCAAATATTTTAAGAGATAAGAAGTAAATACCCAAGGAACCCAAAGAACCAGCAAGAGGAAATGCAAAGGGTTGCCTCAGGGATAAAGAAACGCAGGGGGTGGGGAAGCTGGGAACTGCTGTTTCACTTCATCGGCTTTGATCTGGTTGACTATGTGCTTGTATAACTTTGATTAAGAACAGTTAAAACACAGATAAACCAAGCTCTTGCGTGATGTAGTATAATACGAGTTTTATAAAATTCTCCGCATTATATTTTATAGACACATATATGGATGTGTATGCACCAAACAGAAAACAGTATTATCTCTGGGGAGGTGAGCCTGGTATAGTGTATAGCAGGGAATTTAGTTTTATTGTCATAAAATGCATTCATGTGTTACTTGTGAAATTAAGCATAAATTAATAAAAGACAAAAATGTATTTTAGATCTGGAATGTAGTGGCCTAATTAAAAAGCCATTTTTGAACTCACCCCACTTTTGCAGAGTTGACAGTGGACGTGTCAACAGGGAGGGTCAAGCTGAGTAAAGAGGTGACCATGGGAGGAAGTAGCAGGGGGTGGCACTGAGGGAGGGACAATGCAGGGGACCTTTACTTTGTCTCGCTGTACATAACTGTATGTGATTCATCTGGTCCAAGGCCTACAAAGAGAATTTCACATTTTCAACAAGAAAATCCATTCAGGTGGAAGCTGATTACTACTGTCTCCATATTCTAGCCTTGAGAGAAAGCCCAGATACAGGGTGGGGCGGGACGAGGACTTGTTCAGTGTCAGGCACTGAATTAGGATTGGTGCTGAGTTGCCCAGGAGTTTTATCCATAGTTAGAGCTTCTTACTGCTGAACACTCAGGCAAATGGATCTGGATTCGAATTCCAAGTTCCCTACTTACTGGTCACGTAAGGTTGGCAGGTTCCCTAACTTCTCTGAGCTTTAGCATCCTCACTTAAAATGATGATAATGCATAGTACATCCTTAGTGACTATGTACTATATGCCTGCACACAGCAAGCACTCAATATATGTTGATAACAATGAATGCAATAATCAGAAAGTTGGCCAGGTGTGGTGGCTCATACCTGTAATCCCAGCACTTTGGAAGGCCGAGGTGAGTGGATCACCTGAGGTCAGGAGATCGAGACCAGTCTGGCCAACATGAGGAACACTGTCTCTACTAAAAATATAAAAGTGAGCCAAGTGTGGGGGCGCATGCTTGTAATCCCAGCTACTTGGGAGACTGACGCAGGAGAATCGAAGCTGAGATGGTGCCACTGCACTCCAACCTGGGTGACAGAGGAAGACTGTCTCAAAATAATAATAATAATAATAATAATCAAACCTTTTACTTGCCCTTCCTCCTCCCTCTGAAATCAAATGACATGTTCTAGATCCAAGCAGATATGATCAGGGTTCTCTGTTGCTTTGGGTTATCCATAGACATTAAATGTAGTATTAAACTTTTATTTTGATATATATAGGCATATCAAAAGTATAAATAATAATATATCAAACATCTGTGTACCTACTAGGTATAAATATATTTATCAAAAGTATAAATATTAGGTACACAGATGTTTGATATATTATTTATACTTTTGATCTAAAGTATAAATACTTCAAAAGATAAAATGCTTCAGGTTCAATCAAAAACTTCTGAGTGCATCTTCCAGTTCCTCTCCTCCCCAGAGATAATAATTTTTCTAAGTTTGATATATTGTTCCCATGCTTGTTTTACTAGAAAGACACGTGTCCATAATCTATTAGTAAAGGTTTTTGTGGTAAGGGTATTATGCATCCATAATTATTGACACATGTAAACAACTGAGTCATCTGAGCTTCATCCTGATAAAGCAGATCCTCCTCAATTTCCCCTTGTTTTGCCAATATCCTGTTAAAAATGCAGTCTTACTGCCTGTGCAGTCCTGTGAATGGCAGAGGTCCTGACCCAATCACATGCAGGAAGGAAAAGAAATTCCTCACTCAGAATTCCTTACCTTACATTTCTACCATGTGCGTTGCCCTGGAAGAGCCTCTTTGGCCTCAGGGAATGTCAAGAAGTTGGGTAAAATGAAAGGGAGAGATCTGTCATCTGACACTGAGTTTTTGAGGAAACTTCATTCAGTCATTCAACAAATATGTATTGAGCTTCATGTATGTGCCCAAGATTCCCTAGAGGCAGCAATCCAGATGCAATCTGTTCTCTGGATTTATGATTTAATGGAGTGCACAGGTGAGTACACATCTCTGAGACTCAACTCCCCTCGGCTTTGATTTGGTTCCTGGATTTCTGCCTGTTCCTCATTACCCGACTTGTTGCCACAACCAGATGCACTTTCCAGCCTAACTTGAACTCTTTTGAAAGGCTCCAAGGGAAGCTCTCTCCATGCAGACAGCAGCTCCAGGGAGGCTATTATGTTCCCAGCAACTTCAGAATGGGGGTTGGCACTTCCAGGCAGAACCAGTCCTGTGACATGTGAAGGCTTAATTTACCCACCCAGAATGAAGTGCCCGCTGGGCACTTAATTCACAGTCTCCTGTTTACAGGTTGCTCCAGCCCTGCCGGCCCCTGCTTCCACCCCTGCATGGGAGGTCCCGGTGGCTCACTGCAGGCCCTGTGCCCTCTTCATGACATACCGCGCTGGGATGGTGTCCTCTGTGGAAACCTCTTGAGTGCAAATGGCCCCTTTATGACAGAAACATAAGAACATTCCCCAAGGGTGTTGTTTGCCACGGTAGTCCGTTTACAGATTTTCCCACAAGGATCCTGGATCAGGTCCAGTTTGGAATTACCACTGTCATGAGAAGGGAACAGATGACCATGGAATGAAGTAATAGCCCTTCCCCCTTCCCTCTTCGACCCTTTGATTTCAGAGGATCTGTACTCACTATTAGTGGTCAGGAGTCCAGAAACTTCTTTTTGAATGAGGAAGATGTGGGAATGAGAGGTTTTTCAGGCACTTAAACGTGGCAACAACCCACAAAACTGCTATATGAAGCTTGAGAGACCCTTGCTGTGAACCTCCCTGGATCTTAGCCAGGAAAACAACTCAAGCCAACCCCCCAAATAGGCTCCTTGCAGACACCTTCTTAAAAAGAAAAATAAAACAAACTCTAAAAAAACAACAAAAAAATTCATCCAGAAGCAGTAATAATATTTGTAGAATGCATTTCTACTGTTGCTCACTTGACTCAAGTTTATCTGTGAAAAATATGTTATCGACTGACAAATAGCATGGCTGTCAAGAAATTTATCACCATTTTCCCCACAAAGCAGCAGGTTTCAGATTCAAATGAGGCTCTGCACTGTGATTTCACCTTTACCAAGGCTGTCAAGGAAAGGTCTGTGAGGTGTGGAGAAGGCTCCTGCTGAAGGTGGTCCCCACATTATTCCTTGCATTTTCTAGAAGGCCTTTCAGATTGAATAGATGGCCATTTATTGAAAAAGGCCAGCCGGCCACAGTGACTCACCCAGCACTTTGGGAGGCCAAGGTGGGCAGATCACAAGGTCAGGAGTTCGAGACCAACCTGGCCAACACAGTGTAACCCCATCTGTACTAAAAATACAAAAATTAGCTGGGCGTGGTGGCACACACTTAGTACTAGCTACTCAGGAGGCTGCAGCAGGAGAATCACTGGAACCTGGGAGGTGGGAGTTGAAGTGAGCTGAGATCGCACCACTGTACTCCAGTTTGGGTGACAGGGGGAGACTTCGTCTCAAAAAAAAAAACAAAGAAGGCCCACATTGTGTTAGATATACCTCACTATGTAGGCACTTTTGCAAATTTTGGCTCTTTTGAGCTTCAGGACAACCCTTCTTGGTAAATAATAGCACTAACTCCATTTCACAGAGAAAATGAAGATCAGAGAAGGGGAAGCAACTTGCTCAGAAAGTAGCAGATTATTCTGGTTTTATGAGCTGAGTTAGGGTTCCTTACTGTCCTTACAACCACTTATTCATTTTTTAATGACAACTTAATGAGAGGAGTTAATAAGTGACTACACAGGGTCACAGCCATGTCCTGGCATTTTAGAACTGTGCCTTGCAAACCTGACCTCTACCTGAAATTCTGGACTTATTTCCAACTGTCTATTCATCATCTCCCTTGGATAGCTAGTATGCTTCTCCAACTTGACAAAGCCAAAACAGATCTTTTGAGGTTTACCCCCAAGTCAGCTACTCCCATAGTTTTCTCTATTTCTGTAAGTCTCCCCACTATGTACCCACTAGCCCAAGCCAAAGTCTCATTCACGAGAAATCCTAAAAAATACAACATAATCAGTGCACTTCTTTCTTCTCTACCACTACTGCTCTAATCCTTTTTCTGTTTCTTACCAAGATTACTGTGAAGAGCAGTAGTAAGCCTGTCCTCTGGTTCTTCTATTTTTCCTCCTCCCCTCAATCCTGTCTCCATTTTCCATACACAAATCAAATAACCATGCGATTTCTTACTCAAAACTCTTCAATGGCTTGACCCTTCAGTGGCTTTTAGGTTAAAATCATAACTCCTACATGCCTTCCTTATTTGACCCTCCTCTCACACCAACCTCACATTCCCCACCATGCCAGCTACTCTGGCATCCCCTCTGTTTCTTGAACACGCCAAGCCAATGTCATTCCTACCTCAAGACAGGTGTTACTCTCTTTGCCTCTGATTGTTGCATGCCCGGCTCTGCTTGGCATTAGACCTTAAATGTCTCTTCCTCAGAGAAGTCTTTCCTGATCACCCAACTTAAAATAAAACGCAGTTATTTTCTATGACATCATCACCCTTTCCCTAATTTTTCTTTAAAGTACTTACAGATATCTGGTTGTATCCATGCACTTATATATTTACCTCCCCGTGTAGAATGTAGATTTGGGTCTTTCTTGTTTATCTCTTAACATCCAGAACAGGTTTCCCCAATACCTAGAACAATGCATGACACATAATAGACATATCATGTGCATGCTTTTGTGGTCAGCAGCAAAGAATGGTTTCTGGGAGATTTTTATAAGTGTCTTCTATGACCCAGTCTTCAGAGGTAGAGATGTACACTGTTCTGTGTTATATGTCCAGATAAAAAGATGACAATTTCAGAGATTAATGTTGCAATCAAGGACACAAACCTAGTTGGTGACAGAGTTACAACTAGACCTCAGGTCTCTTTTCAAGGGACCACGATCATCTGTCTCCATGATGTCAAGGGCTTGCTGTGTGACTAGTGAAGCCTTCTTCACCTTCCTTAAATAAAAGTGTTTCTCTAATTAATTCAAATAATTCACTCATTTATTTGATCTTCATGCATGTATTCAACAAACATATCCTCGATGTTCAGTGTTTCCAAACACTTTGATATGATTGTAGAAAACGTTCTGTATTTGTGGCTTGAGCTTTCTGAGAAAAAAAAAAAAAAAGGGAACTGATTGCAGCTGCTGGGGGATTTCCGGCCAATCAGAAGGAACATTTGAGTCAAGAGCTGAGTCTACTCCTAGGAGACCGAGAGTTGGCCTATGGGAAAAATTCTCAAAGACTCCATTGCCCCCCACATATCCCTCACTGTTTGTCATCAGAAGTTATATGGGTACCACTGTGTGTGGACCTCTGAGACTAGCAATGTGGGAGCCCTTCCCCATGGACCCTTGGCTTGACAGCCTGGGATCTAGTTGAAACTTTACAGGCATGTACAGGTGAAGGCAAATGGTCTGACTCATGGCAGAACAATGACAAAGATGTGCTGGACTCTGGCCTTTTTGGTCACATTTTGAGCCCTTTGCCCTACTAGTCCTGCCCTTCCCTAATGTTACATACCTTGAAGAAAGAAACTGAACAATATATTTTAAGCAAATGTCACATGAGTGAGCCTATCCTGCTACTTGAGTTACATTTCTAGCTCTCCCCCTGCTTGGTCCCCCCATCCGAATTCCCTATCTACTTTCCCCCATAGCATTTATTAGTTTGAAACCCGCTAGATAATATATGACTTCTTTGCTTATTGCAGCCTCCCTCCAGCAGAATGTAAGCTCCTCCATGAGGGTGGGATTTTTTTTTGTCTACTTTGTTCACTTCTGTATCCCTAGCACCTTTACTAGTGTCTGGACATTAGAGATGATTAGTAACTATTTGTTGAATGAAAAAATGCATCAGGCATCACAAAGTATGCAATATTTTTTGACCTAGAAATTCTATTTCTGGAAACCCATTCTTCATAAATAGGTGTGAATGAATGGAAAATAAGTGAACTAGTATTGTTCATTTTCTTATTACTTAGAAGTGCGAAAAATGAGAAAAAGCATTAAGCAATAAGGGGTTATTCAAATAAACTGTTGTACATTTATACAAGAGAATGTTATAGCCTTAAAATTCATGTTTGAGAAGAATAATAACATGGGGACACGTTAGGATATATTGTTAAATACAAATAATGAGTATCGTGTAATTTGATTGCAAATTTGTAAAATGTCCATGTATGCATGTACAGAAAATACAGTGGAAAGATAACCAAAAGTTGACAGCAGTCATCTCTGGGAGATGGAGTAGCAGATTATTTCAATTTTCCTTTTTTGTGTTTTTCTCTGTTTTGAACTTTTCTATGATGAAAAGAGGAGACTGGTGATGGTGGATGTTTCCCTCTGCCCTGGAGGACTGGGAGAAATGGCCTTCTCTTTGTTACCTCCAGGTAACAGCAACCTCAGGAAGACCCCTCTCACTCTGATGCTGGGGCTTGGCCATGTGACTTGTTTCAGCCAATGGAGCTTTAGCAAACATGAAACAGAGTTTTAAAAAGGACTGATGCATTGGGGCTATCTTGCTGCTGGGAGTTCTTCCCCCATCAAGAGAACAAACCTGCACTGACAAAAGATTGATGGGTGAACAAACCTCAGAATAAGAAGCTATATGATGAGAAGCTTCAGCTATCCCAGCCATGCCAGTCATCCCGAGAGACCTCAGACATGTGACTGAGGTCATTCGAGACCTCACAATATGGTGGCTACTAAACATTTAAAACATGGGTGAGCCACATGCAGATGTACTGTATGTATTGTATGAAATGCATACTGGATTTTGAAAACTTGTATGATAAAACAAATGTCAAATATTTTATTAATAATTTTTCTTTAAATTATATATTGAAATAATATTTTGAGTACCTTGGGTTAAATTTTAAAATATTATTTAAATTAACTTTACTAGTTTCCTTTAATTTTAAAAAATGTGGCTACTTGAAAATTTTGAATACATACATGGTCTGTATTATATTTCTGTTGGACAGCTCTCTCTTAGACCATGTAGCCACAGCCAAGTCATCTCAGACCAAAACCACCTAAATGACCCAGAATTGAAGTACATAAATTACTTGTTGCTGTAAATCACTGATTTGAGATCTTTTGTTCTGTAGCAAAAGCCCCCTAATATCACAAGTATACTGTATTTTACAGATCCTACCAGCTTCACTTCTTGGTCTTATAGGAAGGAGCCAGAGTCCCAAAGAAGCTTGGGGAGAGCAGGATGTGGCAGAGAGAACAGTGACCGATGCCTTCATGTGGAACAGGGAGCATTGGTGAAAGGCTGCAGAGTTTGGGGGAGGGAGAGACTGAGGGTTCTTGGCCTTCTGAGATTCCCAGTCTGGAAGGCACCCTCGCTCAGCCTGCAGCCTGGAGACCAGAGGCTTGGGAAATGCTGGAAAGGCCCTTTCTCCCCTTTCCCACTCACACCCTCCTTTCCTATCTGCCCTGTCTGTGCTCTGCTGTCCTATCCCACAGAGTTCTGTGGGAAAAAACACTACATCAACAACAACAAGATAATAAAGGGCATGTCAATGAGAGAGCAGGACAGGGGAGGGGGAAAGGGCGATTTTGGCAGCAATACCCCGTCATCTAGTGCCTCTGCACTTCCCTCACCTCCCTCCTCCCTGAACCAGATGGGACCGGAAGGCAGAGCTGAAGGAAGCCATAGAGATCGCCAACCTAACCCCTTTCTCTTACAGATGAGGAAACTAGGCCCCAAAGACATTAGCTGATTTGCCTAGGGTCACACAAGAAATTTGTGATGGTCAGATCAAGAATTCAGTTTCCAGGCTCTCAGTCCAGTGCTCTTTCTGCCACTCCCCATGATACCGACTTGTCAGTTATCAGTAATGTTACACTCAGCCTTGGCTTTTGGAGACCCATTTCCAAGAGCAGGGTGAATCCAAGGATTTCTTTTGCCTGAGCACCGTTTCTCTCTCTGAGCTGATTCCTCCTCTGCTACTTAGCTTTGGCTCTAAGATGTCAAAAGTTCAGAGTCCATTCCCATGGAGGCCTCTCTCCTGCAGTGCTCTCCTTGGGTGGACTCTCATTCTGCCCCTCTTACCTTCTGCTGTATGTTGACTAAACAGAGCTATGAGCCCTGGAGTGTTTCTGCAGCCAGCAAACAGAGACGGATCCTGTAACACAGGGACGAGGATTGTCTAATGTGGAGGAGAGTGAGGAGGTCCTGGAGGCACCACTTCTCTCCCTGTGTGTGCCCAAAGGATGAGCTGGGCTGGGATAATCCTTGCATCTCCTCTGCTTCTGAGCACAGCCCACTTTGGAGGCCAATTATCTCTCATATTTGCACCATTTACTGCCTCACTGCATTTATCATGTGACTCCAAGTGGACAATCTGTGGCTGTTCTCCATGATTTAAGCATATGCCGAGATGCTGGGATCATCTCGGGGATGTTGGTGTCTGCCTGGATACAACCCTGCACCCCCAGCTCAGTTCCTTGATGGAATCAGCTCACTGACTTATCTCTGTTTCTCTTTAGCTGTTGTGGGCCAAATCCTGGGGCTGATTGCTAGGCCATCGCCAAACACAGCCTTGCTTATCTTCAGGATGCCACGATCTCTGACTCTTCTCTCCTGGGCATTCAGTCTCTTCACTTGGCTGCGTCAGTCAAGTGTTCTTTTCCTCTTAGTTCTCCTTGCCTACTTGGTCCCCTATCTGGGTGAAGGCACACAGTGCTTTCCTTCTGGGACCTTGCTTCCTTTCCTTGGGACAGAAGAGTTCACGCCTGAAAGGCTGCCTAATGTCAACAAAACAACATTCAAAGAAGCATTGAAACCAATACCTAAAAAGGATCTGATTAAAAAAAAGTCAGTCCAGTATCTAGAACTTTGTCACCATGACACTAAGCATCTTATTCTTTTAAAAGCATTTTCCAATTCTCACCCACATGTTTGAAGTCAGGAAGATGCCTCTAATATTACATATTTACAAAGCTGCTCACTCTCACTTTCAGGGGGCAAACGTGGCCCAATCCAGGGAAATCAGCCGTTGGCACATGATGGCCATCACAGAGCTGAGGAGCTGGCCCTTGGGTGATTTCTGGTCCACATGACACTCAAGGTAAGTCAGAGCAGAAAAGCTATATGAAGTGATGGGCAAGTTGCAAAGAGAAAAGGGTGTGGTGCTAGCCAGGAACCATCTAACAAAAAAACTCTTGCAAGGCAGATTGAGAATTTTAGAGCAACACTTTCTGACCCAGCTGCCCCATGACATCTGTTAACACAAAAGGCAGAACTATTTCCTGGAAAGGCTCTTAGTGTTTCCAAGGGTGAGACCCTCCTGATGTTTTTGCAACTTTAATAAAGAGATGAGGGATGGATTCACATCCTCAGCATTTCCCATGGGGGAACACACAGGCTGGTTGTACACAATGCTGTACATTCAAATGAAAAGAGAAAAAGTCAATCAGTTATCCAGATGTTTTTGAATTTTACATGGACATAGCCACAGTGGGGATTTGGTCCATGGTAATAATATATTATTCTTGCAAGATGGTGGGAGAAAAATGTTCTGAAAGGAAGAAGAAGGTGTTTCTTCATACCCTTTGGCACTTTCTTCTTTTTGGGTTTATGGTTTAACACCATCCAGCAAAACAGAACATGGGGACTGAGGACAGAAAACAGAAAGAAGCGAAGGGCGAGACCCCTCTTCCAAGTCGCAGGTGGGTGCTGCTATTTGGATCGAAACAGCCTTGATATAGGGTAGGAGCTGTGGAAACAGTACTCAGGCAAAGCCTGGCAGCTCCAGGGTGAAGGTGCAGATATGTACCAGGTGGGCACTCAGAAAGTATGAATGGCACTAAACACGACAGTTTCTGTTTCTCAAGTAGTTTAATCTTTCTTTCTTTGAAGTCTAAAATGTCACCATTAGAAATCTAGTTCTTTGGCTTAAGGAAAAGGTTCTCAGACATAAGTGTGCATGAGAATCATCCTAGAAATATGTTAAATTGCAGGTTTCTGGACCGGGGCTGCTCTCAGAGATTCTGACTCAGTAGGTCTGGGGTGGTTCCCATAAATGTGCGCTATGAACAAGTACCCCAAATGGTTCCAGCAAGTCTCTGTTTGTGAGACAATTAAGACATGACCTATTCCAGCTGTTCTCTTTCAAAAGAAGACACACAAACTGCAAAGAGTGACCATCCAGCCACAGTATGGGAACCAGTCTCCAGAGCACCTAGGGTCTAATCTCAACTCCTCGTCCTTCTAGCTCTGTGATTTTGAGCCATACAATTAAACTCCAAGAAATTCCGTTTCCCCAACCACAAAATGGAGAAGAAAATTTTAGCCTAACTACCCTTCTGACTGATGGGTCAAGGTGATAACATTATCAAATAAAATAATTAATGTAAAAGTGTTGAAGAGGCTTTGAAAAACATTTCATTCTGTGCCCATAGAAACTGTTCTTATTATTTCCCGTTATCGCCCATTAACACAAATATTTGGATTAGTTTTCAAGATTAAGCATTAGGGTAAGAGGTGAATTTAGAGCATTAGGTATAGCTCAGAAAGGGAAGGTGTGGGTAATGCCACTGCGGCTTGCTCGGGGCTGCCAGAAAGCCTCAGGGGGCCACCGAGATGGGGAGATAGACAGGCAAAGTGTGGAGGTGAGGGTGGGGCTGAGCGTCAGAGAAAATCTGACCCTCACAATTTTGTCTCAGGTTTCAGCTTATTGGGCACTAATAATGTGCTTGGGGCGAGTTCTGTGTTTTTTACTCTCAAGGTATTTTAATAAGCCCTGAGAGACCCAAACAGCAGAGTGTAGGAGGACCGTTTTTCGTGGAAAGATAAATAAGGAAGAGGAACATTATGGAAATCGTATGGGAAAAGAATCAGCTTCAATGCAAAACTTAAAGAATGCATTCAAACCAACCACAGACAGCCTCTCACCTTCTGGATAATCTCACTCTCTTTTTGGACGGCAAGAATGGTCAGCTATCTTCATATCCCCTAGGCTGGTTTTGAAATAGCCACTCCCTTTGGGAATTCAAACCAATAAAGAACCCTGCCTTCCAAGGGCAGGGAACCAAGCTATGTGTGTGTGCACTCATCTCTCAGAAATGGTGGTGGAGGGGGGGTAACAGCTCAATCTCCCCTGCTGCTTGTGATTAGCAAATTTAGTAAAAGGGGAATGATGCCTGTCCCTTCCTTAGCACAGAACATCAGAAACCTGAAGATGTGATTCCTAAGGGAAGGGAGGAAGTATAGGACTGGGGAGCAGGGCCAGTTGCACAAGGAGCCTCCAGTGGAGAGGTTAAAGTGAGCCTGGATCCAGCAGATTACCATTCTGAATCAGACAGATCCCGAAGCTCCCTGCCCGTGTTGTCAGTTCAGGGCACCAACTGGAGTTCGTGCAGCCACTTGGCATGACACCGTGGGGCACTGAAGGACATCTAGTTCCTGGCGGGGAAGTGACAAATTTTAAAAACCAGAGGAGAGGGTGAGACAGGAAATGAAGAGCAACACATTTCTCATTTAAAATTGTGTGGAGAGGGGGAACAAATGGAGATTGGATTATCAACTGGGAATTTGGCCTGGAACTGCAGAGTCAGGAATGCTGAAGGGATGGGGTCCAACCTGCCTGCAGAAGGCCAGGGAGGCCTTTTGTGGTCAGGGGGAGTCGGTCGGGCTCAGAGGCTGGCTGATGAGCTGGATGGGACCCTGCCTTGCTAGTGAGGCCCCCACTGAAAAGTCTCTTGCTCATCCTGAGCTTGGAGAATGGAAGGCGCCATGCAAATGTGGAGCTGTTTTCACGTCTCTAACACGTCCCAGATTTGTGCTGCTGAGAGTCTGGTCTGTTCCTGTGAAATCCCTGCTGTTTTTCTGTTTCTAACAAAACCACAGGGTGAGATGTCAAGACTGCTGCTTCCTTGAGCAGCATAACAGAATGGGCCACAGTGAAGATTCTAGAGGAACAGGAATGTGGATAATCCCTGGCTCTGGAAAAAACCTCAAATCATGAAGAATTAGCTTTGGAATTGTGTATATGTGTGTGTGTGCTCGTGTGTGTCTGTGTGTATGTGAGGAGGAGGCATGCAGAGAGAGAGTGGGGGTGGGTGGGGAGGAGAAGAGTGGACTTATGCCTATTGTGCTTGTTTAGGCTGATATTAAAATGCATAAGCATTTCCTGAATCCTCATAGAGTACTGACAGGCTCTGCGACACCCTGCAGTATTTGTGAAGCATTTGTGGGCAGAGGGATGAGAGGATGTCACCCTGTGATGCCAAATTGGGTGGAAAACTCGTTAAAGAATGAAGTCATATATGTGTAACGGAGTGTTTACTGCACTTGAGGATTCTTTTTAAATGGAATGTGATGTGAATTCTTGGTGATGTTTCTATACCTTTTCATTATTTTCTCATCAGTCTGGGAGTGGAAGAGAATTTTTTCTTCCGTATGCAAAGTAGGTTCTAAAGCATCCCTGCGGGCCGGCTCTGCCCTCCAAGGTGGCTGGTGACTCCAGTGCACTTGGGGAGTCTGATTAACTTACGGATATATTTCTAGGAGGAAAACTAAGGGGAAAAGCAGAGATGGGCTTCTGAGAACCAGGGCTATCATTCTGGGACAGGAGCATGTGGGTTTTGACACCCTGCTTGAGGACACTGCTTTTATACCCCCAGTGGCAGTGAACTTGCTACTTACTACCTAGAACACAGAAGCATTTTTTGTAGCTGCAGTTTTGCCGGACTCCCGAAGGGGAAAAATCCTCGCGTTTTTGCATTGTTTTGGGTGTTAACCCTTCTGAGTTGAGTGTGATGTTGAGATCTTTGGCCTGTTGGGGTGGACACCTTGCTTTCTTGGGCTCTTTTAAAATGTAGCTTCATTCTCCTCTACCCCTTATCATCTTCACACAGCCCTTTGGGAATTTCTGGAGGTAACTTGGAGTCTCCCCAAGCTTCCTGCAGCCCAACCAACCAACCCATCCACCTGGCTGATGTATATGTGGAATATCGGCTTCATGTTCTCTGAAGGGCAAAAGGGACACCAAAGTATAGCCTACAGGCACTGCGGCCCAAAGCTCATTAAGAAGATAATAGATTTAGGCTGGGCTCAGTGGCTCACGTCTCTAATCCCAGCACTTTGGGAGGCTGAGGCGGGCGGATTGCCTGAGCTCAGGAGTTCAAGACCAGCTATGGGCAACACGGTGAAACCCCGTCTCTACTAAAACACAACAAATTAGCCGGGTGGTGGCAGTGTGCACTTGTAGTCCCAGCTACTCGGGAGGCTGAGGCAGGAGAATTGCTTGAGTCTGGGAGGCGGAGGTTGAGTGAGCTGAGATTGCCCCACTGTACTCCAGCCCGGGTGACAGCGTGAGACTCAGTCTCACCAAAAAAAAAAAAAAAAAAGCAAAAAAGATAAAAGATCATGAAGACACACAAATAAGTGCTTAAAATAATGGCCCTGACGTGCTGCAGTCTGAGGTGGAAAGTTAGTAAGGTCTGGACTTCCTCAGAACATGACTTAGTTTTCAGATCATGTGAAACTTCTTCATGGAAGACGTTGAGGTAGTTGCCACATCTTCTGGATGTCCCACAGCCAACAGCATATCGATTTGGGTGAGTTTTAAAGATTTGGCCCTGATAATGGCACCCTGACTTGAAGTCCCTGAGACCCCGGGGATATTTAGGAAGGCCATGACTTCCAAAGGGTCCCCTGATGGAATGCTTTTTCTCCTAGTCATGGGGGAGAAGGTGGCACAGCCCGGGGCTAAATCCTCACTCCATCCTTACTCATGTTCAAGCAATCCCAGCCTTACTGATCCATGAAATGTGTCTCAGGTGTGTCTGTGGTTTCTGGGTTAGGAAGGAAATGGGCTTTCGCAATTCTTTCTTATATAAATAGGAAAACTGAGATTTAGAAAAGTTGTGACATGCCCAAAATTATGACAAAGCCAAGTAGGAACTTGGTTCCCTGAACGTGCAGTTTCCCTCAGACAACATTAAAAGCGGGAACTGGATGAGTGTGGCTGCAGGAGGTTTCCCACCGCCTCCACTCCCAGTTTGCACGTGCGTTTCCTCCGGAGCGCATGAAGCATGCAGCATCTCTGTGGTGAGGATCCAGTCTCAGAAGGTCTACATAAACGGAGTTTCAAGTCATCACAGGGACTGAATTTAGTCTCAGGTACCCTAAAGAAAATACTTTTAAAGCTCTTCTAAAAATAAAGCTCCTCTGAAGAGAAGTTTGGCATGTGGCTAATGTGTTTGGAAACATGTTTTCTGTAAAACTCAACCTCATTAGTCTACTTGCAAATCCAGAAAGACAGCTTTCACTCCACACATCAGGGCTTGTCCCAGATTTTCCCTACTCACAGTGGGAGATGCAGGGGTGTGAACCATCGGCTGAAGGTGCCTCTGCCTCGCTTCCCCAGAAACAGTTTAGGAAGGGAGGGTTTGGGTCTAGTGTCCCGCCTGGGCTCAGCTCTGGAAGCTGCCAACCTGGACCCGGGAACCTCCAGGGAGGCTGCTCTCTTTGTCCTTGTCTTGCCACCTCCCATCCCCCACATCATAGGAGGAGCTTGGAAGGGGCTGAAGGCTGTCTGTCACCTTCCTACAAATCAGAGAGAGGGTCTCTTCTCTCTAAGAATGGCTTTTGCTGCCCTCTGGGTCCTGCTATTTCCATGGCTCCTGAAGAATCAGCCTCTGATGTTTCAATTGCTCCTTCATCAGAACTGTCAAACCTTGTGAATCTCTTCTTTCTTTCTCTGGCTCATTCTCTCTAAAACACGCATCTTGAACAAGTTTTGAAATCACTGAAGAAAGGGAGAAATACAAAGAACTCAATTCCACATAACATTGTTATGTTCTGCTGTGTAGTTGAGGTTAATCACCATTCAGTAAGTGCAGGTGTGGGTGGCTCTCTAAGGAAAGGACGCAAGTATAGTGGGCAGGTGAGCCCATGGCCCAGGACTCGGGCGCTCACAGCCTCCCACGTTTCTTTTCTATTTTACAATTGCTGATCCAGGGCAGGAGGGGTGCCATTTATGTGTGGCATTCACACGAGAGATGTGGGGGTTGCGGGTCTTCAGCGCAGGCCCTGTTGAATCCTCAGTGAATCCAGGATTGAGTCCCACATTGGACAGACTTTGCCAACTTTCGTAAACCTCTCTAAGGACACTCTCCTCCAATATTGCGACTTGAACTGATGTAATTTCTTGCAGGGAAAAAATTGAAATCCACCCTTCTTGACCTTCATATTCAGCATGCATATCAAGAGAGTTGTCTTAGCAGTAGCAATTTTATGTTGGGAGATTTGAGCATGGATTGGCTGTTGGGAGAGCTTTATGAGGCGTTCCACGATGTCTTGGCTTTTCTTTTGCGTTTATTTTGATGTGACAAGATGTCTTGAACTGAGATGCCTTTGGGCTCTAGCCCTGGAATTTACAAAAAGAGAATTCTATAGGGTTATGGCATTGGGTGGGGGTGGGGGGGTTGGAAGATGCTACCCTCTCACAAGGCTTCACACAGCAACATATGTTAGAAGAATAAACTAACATTGGAACAGTAAACACACACACACACACACACACGCACACACACACACAGTGCGAGAGAGAGAGCGAGAGAGAGCGAGCAAAGCCAGTGTGTTAAACCCTGGACACCCCTACTGGGTCCTCATGCCTGCCTTTTTCTCTTAGTCTTGTGAGAGTGGGGAAGCTCTTTGGTATTCTCCTTTCTCAATTGTAGGAATACAAGGAAGAAAGGAACCAGAAGCAAAGTGTCTGGGCCTCTCTCAGCTGCGCTTTCATTTCCACTTATTATCTAAATGAATCCATTACTACTTCTGTGCTCTCTTTTCATCTCTTCCTTGAGCCTTCCCCTGAGCTCCCTCGAAGGTGGCAGGTGACAGGCTGGCTTGACCAGAACAAAGACAGTTATCCCTGGCTGCCACCTGTCTCCCAGTGAGTGCCTGCCCTGTCTTGTTACATTTTCTCTATGTGTCTAATTTATCCTGCAAGCCCTCTGGGCAGTGTTTTTTTTTTTTTTTTTAATTATCTGCTTTTCTCTGCTTATGAAGGATGTTTAACTTCTCCACCCCAGCTCCTCCTCATTCTTAAGAAAATGTCAACAGAAAAATAGTTAAAATGATTGCTGCTGTATGTAAAGACACGAAGGTAAAACAGAGGCACAGGAGGCTTTGGGTGGGTAATGGTGGAGGCCTGGGAGCAGTTGGTGATTGACAAGGAGAAGAGTGGAGTTAGTCAGGAAGGGTCTCCTGGGTTTGCTGGGAGTGGTGGCCACACACAGACACGGACCAGGAACAAGGCCAGGACCTCTGATTGCTTTTCTCAGAACAGAAAAGATATTATTATTTGAACCTAAAGACTGGGCAGTTTCCTGTGGTAGAAAAACTGACAGGGCTCATGGCCAGAGACAGGTACCAAATACTTTCTTGGGTACTACTGGTTCTTGTACCCAACACAGGAAGTTAGGACTAGACAAGATCCCGGGCCTGGTAGGAGTATCTATTTAACCCATCCATCCCTTAATCTATGCAGCCACTGATCCATTCATCCGCAATGATTAACTATAGTGAAACAGAAGAAGCTTTTAGAAGATAAATGTGGTCAAATGTCCTAAAGTTTTATCCACTTGCATAAAAGTAACTGTGATGTGCCTGGAAGACTGGAGGAAATGAAATGAAAATTACTTAATTGCTTCTTGTCTATGGCGGATGCTGTCCCTGGGATAGCTAAGAAAGGACCTCTCGCTGCCTGGCGTGGCTCTCTGTGAACACTGCCAGCCTGACGTGTTGCATCAGAACTCCCTGCAGAGGAGTTGCTGTTCACAGCGTCAACCAGGCCCCTGGATTTGGGAAGCAGCATGGGGATCCTCCCATTGCTGACAGAGCCCCAGTAAAGCATTTGGAAGGGTTTTAAACAGAATGAGGGTGTAACAAAGACAGATGTAGTCTTCCTCCTTCAAAATCCACAACAAAATAAACAATAATAAAAAAAAAGAGAGAGAGAGAGAGAAGAGGTCAGTTTAGGAAACTTTCCTAGAAAAGTGCATGAGGTAGAGGAGAAAGGATAGGAAGGAGACCCAGCATTCTAGGTTTCGAGGAAGACCTAGGGGATGCCTGAGGATGAGGATGAAGGGACTGGTGAACACGTTCCATGGGCCATCTATGCATAGGGCACTCTGTCATGAGAGCAGTGATGGCACCTGAGGCAAGGTTAGAGGAATAGATGAGGTAGGGTGGAATGAGCAACCCATGGAGAGGGCACGCACTGTGGACCTGGGCTTACCGGGGAGGTGGAACAAACAAGGAAATGGTCCTCGGTGCAAGCGAGGATGTGCATTCCACATCGGGCTGCCTGCCCACATCTGTGGCTCTGAATCTGTGTGGAGGTGGAAATGGTCTGGTTAAGACAGTGACAATGTGCTATGTGTTTGTGCCTGAAGGGCCAGGGACTATGGTGTGGCACAATGAAGGCATTGAGAGTCAGCAGTCCCAGAGACTAGGTGCCCTGACGAGATGCCAAGGCCCAAAGAGACAAGAGCTGAGCACTTGCCATGAAGGTGCCCAGAGCTGCAGTCTCAGGCCTTGGAAACATCATCAAAAGAAGCTGTTCTGAGCAAAATGCATTCCATGTGTTGGCCCTGCCCATGTGTTTCTTGTCAACCAGGCCGATCTTCCTGGGTTCGGAAGGGTTTCTGTTTGAAATTTTATGAGCCTTGGCTGGGAAGCAGCACTTACCCCTGAGTTTGTGGGAGTTAATGGCCTTTTCTGGCGGCACAACTCTGGGGGCCTCAGGGAATTCCCAAATGCCAGGAAAGAAGAAACCCATAGCCCATATTTCAACTGAAAATTATGCTTTATTTATAGGCAGCCAGGGAGAAAAGACTCCCCAGAGCACTTCTCCAGCGTCACCTCAGTGTGCTGTGTCTGGGCTCACAAGCCCTTCCTTGGGACGGCCCTTCCAGCTCATGCCAGCACTCTGTGGAAAAGATATGCCTCACTCTCAAGTGCCAAATAAAGACATCAGCCTACATCCAGAGCAGAGACGACATTTGTTCCTGAGTCTTCCATTTTCCCTATTTAAATAGAGAAGTCAAACTATTTCTTGATATACTGATGTCCCTCTAATTTACTTCCACCAACAGGTACGGGGCACAGACTGGGAGTTGGTCATTTTATTGGGCATTTTGATGAGCACAAAGGAACAACCATGAGATGGGCAATCCAGGGGGTCTTGGTTCAAGCCGCTCCCTTCCATTGTCTATCATATTCTGTTACTGGGACAAATCTTGTCCCCTCCCTGGGCCTCTGCCTCCTCATTTGTCAAACAAGGAGCTTGGACCAATGAATACGAATTCTGAATAAATTCAGCACATGAGGAAGAGTCTTAAAATATTAGTCCTAAAAGGTTAATTGAAGGAGATTCATGGAAGTGATGCAAATATTGGTGTTTTGCATGAGTGGCACTTAATTGCTTCTTGTCTATGGTGGATGCTGTCCCTGGGATAGCTAAGAAAGGAACTTTCCCTGCCTGGCGTGGCTCTCTGTGTACCCTGCCAGCCTGACGTGTCGCCTCAGAACTCCCTGCAGAGGAGTCGCAGCGTCAGGCCAGGCTCTTGACCTGTACCCTATCAGTGCTTTGGTATCTTTGTCTGATTCTTGGCCTTAGCTGTTCTCTGCCCTTTGGACTTGGGGTTGCTACTTTCTCTTCCTGTCTTGATTCTCAGTTTTCCCTCAAGGTCTTGGCTGGGACCCGTCCATGAACTCATCTTTCCTTTTTCAAACTACCTCAGATAGGATTTGAGTGCCCTGTTTGATCCCTTGTGACTCAACTGCTGTTTCTGGACAAAGAAAAAAGAAAGTCAAGGGAATTGGACACTTTATAGTCTAATACTCCTTGCTGGGCAGTATTGTGCCAGAATTTTAGCCAAAAGGAATATGTATAAAAGAAACCATGTTAGATTGAGCTAAAATATGACTCACTGAGAATTCCAACTATTGGTTTTAGTTTTTTGCTTTGAGGTCACACATGAATAAGCCTAATTCCTTCTCATATGATAGATCTTTATATATTTAATTATAATGATCGAGCCCCCAGCCTTCAGTGACCACTCCCTCTCCTGCCAAGTCAGTTCTTCTCTGGGCAAAATATGTCAATTTCTCTAGCATTCCTCAGATATTTCAGTTCTGAATCCTCTTGCCAACCTGACGGCTCTTCCTAATCCAGTTCAACTGATTTCTATTCCCCTTCCTTTGAGGTGCCTGCAGCTGCACGCCACACTTAGATAGGCTCCAATCAACCCAGGGAATTGAATTCCTTTGCCTCAAATTGATGCTTCCCAAAATGTGTTCCATTCATCCTAGCTCCTGTGACATGCTCTGGAGGTCAAGGGGGGGTGGTCACTTAGTTTCATAGTCAAACATGTTTGGGAAATCCTGCAGACTAATATCCCTCGTGGAGATTTCAGAATGTACGTTAGAGTACTAAGGGATCTGAGTAGTCCTGTTTACCTTTACTTCATCTAATTTTTTTCCAAATTATTTGACCACTGAGGTGTTTGTTAAAGTATTGCTCATTAACCTCCTTAGTGTGCCATGAAGCTTTGGGTGGCACTGGTCAACTTCCATTTATACCACATGAAATCATTTATTTTTTCCTCTTTTCCACTCTCCCTCCCTTCTTCCCTCTTCTTCCCTCTTCTATCACGCTATTATTACATGTTGATTTTCATATCAATCAAACCTCCTAGATATTTTTCAAACCTATTGCTGACAAATCATGTGGGAAGTCCTTCACCCCTCTTTCCTTTATTTGGGCAGTTGTTATTTGATATTGATCATTTATGTGTTAAGCGTGCCTTTATTTAAGCCCTTAATAAAAATGAAACCTCATAAATATTTGTTGAATAATTTAAGTACAAGACTGAGGCCTACACCCTTTGGACATGGTAATTCAATTAGTTATGAATTGTCCTAATCACACTAGTATTCAGTCCATGTTTCTCTATGCTTGTCCATGAGGCTATCTTGAAATGTTTGTCAAATGCTTTGCTGTGATCAGATTCACTACAAAGATAGATTCTGTAATCTACCAGTCTAGAACAATCTTGTTGAAGCACGAGATGAAATTGGCATGGCAGGACTTCGTACTTCAGGTTCTTGTGCAGGAGTTTAGAAACACTGCTGAGCCTTGATGGGAGGGTAGGATTTAAAAAGCAGACAGGATCAGAAAAAGGATTGTGAGCTGGTTGGGGTAAGCATGAGTAATGGACTATAGGCAAGAGTAGACATGCTGGGAATGGTTAGGATAAATTCAACAATATTTATCCAGTGTTTACTATTGTGAGGTTCTATGCAGGGAGCTGGCAGCAAGGGGGTTGGTTGAGATGGATAAATGGCTAATAATTAACTTTGTAAGTACCACTTAAAAGATAAAATGTGATGAGTGTTGCATAAAAGGAAGGGTAAAGCAACATAGAACATTTGTCCTGCGGAGTCAGGGAAAGCTTCACAATCGAGGTGGCCCCTGAGCTGCTGTGAAGACTGGGCAGGGCTGTGCCGGGGAGTGATAGAAGGTTTCAGGGTTCAAAACTTTGGTGATGGAACAGATCTGTGAATGGAGGTGTCAATCTGACTGGATTAAAGAATCTAGGGAACTGGTAAGCATGATTTCTGGCTGTGTTTGTGGGGGTGTTGCCAGAGGAGACTGTCGTATGAGTTGGTGGGCAGAGTGGGGAAGAAGATCCACCTTCAGTGTGGGCAGGTGCCATCTAATTGGTGGGGGACATGAATAGAAGGCAGAGGAAAGGCAAATTTTTTCTCTTCCTGGAGCTGGGGCACTCTTATTCTCCTGCCCTTGGACATCAGAAGTCCAGGTTCTGTGGCCTTGGGACTGTAGGACTTACACCAGTGACCCCTCAGGTTCTCAAGCTTTCAGCCTTGGATGGAGAGTTACACTATTGACTTCCCTGGTTCTGAGTTATTCTGAGCCACACTACTCGCATCCCAGAGTCTCCAGCTTGCAGACGGCCTGTTGTGAAACCTCTCGGTCTCCGTAATCTTGTGAACCAGTTCCTCTAATATGTCTGCTTTCATCTCTCTTTCCCTCTCTCCCCCTCATCTCCCTCCTGTGTCTCCAACCTATTGGTTCTTTCTAGAGAACCCTGACTGATACAAGATTCAAATGATGACAAACTCAATGTGATTAAGGGAAGACAAGACTTGGTAGGAATGAGGTGCCACGGGCATGACATAAGAGCATGACATGAAAAATCTTTGCTTAGGAAGATTGGTAGGACACCGATATGCTGACGGTATATGGAGGCGTCCTCCCAAGAGGGTCTTAAAACAGGCACAAGGGGATGAAGACCTGGGCTGGGGTGGTAGCCATCTGGAGGAAAAACCAAGAGCAAAGGTAAATATTTTTCAAAAGAAGAAATAGCAGGACATAATGACTGTTAGGATTGGGAAGGATGGAAAGAAAGGAATCAAAAATGCTTGCAAGCTTCCAGCTCCTGAGGCTGGACGGGGAAGAGGAGGGAGGGCAAGTTCAGTCACAAGAACGGGGCTCTGCTAAATGCCCTGCTGCCCACCAGTGGGTAAAAATCTTGGGATTAAACATTCTGAGTGTTTAGAGTCGGTTTTGTGCCAACTATGATTTTTGTTTTATTTCAGATATCTCTGGATGTGGTAAGATTAGCTCATGTCACTTTAATGAGCCAGTCTCACAAAACAAATGCACTTTTGTATTTGCTGAACACAGGACAGTGCAGGAAGTAATTCTGGCATGTGTTTTCCTGAAGCCTAATGGCTCAACAGGACTTTGTCTTTGTAGGTTTTCTCACTGTGGGACTTTTCATGTGTTCAAACACTATGGCTCCAGTTCTGAGGTTGAAGTATGTCTGAGACAAGCCCATATAGGTCCCTAGATCCTCCACACTGGCTTCCTTTTGCTCTTTTCCTGACAGGCCTCTGGCATCAATCCACTGAAGAACCAGCTAGAATAATTATAATTTATGAATTCATTGATACATTGCTTCTTTCATTCAGGAGAGTTCTACCTGTTAATTTCTTATTGTCCCTTGTGGGAAAGAATCTGTTCTTACTTCCTCCTGGTCTTGCCTGTTCCCATCTTCTCCAGAGTATCGTATCACATTTCTGGTCTGTTTTCCTGATGGTTGCCATTTTCTGGGTGAGAACCATCCAAGAGGAGGCTTCATGCTGAGCTATAGAACAGTGATGACCAGCAAGTGTCACCCACCTCATCTACCCACCCTGCAACATGCTCTTCACCTTGACACTCCTAAATATGCTTCAGAATCTTTGAGGATCATCAAGGTTGGGACAGGGCAGCTAAGGGATGATGACCAGCTGTGGCCGCCTCTGCTCCTTGTCCCTCTTGAGAAGCAACAGGCTGGCTCTCAGCTCTCTCCAGGCCGGTGAGCCATTCAGCAACAGAACCAAGGAACAGGGAGTCAGGGAGTCCCCACTGCACAGTCACAGTGACTTTTGCTCTTTAACCAGAAAGGTGTGGTAGAGAGGAAGCTCTGTACAGCAGCATTTGTCTCTGCACCCCACTGCCCCAACCCAGAACTTTAGCCCATGTCCCCCAGGGTCCCTGCCTCCAGGTCCTGCTCCCCAGACAGAGAGGAGTGCTATGGAAAAGGACCAGCCACTAGCCTTTGGGGATTTGTGGGACTCCATGCCACCTATTTATTTTATATAGTTACACAGTTCCTCTCTAATATGCCTGCCTTGCCCATTTCAAAGAAAGCACATTTTCTTCTGCTAGTGTCAAGATTTGTTTAAAAAAACTTAGTATAAGGTAATCTGAATTTATCAAACAAAAGAATATAGGCTTTGTGGCAAGACTCACACACCAGTTCCCAAAAGCAGTGCTTACAGTTTATTGAGTGCTTAAGTGAAAAGATCTTTGCTCTATTTCATTGAATTCTTAAAAAGACCCTATGTGACCAGTGATCAGACCCATTTTACAGGTCAGGAAACAGGTTGAATAACTCTCCTGAGGTCACACAGGTTATGAATCAGAACTGTGCCACTTTAGGGTCATGCCTTCAGCTTCCACATCATTCAGCATCCCTCTGTCAGCTTCAGATGTCACATCTGCCTCCCTAGGAACACATTCTTGGGGTGAATGCCTCCTTTTTCTTTCCCTTCCCCAAAGGTTATTCTTGGCATTGGAATAGTTAACACCACCCAGCTCTATTTCGCACATCAATGTCTTGGACACTGGTCTCAGATGATTAACTGTTAACAGTTGTGTGTGAGTCTCCCTAATACTCCTGACCCTTTGCTCCTTCCGGCAAAGCTGGGACCCCAGGTTTTGAATTAGTTCAGAGTTTCATGGAGAAACCCAGAGGCTATAGTTGTCCATCTATGGGGACATCAGGGTGAGTCTCTTGGCTCTTTATGCAGCAGGGCAGATGGAAATGGAGACGGGGATGGGGATGGGGTTGGGGAGAGGGAAAGGGCCACAGGGTTTTCTAGGCCAAGCATCAGGTTATATCTTTTTGGGCCCCAGGACATTTAAAGATTAGGGATTCCTTATGCTTTCAGGACAAGAACTGTTAATAACTCAATCTCAAAGGAAATAAATAACAATTAACCTTATTTAATGTTATCCAGCGACACTGTCAAATGCAGTAGTGTTCACTTAAATGTTGCTGATTGTATGGCTCAGAGCGGAAGGATGTGGGCATTCATCCTGACTTGTGGGACTATGTGTCTAGGGCAGGAGGGGACGGGGAAGATGAATGGAAGGGAAACAAATTATATAGTCAGGGCTCTAGTGCTCCATGGGGGAGGGGTCCTCAAGGCGGGGAGAGTTCTCTTCCAGTGCAGTAAGCCTGAAATGACTGCTCTGGACCAGACATTTCAAGAATGCAGTCACTGAGGGTCCTAATGAATCATCAAGGCCACTGTCTTGTTTCACAGATGTGGCATCTTGGGCCCCCGGGAACAAGATGCCTTGCCCAAGGCCGCCCAGCTAGTTTGGGACAAAATAGCAGCTAGAATTCATTTTCCAGACTTCCAGATTCATGACCTCTCTCCTGGACCTGGGCAAAGCCTTGTGGCATTTTAGATGGAGCTGGGCTTTAAAGTCACACGCACCTGTGTTTGATTAGTCACTGACCGGCACTATGACCTTGGGCTCTGCCCGAACCTCAGGTGGACCATCTATAAAATGAAGGTAGTAATATGACAGTAGAGGTGAGGATTGCATACATACTGGAAGCAAATCTCTCACATATCAGGGGCACTTACTGAACCTCCTTCCTCTCATCTCTCCCAGCCACTCCAAGTAGGGAAGAACAGTGAGCACTCTGGTCTATGGACCACAGGTCCTGGACCCAAGTTACTTAGGTCTTTCACTTCCTTGAGCTCTAACCAGTTTGCTGGCACACTAAGTAATAATAATTGGTGATAGCTGTTACAACAATAGTAGCAATAGCTGGGCACAGTGGCACAGCCCTGTATTTCCAGCTACTTGGGAGGCCAAGATGAGAGGATCGTTTGAGCCCAGGAGTTGGAGACTAACCAGGGCAAAATAGTGAGACCCAATCTCTTATAAAAAAAGCAATAGTTAACAGTGATTGTTTTGTGCAAGGTGCTATGCTAAGTACCCGTATTATCTCATTAAATCTTTATAGAATTAGAGATTCTTATAGTAGGGATTATTACTATGCTCATATCAACCGAAGCAGAGAGAAGGCTTAGAGCAGTGAAGTAACTCATGGGATTGCAAAGCTAGCCAGCAGCAGAGCTTGGGTAGGAACTTAGATTTGGCTGGTCCCAGAGTCCCTCTCTTAGTCACTGTAGTTTTCATGACACACAATATATAAAGCTCTGTGGAAAGTCTACTGTAAGCCCACCCAGCCTGCTACCCAGCCTCCCTGACCTGGATCTAGAGGAGACTGGCAGGCCCGCCAGGGCCAGCTGCCAGGAAGGACTTGTCTTCATCACTCCCACGGGGACTGCGACTTGTTAGGAGCAAACAAAACATGAAGAGAAGGCTTCCCAAGGCGTCCAGCCCCCTGGTTAGTCAGGCTGGCTGTCTTAAACCCGTCAACCACAGCATCAAGGTCGTAAAACAGGAGGGTTGCAATTTCCTCTCTTCAGCCCTGGCTCTGGCGGCATCAGGAATTGATGGAGGAAGGGGACACTCCAGCAGGCCTTGACTCCTCGCTCAGCTGGGTCTGGGATGTTTCACAGGCTGTGCTGTAGTTAGGACTGAAATGGCATTTACATCTCTGGACTCGGAAATGATGTCTAAAAGAAAACAACCACCACCACTAACATGTTGTAGTTTTATAATTTACAGAGCATTTATGCTTTTATACTGCATACCTGTATCTCCTGATTGTTTCTTAAGTTTCCTGAGCCAAAGTCTGTGAGTCTTTTCAACTCTAAGTATTAAAGTTTTCAAAAAAGGCTAAAGTTTTCAAAGAGTCATCAAATTATTTTGGTTCTTTTGCCCTTGATTGAGCAAAAGAACGCAGTCCTAAGCATTATTTTTCTCATCTCTAAAAGGAGGTAATACTGACCTTGCCTGATTGGAAGATCAGATGAAATGGATGTAAGTTGGTGTTGAAAGCTCTAAAGTCCTAAAACCATATAAAATAAAGGAAACTTATAGTTATTTAAATGCATGTATGTAGCTCCTTATTTGTGCAATGTAAATACGTCACTGTCCATCTATGAAATTTACCTGTCCCTCTCTGATACACTGTAGTAACCGTGATCATTAGCATTCACTTAGCAATAAATGGTGTATTGTTTCATGATATCTCAATGATTCCCTTGAGCTCTTATTGTTATTTAGCATTTCATGTAATAACAATTCTTTCTTTTTCAATTGTACTGTAAGCGCCATCCTGGTGGAAATTGAATCTTAAACCATTTTTAGATACTGTCTGGTGTCACATGTGGCTTGCCTAGGTTAAGAATTCTTTAAAGGTGGCAACTTTTCCATTCTTGGCACAGAGCTTTCACAGCAAATGTTGGTGTAGTCCGCTTCATGTATTTGTTAACAACTTTCAAGAAAAATCACTTTAGGCTGAATCAAATACAATACAGGATACAAGAAAATGAGTTGATAGAAACTGAACCCATACCATAGAAAGAACTGGGTAGAATTTTTCAAGTAGTTAACTGAAGAGCATGGTGAGTATATAGGCGTATGTGTGTATACTGAAATCAGACATGTTAAATAAAAGAAAACCTAAGTAGTATAATAGTTCTGATTCTGGCATTTATTACCAAAACAAGATGCTCTATGGAGTATTAGTGAGATCCTGAGTCAGGCCTGATTAAGGAGAGTTTTTCCGGTGAATTTAGTTTCAGGCTTCTACCTATTTTGTCCTCTTCTGGGTGTCAAGTTTATTCTGAACGGTACATACGTCACTTTCATTGACTAATCTAGGGGTTCATACTAACTGTGGAGAAGGCTCATTCTCTGCCTATGAGTGTTTTATCTCTCTCTCTCTCTCTCTGTCTCTCTCTCTATCTATCTGAGACAGGGCCTTGCTCTGTTGCCAAGGTTGGAGTGCAGTGATCCTCCTGTCTCAGCCTCCTAAGTAGCTGAGACTAAAGACATGTACCACCACACCTGGATAATTTTTAATTTTTTTTTAATATAAAAGGGTCTTCAGGGTCTCACTATGTTGGTCTCCTGGCCTCAAGTAAACCTCCCACTTAAGCTTCCCAAAGTGCTGGGAATATAAGGGTGAGCCACCAGGCTTGGCCCTTCTAGTGGTTTAAGGTACAGAATTGTCATCCCTCTGATTACTACAATATTTATTGTGATCTTGCTATTTATTGTGGACAATAAATCGTGTGCAATGCTGGCCCTAAAAGAAGAAGGACTTTCTTTGCCTTTTCTGTAAATTTTCTTGTTTTAAATAGCATATTACAGAATCTCTCTTTCTTTACCCTCTTATAAATATGAGAATTTATAAGATTCCGTAAGAGAACAAATTTAGGAAGGATGATGCTAACTTCATCATCCTTCATCACTTATGGTTACTTCTGGTGCACTGTCAAACTCTACTTCCTCACCTGCTAAAGTAGGCTGAGCTTTGGCTGTTTAAAAATTTCATATCTGCTGTATATCTTGCACACAAAACTTCATTCATAAATTTTGTTAATGTGGTTTCCACTTTGGTGTAATGACCTCTATTTTATTGTCTGTCCTACACAGAACTGACATTAAGAAAACATGAAAGGGAGGTGTGCCTTTTCTTTTCTGTCCCTTTCTTCCCTGGGGTGGAATGAGGATCAAGGGGCACTCATGCAGGAAACCTGTGGGTCATGCAGCCTCTCCCAGATAGCAGGCTGCAGTTTAGGGTAGCTTTTCTTATAAACTCAATTCTCAGCTAGCTGTCACAGAGAAAAGGTGGTCGCCCCTGATGTAGACTCTAAGTAAAACCATGTCCTTTCAGGAAGAAAAGGCAAATGAGAACTGTACCATTATGCTTCAAATTGTTAGATAAGAAATGACTCCTGGACACCCAGCCAAGGTGGAAGGGATAAAGCAGGATAGAAGACGTCAGGGGAAGGGTGTCTTAAGAAAGCAGATGGGGATCTACGTGGCTGCCTAGGATTGATTGTATGAATGAAAGACTTCATGCCAGGGAGGAAGAGAGGAGATAGAGTGGTGTTGGATATATATGTCTTTGGAGATTACACACACACACACACACACACACACACACACACACACACACACACACAATATACTATGGATATATTTATAATCTCCATAACATATTTTTTGTGTTTTACATAAATAATCTCCAAAGTCATGTATTTTTCTTGTGTGTGTGCATGGCCAGTGTCAAGGGTATGTCCTAAAAGGTGGAGCTGAAATGTCTGAAGAAGTAGGATATCTGATAAATTCTGGTATTGCTTTATGAATTTCTCTCTTAGAAAATGGAAGAAGCTGTGGGGTGAATTGGCACTGTGGACTTATTTTTCGATGTATTATTTCATTTTGAAAAATACATGAAAAACACAGAGAATAATCTAACACAAATGAATCTATAACTAACCCCCACAATTAGCAAGTGTGACTGCTTTGAGACATTTACTCTAGACTTATTGAAGAACTAAATAATTACAGATAAAGCTGAAATTCCCTTTGCACCCCTACCTCAGTTCTGTGTCCCTTCCTCCCTCCCCAGAGACTGCCACTGTTTTAAATTTGGGAGAATCCTTCCAATCTCCAGACTCAATGCTTATCAATAAGAAAGAACTGATTTTAAAGATGAAGAAATGACAGAAACTTTGGGAGAAGTAGTCTTAGAAGCAGCAAGGATGCAAATTCTGGCACCGTCCTTGGATTTATTGAAGCAAGTGTCATAGCAAATCAGATGGAAACCCAGAGCTCCGAAAGTGGAAGCAGATTTAAAAGACTGGGAGAATCTGAATCACGATTGTGATATTTAGTTGCAAATGAGTCTTATAAGGAAAAAAGAGGAAAACTACCTGTGAAAATATGTAGTTTTTTTGGACATGTCTGTAGTCCTGGCTACTCAGGAGGATGAGGTATGAGGTGAAAGAAATAACATAGTTGCCTCAGGGGCTAGGTCGAGTTCAGCTTTCTAAAGGTACATTTATGAGACATGGAAGGAAGACCTACTGTAAGAAGAGTGTCATGATTCCTAAACTACAGAAGATGAAGTTTTCAAGTAGTGTTGAGAACAAGAATACAAAAGGTACTTTTAAAACTAAGATCAGCATGGAAGGAAGATCAAAGGAGTCACAGGCCCACTTTTTGGATGGCTGGTGAAATGTTAATGGACAATGAAAGAAACCAGAACTACTCTAACTCGAATTTTGTATCCATGGTCTCCATTAAGGGGAATATCTTCCACATAGGACAGGTGTGGACCAGTGACAAAGACGGATGGAGGCCCAAGAGAGGTGAGGAGCTGGTGAGAGGACCCGCAACATAGTCTTTCAATAAGTTCACGATTGCCAAAGCAGATAAATTGCATCCCAGGGTCCGGATGCAATTGCAGATGTAATTATGGACTCTTAAATGCTTCAAAATTGGGGATGGACAGATGCCTCAGTATTCAAAATGCTAGAAAAAGCATATTCAGAAATTCAAAGACCAAAAAATTTGCTTCCATTCTGAAGCAGAATGGGCAAGGTGTGGAATGGAGAGAAGCCCATAGGAGCTGATATTCACAAGAGGATTACTCCACCTGAGGCCCTTCAGTTCCCGGTGGCAAAGGAACCAGGAGATGCAATTCAGAGACGGCAGCCCTACCTCCAAGGGAGAAGTTGAGGGTGGGAACTCCAGAAGATGTTGAGTTTACACTGGCCCTTTCTGTCCTGCCCTTTAGACAGCTCCTACCTCTGAACCTTTTTTTTGGAAGTCTTTGGAAATCCTTTATCAGTTCCTTGATTTTATAGACATGAAAGCTTGGGTGCCTGGATTGGCAAGGTCTGGCGAGAAGAAGCAACCTGTCCAAGTTTACACAGCTGTTAATGGCTGAGCTGGGATTAGAGCCATGTGAGATGACGCACCACCTGGGGTTCTCCCTATTTATTCCGCACCTGTACTTCCTAGCGTGTAGTTTTAATCTTTACTTATTTATCTTTCATCTCCCCAATAAGACTGCATTCATTTTACATTGATTGGACATTTAATGTGTGCCAGGCACTATGCTGGATGATTTGTGGATATAAAGATGACTAAAATCTGGTTCTTGGATTTAGTGAGCTTCTAATGCCGTGAGGGACTTAAGCAGACTCATAGAATAGGCAGAGTGGAAGGGAGCATTGGGAGTTCAAGGGTCCAAAAAGACTCTACCAGGGAAAATGAGCTTTCCAAAGGCAGGGAGAATATCTGATACAACTTTGTATTTTTTCGAGAGCCTTGAACAGCATGCTAGAAGCCAGGAGAATGATCTGAGACCTCAGCAGAGCTTACTGTTTTAGAGGTTAGAGAACTGGTTCAACCTGTTCTTGATCCCTGCTCTGAAGGATGCTAGGGACCAAGGCATTTTACTTTCTCCTTCCTCTCCCCATCTCTCTCTTTTTCTCATGCCACTCAATTCTCCTGGGCTCTTTTCAAAGATTTAATGAAGATTAAAAATTCACTTTGAAGCCAGGATGTATCACAAGCTGGGAAAAGAGGCCAATGAACCACACCAGGAGGAAGTGAGCTTCTACCCCTTGCACTGGCTCTGAGGCTGGACTGCACCCAAGGCTGCCTGCAGGAATGAGAGGAAGTTATGGGGTGAAAAGCATCGCATCTTGGGACCTTCTCTCTGAGGCAGCATGGAAGCATCCACAGCCCAGTCAGGAAATGCAGAGAAAGAAACGAAACCGATGACACAGATATTAGGAACACATTCTTTCCCACTGAGCCTTGCTCCCTGGGGTGCAGGCCTATGGGGTGGTTTGGAATAGAGGCAGCTCTCTGGGTGCCTAGACTGGCAAGAACTGAGATTTGGCCTGAGGCTGCGTCAGGTTCCAGATTTCACCGGTGAGCTCCAGGATCCCGTGGGGACAGTGTGCTGTGGGCTCTGCTACTAAGGCCAGGCACTCATTCATCTGCACTGGGTATCCGCAACAGGAGCCTGATCTGAAGTAGCAGAGGGGCTGGGAAGAACAGAGCCATGAGAGCCATTAGGTTTTACAAATCAGCTTTATTCTTCTCTTATTAAGCTGACCTCAGTGCACAAAACCAATTTTCCAAAAAATTGGTTGAAGGACTTGGTGTTACTGATAGGTGACTGGAATACAGAGCCTCTAAAGCTCTTTTCATCTCAGGAGTCTAGAATTCCATAAGAAGGACTTTGAGAGAGCCCATGTATCCTTTGCTTTTTCTTTGTCATGAAGTTGTCATTCTCATTTACTAGCCGGGTGATCTTTGGCCCTTACCTTTTCTAGCTGTTCTGTCTTCAACTGTAAAATGGGCCTAATATTTTTCTACTGCTCTAGGTTGTCTTGAAAACTCCATGAGATAATATATGTGAAAGTGCATGGTTAAAATTCACAGGGGCTTAATAAACATAAAATGTGTTCTCTTCCTTCCTCTCTGTGCTCCCTGTCTTCAATAACTCAGAAGGACACTGATGCAGGCAAGCATAATAAACCAAAACCAGTCTTATGCAACAGTGAAGTTGCCAGTGAAAAAGCATTAAGAAGACCCTCCTTGCCCTACCCCAGACAAAAATTTTATCTCCCAAGTCCTGTGATAACGTCTGTGATAATGCCTGATGTGGTGCCATTAGTCATTGTCAAATGGTCTTATTATACATATTAGTCACTAAAACCTTAGTATGAAATAGTTTTAGAATTGGAGCTTCTTAAGGCTGGAGATCATTTTGTCCAACTCTCACTCCTGAAAAAATTATTTTGGTAACTCTTCTGACAGTCATCCAGACTCTTCTTGAATGATTCCAGTGATAAAGAGCTCACTACTTTATGAGGTAGCCCATTCACTGTGGTACAGCTTAAGTTGATTAGATACTCTTTTTTAAGTTGAAGTAAATCTTCCTCCTCAAAATTTTCTGTCTTTGTCCTGAGTTCTGTAAAATAGAGCAAACAGAGGTGAATCTGCTGCCTCATTCATCTGACAGCACTTTAAACAATTAAAAATAGTAATCTCTTTTTCAGCCCCTAACACTTGGTTTATCTGATTTTATTTCTTATGTAATTGAGTTTCTAGATCTTTTAGATCCTTTATAAGCCAAATCACTCTTCTCTGAGGATGCTCACATTTCCCAGCATTCTCAACATATGGCATCTGAACACTACCCAAGGATGGTTCTGACAGTGTAATGGATGGAAGGCTATAATGTCCCTTGGTCTGGATTTAGGCTGAGGATTTGTGTTTGTTTGTTTTTTTTAATCAGATTATATGATTGTTTAATATTTAGTGTCTAATAAGTTGATGCCTCAAGATATTTCTTTAGGAATTTCTATCAACTTATGCCTTCCCTGGATTAGACTATTATATTAAGTGATTTAATGTTTTAATTCGAAATGCAGATAATTTTATTCTTAGTTAAAAGCTCTCTCTCTCTTCCCCATTTGTTTCAGGCCATCGCTTTGTCTGTTTACTAAATCTTAACTTATCAATACACCCACTAGTGGTTCCTCCCAGCTTTGTATTGTCTATAATTTTGACTAAGCAGGTCCAATGACAGAACCCTTCAGCCCAATATTAGAGGCTTTATTAAAACTGGCACATATCCATTATCCCTGAGTAAGATTGCTGAACTGCAAAATTGTTTAATGGTTCTCCCACTGAGGCTACAGCCTTGAGAACTCCCAATCTTGGCCATTGCCAGTCATTCAGCTAGTAAGTGAAAGTTTATTTGTTAATCTGGGTGGGGTTCTTAAAATGCATATACTTGGCAGACAATATTAATTGGTATGAGGTTTCTGGATGCCTACAATGCCACCTACCCAGGTGGAGTGATGCAGAAATTATTATTCTGGCCCAGGGGCAAAATATTCATTCATTGACTATGCGGAACATTGGGAAATGCACATGAGAAATTATTGACTTGTCTTGATGTCTCAGAAGGTTAAGAAAGAGCTGACTAGACCTAATTCTGCTTATAAAATATTCTTGACTCACCCAAGGATGCCCAGTCTTCAACGGATTCTCTGTTTTTACTTTGCTCCTTTTATCAGCAATTGCATGAACAAATTCTGCTGTTGTGAGGAACTGCTAAGAAAATCAAGGACTTGGTGATTGGGGAAGGAGGAAGTATGGTCATTAGGAGGAAACCTAAAACTTGGCAAAGGAAGCTTTGAACATTGGCCCTCATGGTGGGAGAAATGGACCTGGGAGTGAGGCCTGGCATTAGGTTTAGGACAGAGGGAGGAAGGGGTTGTGTATATAACTATTTTCCTGAGACCCTAGGCTTAGCTTGGTCAGCTGAGTTGGTTTTGGCCCCTATCAGCTGGTGTATATTCTTTGCCCCATCAGCTGGTATATATTCTTCATGCTCATTATATATGAGCATGAAGCAGTCACCACCCTCGAGTAAGATCCAAGATATTTGGAACCCCTCAGTATGCCAGCCTCCTATAGAAACGTTTGCCAACTTATCAAGCATGTGGAAGACACAAACTTTGGGTGAAAGCATCATATTTTCATGTAATTTGTGAGGGCCAAGGAAGGGTCTTCTTATTTATACGGCATATGGCTTGCAGTTTCTGATACAGCTTTTCAAAATATCCTAATGATATAAATATTCCCGAAGGACCAGAAAAAAAGACAAAACCCCATAACACTAAAAATTAGAATTAATGGACAATCTAGTGCTATAATCTAAGAAGAATCTCTTTAATGTACGAAAGATGGAGCTAAATTAGGGGAATAAATCTTGTGTAGGTTTCTGTTTGTGGCACAGCCAGGTTTCATTTATTTGACTTCATGAAACAGAATACCTAGGGTGGGGGGGGAAGTAATTCCATAATTCCTTGATGTCTGCTTCATTGATCAGAGGCTGAGGATGTTCAAAAACCGTAAAACAGGAGGACATTCATTTAGGGTATGGGGTAGAGAATTTTGATCTACATGAAAACTGTTCCTTCACCACTCATTTATCTTCCTCTATTTGTAGACAGATATAGTCTGGTCAGTTGTGAAAATAATACCATTGTATTGGGAAAAACCACTGTACTTCTAGAAAATAATTCTGATGACAAAATGAACAGAAATTGGAAAAAAGAACGGAGGGAAGAGCTGGAGAAACTAGTGGTGGAACACTTCATTTAAATAGGTGAGGTTCTCATGAGTAAAATAGGTGGAGTCAGAGAGAAAAACAACATTGATAATACATGCTGGAAACTATAGATTTCCTGGAACCATGTTTGTTAAAGATATTAGAGATTCAATCAATGAGTTTAGGAAAAAATGCCACTGAAGCTGAACTAGATAAAAATTTATTAAAAATGATAGCATTAGGAGAAAAAAACCACCATGGCATGTGTATACCTATGTAACAAACCTGCATGTTCTGTACATGTACCCAGAACTTAAAGTATGATAAAAATATTAAATACAAAAAAATGGTAGTAACTTGAGTTGTAAATATCAACCTACCCTTTATCTGTAGAATGGACGAGTCATCCATTAGACTAGGAGTTAGAGTGGACTCAAGGACAATTCATATTCCCTGCTGTTGGCAAAGACTCAAAGTATATAGACCCTCCTCATAAGAGGATGAATGAAGAGGAAAACTTGTCCATAGAGAACACCTAAAAAATACTATATAACAAAGAAAATTTAAGATCACTGTGAAAACTCAGAAGAAAGGATTTCTATTTTTAACAACATGAGAGAGACTGGAGAAACCCCTCCAAGTTTAGAACACCTAAAAATGCTGGATAATTTATTTAAATGCTTTTTCAAGTTGGTGGAAAAGTAAAAGACACCTTCAAAGTTTGAAAATGACAAAAGAATTATGGCCTGCATTTGTCATGGAGCATATGTGGATCCCTCATGGCGTAGAGCCTAGACTTTAATTAGGCAAAAGATAAAACCCATGTAAGATGAGAGTATAGTCAGATCTGAAACTACTACATGAAGCTGGCATCACTGTCAGGCAGAATCCTCAGTGGTCAATGATAATAAAACCTCACACCATAGAGACTGTGGGGAACCTTGCCTGTTTGGCTTTGAGTCTGGGTGGAGTAAAACAAGGTAAAAGCTTTCTGCAAGAAGTCCTCACCTCAAGTTTACCTTCATAGGTATCTGGGACCCAAATCCCCAACAACTCTACAACTTAAAAACCAACCTCCAAGCTGAATATTTACTTTAAAGAGGTGTCAGGATTGGTAGTCTACCCAGGTTCATGGAAGAATCAAATGAAAATCCTCTGTAGGAATATTTTACACACACACACACACACACACACACACACACACACACACAGTCATCATGTGCTAGAATCAGAACACGCAATAAACAGATGTACAATGCATTAGAATTGTTAAAATGGAATGTAGATAGAGCATTTAGAAATATAAAAGAGAAGGAGATTATGAGAGTGACTAAAAGATTCCTTTGTAAGGGAACCAAATAGCATTAGACAATCAACATATGGATTAAAGAGGTTAAATAACAGTTTAAAATCACCAAAAGAAAAAAAATCAGTGAATTGAAAGATAGACTGGAATATTATCCAGATTTTAGTGGAGAGAGCCAAGAAAAAGAAAAAAAAATGGAATATTGGAAGCATGGAGGTTAGCATAAGGTATGCCATTACCTTAATCAGATTTGCATAGGAAATATTAAAGAGAATGGGTGGTTGTGAAGGATAATATTCAAAGAGATAATGGCTGAGAATTTTCCATCATTAACAAAATAAAACAATCTTTATATCAGGAAGCCAAAGTAAAATAAATAAACAGAAATCTACACCTAGACACATCATTGTAAACTGTAGAACAAGAAAGTGATGATCATAAAAGCAGTCAAAAGAGAAAAAAATCAATAACTTGCAAAAGAATGCCAGTTAGATTTACAACAAACTTTTAAAGAGGAATAATGGATATTAGAAGGCAATAGTGTAATGGCTTGTAATTGTAAATCTTGAAGTATATTCCCAGAAAAAATTATCTGACAACAATGAGAGTAAAATGAAAACTTCCACACAAATAAAAACTGAGAGTTTACAACCAACTTATTTTTATTAAAGAAAATTATAAAGCGTATACTTAAGGTAGAAAGAAAATAAAAAAGAAGATATAAAATACAAGAAGAAATAGTAAGCAAAGAAAATGATAAATGTGGGAAAAGATAATCATTAATAAAAGTTATAATAAAATCTAATTTTGGAGAAAAAACAACATAAAATTAAGACCATGGAGAAAAATACATGTAAATGGGACTGGGGGATGGAAGATTACCGTGATTTAGAAGTAAAGTGTTCTGAGCCCTATGTTCAGGGAGATGGTAAAAACTCTTGTATAACTTTGACTTTCTTAGATTATATGTACATGTTAAAAGTCTAGGATGACCAATAAAAGAATAGAAATTGTAAGAATTTTAAATTAGATGATGGAAAAAATACAAAGCATAAGAAAAAGCCCCCACAGGCTAGGGGAAGGACAGCAGGGGGTGGGGAGACTGGGGAGGAATAACATTAGGAGAGATACCTAATGTAGATGACAGGGGGATGGAGGCAGCAAACCACCATGGCATGTATATACCTATGTAGCAATCCTGCAAGATCTGCACATGTACCCTAGAACTTAAGGTAAAATTTAAAAAAAAAAAGAAAAAGCCCCCACAAAATTCAATTAATCTGAAAGAAGGTAAAAAATTAAATGAATGTAAAAGAAATATAACAAATGAAAGCACAAAATATAAAGTTTTAAGTGAATAAAAATATATTATGATTTACAATAAATGTCAGTGGACTAAATTCCCCAATGAAAAGTAAAAGGCTGGATTTCAGAAGATAAAAACAAAAGCAAAATCTAATTTTATGCTGTTTATAAATTGTCAAAAGGAAAAAAAATTACAACAAATTAAAGATCTTAACTGGCCAATTTTGATGGTTGTATTGTGCTTATGTAGGAGAGTAAGAAAATACAAGTTAATGTGTTTAGGTATGATAAGAGCATCAGATTGGCAAATTATTTTTAAATAGTTCAGAAAAAAAGTTCTTTGCACCACAAACAGCTTTTCTGTAAGTTTGGCATTGTTTAAAAATAAAAAAATCTTTAAAAATACAAATAGGAAAAGCACACACCATACATTTGAGAACACTCACTCAAAATAACCAATACCAAGATATATACAAATATAGACTTTATACCAAAATTGGACCTTAAAGAAAAACAAAAACATCCTTTAGAGATCCAAACAAAAAATTCCGTGATTTATAGAGAAAAGAAAATTAAGTTAACATCAGACTTTTTCACAGCAAAGTTTTTTGTTGGAAGAAAACAATATCATTTAAGTTAGTCTAGGAAAGAAAATATAAACAAAAGCTTTTATATTCAGCAAAACTGACTTTTAAGTAAAAACAGCTTCCTGTCCTATTTTCTCCATACATACCAGACAACTGATATATCACTCCTATGACATTCTCTTTCCCTAGTATATTCTCCCAATTCATCACGTAACAGTTTCAATGATTGGACCACCATCTCATGCCAGAGGCTATTGGTATATTGTCTTACCATCAATAATGGGGTTCTCACTGCCAGGTAAGCATTGAGTAATCCAGCTTCAAAGTATTGTTTTATTGCCTGTTTTCTCATGTCATTTCTGGTACTAACTGTTGTAGTTTGGATTCTTTAGAGGCAGACATTGAGACAGAGTCTGCAGCTTAAGATGTTTATTAGGGAATTAACACCTATGAAAGGAAGGGAGAGAAAGCAGGATGACTGGGTTATCACACAAACCCAACAAAGTCTCAGCCAACTTGGCAAGAAGCTCTGGAGCAAGTATCGACTACCAGAGTGTCTGCCATTAGGCCAAAAATGCCAGATCTTTATACCCTGTCCTCTCTTAATCACTAGATGAAGCCTGTGATAAGAAGAGCATATCTCAGGAAAGTATCTCTTTGCAGCTGAGGTAGACTCTGAAGTAGCTTCCAGGTGTAGGATCTCTACTGATCCAACTCCTTGAAATTGGGCGGGAAGTTTTTTTGTGAAGGAGAATTTGGCAACTCATTTCTGTGGCTACACAATATGTAATGGCTACATTATTATATACGTCATATAATATATATATATATATATATATATATATATTAGCTTACATATATTAGCTATCCTTATTATAGCCCAATTATTTATGCTAATACTAAGCATACATTGCCAATTGAATATATGTAATATAATAGGAATAGCATATGCAAATATACTTTAAAATCGTGGTTAGTGGTGGCAGTAGTAGTATTATATTATGCTGAGATAGATATGTGTGAAATGTGAATTAAAGCAAGTGAATAGTAATGGATATTTTAATTCTATTACCCTTCATGTCCTTGAGGATAAAAGCTATTTTTATATATGTATATCTACTGAAAGGCCTAGAGAAAGACTAGGACGGTAGCAACGAACATTGCTAGAACCTAGAATGTAATATTGAATTATCATTTTCTTCTAAAAGAAACCAGGGCTTTTTGGAGAAGTGACTGATTCAACATTTGGCAAAGAAATGTATTAGATTAAACTAGAAAATCTTGTCATGCAAAATAGCGAGGAATGTCACAAAGCCTATTAAAATCATAGCAAAAGGACTAAGGAACCAACTTCAAGAGACTCCTTTTGGCCAAAGAAGGGATAATTCAAGAATCAATAAGGATAAGAAAATTGAAATATATTTGAATTCTTGTGTTTACAATGATATTTTAAAAACTAATTGGTTGACTTTGGGTGGTTATAGAAAAATCAATTCATTATATTAAAAATTAGTAAGTAAGGAGAAAGAATAAGCATTTATTCTGCCTTCCTAAATGAACTGAACTACTGGGTAACCAAATAGCAAAATGAGAGAAGCATTTCTTTATAAAGTTCTCCCAGCTAACAAATAAAAACAAAATTATAGAATTAGAAATAGCACTATAATCCAACTGCTAATTAATTACTGGATCTGGATAATAAGCAACAATATCACAAAAAGAGAGACAACCGGGGATTCTATGCCTCCTGATGAATAAACATTACACCACCTGCAGTATTGTGAAAGAGATCAAGCCTAAATCTGATTGAGCCTCTATATGCAGCTGCCATTTAAAAAAAAATCCAGAGAACAGAGGAATGTGTTAAATTCCACCATGGGCATGCAATAAGCAAAATCCGGACTGTAGGAAAATCTGGGGTCAAAAGTCTTGGGTTTCAACAGCTAAATTATAAGAAAAAAAAAAGAAATTGACAGAAAACTGTAGAGTAAAATAAATGTTAAAGACCTAACAAACACTATAATATCTAATGATGCATACTTGGGTGAGAGGAACACCCACTAAAACAAGAATGTGATCACCAAATATGGTTACTTTTGTAGGAAAAGGGGCTTGAGATTGGGTCAAGACAAATAAAGGGCTCCTGGGTGGCTGGCAAAATTCTATTTTCTTTTTCTACCATAGCGATGGTTACCGGAATGTTGACTAAAATATTTCAGTAGTCTATACATTTGTTTATGCTGCTCTCTGTATATGTGTTTCATTTTACAATAAAATGGCTAAACATTTTTAAAAAGTAATAAGAATAAAATAGCAATTTTTGAAGTATGGCTAAAGCTGTACCCAGAGGAAAATCTATAGTCTCAAATGTTTATATTAGCAGAGAAGTTAGGGGAGCATCATACGCTGGGGTCTGTTGCTGGGGACTAGGAGAGGGACGGGGTGGGGTAAGAATGTTGGGGAGGGATGACGTGGGGAGAAATGCCAGATATAGACGATGGGGGGATGGAGGCAGCAAACCACATTGTCATGTATGTACCTTTGCAACAATCCTGCATGATCTGCACATGTACCCCAGAACTTAAAGTATAAAAATATATATATATATGAAAAGAAGTTAGGTTATAATTAGTAAATTAAGTTAGAATAAAACAAAATCAAGTCAAATAAAGTAGAATAAGGGAAATCATGAAGATAGGAACTGAAATTAATGCATTAAAAATGAAAACAAAAGACCAATAAAGCCCAGGTGGAGACATTGATAAAAATCATAAAATCAATTGCAAGACTGATCAATAAAAGAAGGAGGTAAGAGATACATAGATCATGACATATCTATAGAAAGAGGAAATATTTCAAAGATAAAAGAATACAATGAAAGACTTTATACCAATAAAATTGGAAGACATAGGTGGGTGGGAAAAATTTCTGGACTCAACATTATAAAAACTTTCAAACTGAATCCAAGAAAAACTAGAAAATATAAATGTTCTTATGAACATTTGAGGAATTAAGTATAGAAAGAGCTTCCTAAAGAGAAATAACCATGCCTAGACCGTTTTATAAGCAAATCTTACATGAATGTCTTCCGTCATACTTCTATTTAACATTTTTCCAAATGAAATATCTAGCAAATAATACAAAAATTATAAATGAAAATTATATAAGATTTGAAAAGAAAAAATGAAAAATAAAAATGTAGTTTATAGATGATATGGTTATCAATACAAAAAACTAAAATAATCTACAGATAAATAATTAAAATTTAGAGATTCATGATGTTTGTCAGATATTAATGTATAAATACAAATGTCTATGTATGAATAGAAAGCCTATTGTGTGTCTACATAATGGCAGCATCTACTTAGAAAATGCATTTGTATTGAGTTTGAGGGATTTTAATTAATAGCACCTATTTTCCCAGCCTGAGTTCCAAACCAGACAAAAGAATAGGCATACAGAAAAACTAAAAAAATAACCTAATTAAAAAATGGACAAAGAACTTGAATAAACTTTTTTAAAAAATACATACGAATGGCTAACAGGTATATAAAAGATGCTCAGTATCACTAATATCTGGGAAACCAAATCTAAGCCACAATGAGCTATCACGTCACACCTGTTAGGATGGCTGTTGTTAAAAGTCAAAAGATAGCATGTGTTGGTGAGGATGTGGAAAAAAGGAAACCCTTGTATACTGCTGGTGTGAATGTAAATTGATATGGCCATTATGGAAAACAGTAACATTTCTCAAAAAATTAAACATAGAACTACCTTGTAATCCAGCAATCCCACTTCTGGGTATCTATCCAAAGGAAATAAATCACTATCTTGCAGAGGTATCTGCCCTTTCATGTCCTTTGCAGCATTGTTCACAATAGCCAACATATGGAAACAACCTAAGTGTCCATCAGTAGATGATTGGATAAAGAAAATGTCACACACACAGACACACACACACACAAGGACACACTGCAGCCTTTAGAAAGATATGGTGTTGTTTGTAATAACATGGATGAAGCTTGAGGACAGTCTCTTAAGTTAAATTAGCCAGACACAGAAAGACAAATACTGCATGATCTCACTTAACATGTGGAAACTAAAAATAATTTTAGCTCATGGTAACAGAGAGTAGAATGGTGGTTACCAGGGGCTGTAGGGTGGGGAAAAAGGAGAGGTATTGATCAAAGGGTACAAACCTTCGGTTATAAGTTAAATAAATACTCGAGATCTAATGGGTGAAACATGGTGAATATAGTTACTAATAATGTATCATGTACATGAAATTTGCTAAAAGAGTAGATCTTAAGTGTTCTTACCACACACACACACACACACACACACACATCACACACACAATAGTAACTAAGTGATGTGATGGATATGTTAATCAGCTTGATTGTGGTAATCATCTGACAATGTGTATATATACCAAAACGTCATGTTTTATACCCTAAATACATACAATTTTTACTTATCAATCTCAACTGAATAAAGCTGAAATAAAAAGAACAGGTGGATAGAAGCCTAAATACTTTCATTACCAAAATCATTGATTTTGGAGAATGTTGCTAATATTTATGCAAAAGTGAGATTCATAATCCTGAATTCCAGAGCCAGACAGCCTTACCCAGTCAGTCACCGGCAGCATATGAACACCAAACATCTCTCCTGTAGAGGAGAGGTTGTTTCTGTTAGGCTTTCTGCATGGCTTAGAGTAATCAAGACCACATGTTCTTATAGACAGAGCAGCTCCTAAGAGGAAGGAAAGAAGAAGGGCCTGAGCATGAAAGGCAAGCTTATCCCTTCAAATCATTAATCAGATTATATCACTTCTCCCCCAGGGCCAGAATGAGCAAGGGGCAGAGATAACCAGGATTGTCTCAGGGATGGAGCTCCCTCCATGTGGAAGAGAATATTCAGAGTGGAGAAGGGTTTCCTACCTCCTCCTTGTCAAAAAAGAATTTATAAAGTCACTACCCCTCAAAAAGGCTGGCCCCTATGAATAGATTTTGAAAAACATATGCAAGATTGTTATGGAGAGAGGTATAAAAATTTATTGAATGATATTAAAGACAACCTGATAAACAGAGACCCATCATGGTCACAGACGGGAAGATTGATCATTGTAAAGTTATTAATTCACAGTTTCAATGTAATTCTAATAAAATTCTGAAGTAAGATTGTGAAGAATTTGATTATTTTTAAAGTTTTTATGGATGAGCAAAATGCCATAAGTACACAATATACCCCTAGAGAAAAATGTTAGGTGGGATGACTTGCTCTATCAAATCAAGTCTTATTTCACGCTATCATAATTAAAAGTGTGGTTTGAGTGCAGAGATAGGAAGAAAGCCCAATGGAACAGAATAGAGCCCAGAGACAGACTCATACATAACTGATAAAAGCCATTACATGAAGAGCTGGTATTAAAGATCAGTTGGAAAAAGATTAATCTCTTAACAGATGACGTTAAGACACTGGTCACCTATGTGGGGAAAACACTGGATTTCTGCCAGACACACATTCTAAATGAGCGTGAGGATTCCACTGAAAAAGAAAAACTATAAAATGTTTAAAGAAAAATACAGACAATGCCTTTTAATTTTGGGAGTGGCAAAGAATGCCTTAAACAATAGTCATAGGAGGAATACCTTATAAAAATTAGATTGTAAATTTGACTGCATCGTAATGAAAAACTTCTTTCTTTAAAAAGACACCATAAAGAAAAAAGATAAGCCATAAATAGTTAGAAAATAGTTGCAACATATTAGCTAATAAAGAATTAATATCTGTTTTATAACAAAACTCTGTAAATTAATAAGAAAAAGGAAAATGGGCAAAAGATATGAGCAAGCCTTTCACAGAGAAGAAATAGGACTGGTCAATAAATGTGAAAAGGTGTCCAACTACGTAAGTAATATCACAATTGGGTGGCACTTATATTAGCTTTATTTTCAAAAACTAACACATCTTATAATACTAAGGATGTGGTACAAGAAAAATATTCTTACACTGCTGGCTGGAGTATAAATTGCCTTAAGCACATTGGAAAACCATTTTTGGTGTAGTTGAAGATGTGAATATCCTGTGATCTAGGAATTCTACACCAAGGTGTCTTTCCTAGAGAACTTGCACAGGTGCCCCAGGAAACATGAAGACTATGATTGTAGCATTGCTTGCAAGAGCAAAAATGGAAATCATGGCAGTCCATCAACACTAGAATGGGTAAATAAATTGTAGTACATTTATGTAATAAAATATTATACCAAAGTAAAAATGAGTAAACTACAATTATACAGACTAATAGAAATGAATCTCAAAAAGTACAAAATCATGAAAGAATACATGTAGTATGACTCAACTTATATAAGTCTAAAAAGGCAAACTTGAACTTATTTGGGGGGATATATTAATTACGGTAAACATATAAAGGAAAGCAAGAGAATAATTAACAGCAAATTCAGTTATCTCAGGGTCAGGAATAAGGGGAAAGGCTTACATGGAGTTTCAGAGACACTGACTGCTATGACCTGAATGTTGTTGTTCCCTCAAAATGTATACACTGGAATTTAATTTCCAATGTGATAGTATTAATAGGTAAGGCTTTTAGGTGGTGATTGAGTGATAAGGGCAGAGCCCCACGAATGGGATTAACACTGTTATAAAAGTGAGGAAGACTGTTTGCCCTTTCTGCCAAGTGAGGGCACATACAAGTCACCATCTATGAGGAACAGGTCCTCACCAGACACCAGATCTGCTGGCATCTTGTTCTTGAACTTCCCAGCCTCCAGAACTGTGAGCAATTAATTCTGTTGTTTATGTTTCCCAGTCTAAGATATTTTGTTACAGCCGCAGGAACAGACTAAGACATTATCTAGTTCTATGTTTAAAACAAAGAGGTGCCTGCAAGTGTACTTATTTAATAAATACTTTTATATAGTAGGCATGAATTATACATACTATCTATTAACATATGGTACAATGTATTTTATTTGAAGAATGAAAACCCTTCCTCTGAAAATAATATACTGAAAGGTTCAGAATAAAAATTTAGCAAATTATTTGGCATCTTCAGTGAAATGCAAGAAGATGTAGTTTCTACAGCAAAGAAGAAAATTCTAAGGAGACAGCAGGCGGGGATGAAAAATCATCAGGTTGAGAAACGAAGAAAAGAGCATAGAATCAATTTGGAGGGGCTGAGATAAATTTTTAATCATGGAAAATTAATATACAATGGTGGAGTTTAAATCCATATTGGAAGCAATAAGATGATTTATAGTTTATAAAATTGAATCAATAATGTGAATCAATAATTATATGTTTAATTAATTAAAAATATGTTTAATTAAATGTGAAGAACAAACGTTAGAAGATTTTCCAAAAGATAGATAAAGAGACAGACATAAAAGTGACGTGAGAAGATGAAAGATGTGGATGGGTCCAGTTTTCTCTTTCAGTCCTTCCTTGACATCTCCAGAACCAGGGCTGGTGCCTTTCTCCTGTGTTCCCACAGCTACCTGAATTACCCTATTGGAGCACTTACCACATTTTGGTGTGATTACCTGCTAACTTTTCTCTCTCTCCTCCATTGGAGGTTAGTTTGTAATATTCATAAACGCTATCTGATTTATGGTGTATTGTCTAGAGTATATGCAGGGTTTGCAACATAGCATTTGCATTCCTCAGGGTACAGTTAGTTGTGTCTAGCAGAAATTTCTAGTAAAAATATCTTAGACCAGTGACCAGCAACCACAGCCCACAGGTCAAATCCAGGCTGTTGCTTGTGGTGTAAATGATGTTTGTAATGGACTGAATGCTTATTACCTACCAAAATTCATGTTGAAATCCAAGATGATGGTACGAGTAGGTGGGGCTTTGGGAGGTGATTAGGTCTTGAAGGTGGAGCCCTCATGAACAGGATTAGCGCTATTATAAAAGAGACCCCAGAGAGATCCTGCACCCCTTCTGCCATGTGAGGCTACAGCAAAAAGAGAGTTAGCTGTCAATAAGCTAGGAACTGGGCCCTCACCAGGCACCAAGTCTGCTAGTACCTTGATTTTGAACTTCCCATCCTCCTGAACTGTGAGAAATAAATGTTTGTTGTTTATAAGCTACCCAGTCTATGTTATTTTGTTCTAGCATCCTGAATGGACTAAGGCAATGTTTTATTGGTACACAGCCACTCCTTTATGTCTCGTCTGTGGCTGCTCTCATGTTGCCATGGCAGAGTTGAGTAGTTGCTACAGAGAAAATGTGGTCTGCAAAGGACACAGTGTTTATGCAAAGTTGCCAAACCCTGGCTTAAACAACAATAGGACTTTTTATCTTATATATCATGAATTTCAGAGGTATTGTGGACCCAAGATGGATTAAGCGGCTCAGTGACATCACTAAGAACTCAGATTCCCTATACCTTTTCACACTGTCATTATTGGCAAGTTGGCTACATTCTGTGGTCACATGGTCACAAGAGAGCATGAATATCCAGAAACAAAAAAGAACTGACTTTTTTTGGTGTCTCTTATGAAATTAACACATACGTTCCAAAAGCCCCTCAGAAGACTTTCTCTCATGATTACCAAAACTAAGTCCATAAACCACCACCTAAACTACTCCTTAAATCAGTAACTTGTCAGTTATATATACAGAGACACCATGATTAGCCTATATCAAGCAGGATTAACCTAAGTCATCTGGAAGAAGAACAAATACTGGAAACAAAATTGAGGTTCTGTGAGCATTCAGGAAGGGGGAAATGGCTTTTAGATAGGAAATCAATGGAGGATGCTGTAACACTCAATAAATGTTTGTTGAATGAATTAATTAAAAATAAAAGCTCTAACATTTGGATAATTAAAGTTTCCGAAGCACCCAGGGAAAAATGAGCAGAGGAAATAATTAAGGTTGCAATGGAAAAAAATAGAATAACCATTTTCTGCTCTGAACAAGGACTGGTATATATAGATTACAAAAATCTATTGTGGTCCAGGGAAAAAAATCAATGAAAGGAGATTCTTGGCTAGATTTTTCTGACCCAAATCTTGAATTACAGAATGAAAAAAGAATTTCCCAAGTGACATTATGAAAATACAATATACTGCAAATGAACTGAGATCAAACTGTCCTTAGATGTATACTCTTCAACATTAATTACTGGGAGATAGTGGCGCAATGTATATGTGTGTAAACACCAAAAAAAAAACCCTGTGCCTCAAGTGCATTTTCACAGCCAAGGTGTCTTCCACGTGTGAAGGTAAAAGAAAGCTATTTTCTGACATGCAAGGACTCAGAAAACATACCTACTTATACCTTCTTGAAAAATAATTTCTAAAGATATACTCTTACTAAGGATAAAGAAAAATTAAGTGTTCAATAATGGTGCGGCCCTGTATAAACAGTCTGATGTCTGCTAATTGCCAGATGCTTGGGCAGCAACTCTCGACCAGGGAGTCTGTCAAAGTATCTTTACTGCCCCTAGGAGGCATGTCCCTGTGTTCCTTCTTCTACCTCAACTGAAAATCAGTGTGTAATAAGGGGTGGTACTGTAAATCTACAGCCATCTAGGGCAATGCTCCACAGCCTTGATAAAAATATCAACACTTGTCCCACTCCAGCAGTTTTGATTTGTTTTGGGGTGGGACCCAGATACAGGATTATTTTAAAGCTCACCATGTGATTAGAATATGCAGCCAAGGTTGGGGAGTGCTCTTCTAAGAGAAGAAAGCGTGTATTAGTTTGCTAAGGCTGCCATAGCAAGTTCCATATACTGGGTGGCTTATGCAACAGAAATGTATTGTCTCCAGTCTGGAGGCTAGAGGTCAAGTTGTTGGCAGAGTTGGCTTTCTCTGAGGCCTCTCCCTTTGGCTTGTAGATGGCCATCTTCACCCTATGTCCTCACGTGGTCTTTCCTCTGTACCTATCTGTATCCTAATTTCCTCTTCTTACAAGGACACCGGTTTCATTGGATTAGGATCTACCCTTGTGAATGAACTCATGTTAATTTAGTTTCTTCTGTAAACACCCTATCTCCAAATATAGTCACATTCTGAGATACCGGGGTTAGGACTTCAGCGTATGAATTTTTTGGGGGAAAAATTCACAACAAAACCTTTGGCTCTTCCACATCTTAAGGAGTAGGAGGGATACTGAAGCATTGTCAAATTCTAGGGAATTTTCCTAGACCAAAGAACTAATGGTATGGTCTGCCTCTCTCTTAGGATCTTGACTCTTAGAAATTCTACCCCCACTCCACAGTGATGTACTTTTTGCTTCTACTACAAGGCTGATGAAAGGAATAGAACTGTCTGCTGCCTCTGCCTAAAATTTCTGTAGCAAGTAGCTTTAGGCACCGAAGGACTCTCTTCCTTGCTTTGTCTAACCCACCCCACTAACACTTCCACTCTGTTGTGCTATGATCAGGCAGCCAGGCAACTTCTCGTTCCAACCTGCTGAGTTCTGCTCAAGACCCTGGTCCTACACGCACTTGCCTTAGTGCAAGAAATTTAGAATCTAACTTTGAAGGAAGGATGATAATAGTCCCTCCCTAAAATGGAATTCCTCCTTGTTTGGAGACTGAAACTGCCTCTGTAAGACTAATAAGAGCTGACAAGACTAGGATTATGACGGGGGGCGGATGGGGGGTGGATTTCTGCTAAGATGTAGGCATAGTTAAATGATAGCCAGCCATTGTTCTCCAGCTTACTTTTCTATAATCCCTTACTGCTCAGGAGTCACTTGGCCAGAAGTCACAAGATTTGTGACTTTCCCAATTTCTCCTATAGATAACATCACTATTGTGGAACCTAATATTGGTCTTTTGAAATCTTTTTCAGACTTTCACATTCTGGCAACTGACTGACTCCACCCAGATCTGTGACTCAAGACTCAACTGGTCCCATGGCCCCCACCCAGAGGCTGAATCAGCACACAAGGACCCTTTTCCACACTCCCATGATTTCATCCCCAACCAATCAACAGATCCATAACCCCCTGCCCACCAGATTATCCATAAAAGCCCTAGCCTCTGAGTTCTTGCGGAGGCTGATTTCAGTGGTAAGCTTCCGTCCTGTTACTTGGCTAGTTCTGCATTTATTAAACTCTTTCTCTATTGCAAGACTGCTATCTCAATAAATTTTTTTTTTTCTGTGTAGCAGGCAAGAAGAACCCATTGGTAGGGTGTTGAAAATTAAAATAAGGTGGATAGCAAAGGCTTTATTTTCTTGAGAACATGATGTTTGAGCAAGGCTTGAAATGAGAGCAAGAAAAAAATCAATCTGCAAAGGGAAGCATAGAGATCGTTAAGGGTACATTGAGGCCTGATTTAGGTAAGAAGAAATAAGAGATCACTTAGTTCCAGTTCGAGCTTCCAGGCTCAGTAAAAATGTATCCTAGAGCACTTAGAAAGATGCATGGGACTTTATTCTCACTCAAATGGAGACAAATAAATATTGTGTCTTTTTAGAAAATAGGAAAATATAGATTCTAATACTACTTGGTTAGATTTCTCTGTTTCCTTGACAGATTTCTAGAACACATAAACAAACAGGTGATTTGCGTGCATTTAGACAAAGATGTAGTTACTGGTATCTAAATGTACCTGTATTATATAACATACTCCTAATATCTCTGCACAAGGGGTGTGTGTGTGTGTGTGTGTGTGTGTGTGAGAGAGAGAGAGAGAGAGAGAGAAAGAGAATGAGAAAGGGTGAGAGCGAGAGCAAGAGAGAGAGAGGGGGAGAGAGCACAGATTCCCTGGCCAACTAATTTGAAATTCTTCATAGAATGTCACTCTAACCAGAGATTCACAATACACATTAGCATATGAAAGGCTCTGCAGTAAATAAAATAGTTTAATTTTATTTAACCCAAGAATACTCCTTAAAAAAATAAACCCAAAACCTATTATCTGGCAGAAAGAATGTTTTGTAAAACATGGGAACGAGGGAAGGAAGAGCATCAGGATAAATAGCTAATGCATGCTGGGCTTAATACCTGGGCGATGGATTGGTAGGTACAGCAAACCACCGTGGCACTCATTTTCCTATGTAATAAACTGGCAGATGTATCCTGGAACTTGATAACATAAAATAAAAAACTTACATATAGATCTGCTATGCGAGAAGAAAGAATTAAAGGTGGGATTCGAACATTAAGGAGTTAGGCAAAGGGTTTTGGAGCAAGAATGGACTAAACTAGAATAAGCAAGGACAGCCCTCTTCGATAATGAGGAACAGCTGGGGGTAGTGGTGTGGGGCAAGCTAGGCTGGCTTAAAGGGCCAGAAATTGGACAAGTACTAGCATATGGCCAAGTTCTCTAAGAACAAATAATTCCAAACTAAACTCATTTTCTTTGACAAGTTATTGAACATACATATCCAGGTAATGCTACAGACAGTACACGTTGACTTCAGGAAAGCATGTGATAGAGTCTCTTATACTTTTGCAAGGATGAACTAAAGTAGATTAAATGATAGTACAAATACTGGCCTTTTAGCTGGTCAACTCAGTTATTTCTAAAGAGCATTGATCATTAGACTACCGCTGTCAAGGTAGAGGGAAGTCTCTTTATGCCTGCAAGCTGGGGCAATACAGAGCCGTGTAAGACCAAAGGCTCTGGAGTTGGACTGCCTGGTCTCAAATCCTGCCTCTGCCATTGGCTAGCTGGATGACAGTGAGCAGCTTACTTAAACATCAATAAATGAGGGATACTAATGATACCTAAATGTTAGTGTTGATATGAAGATTAAATGTGTAAATTCATGAGAAGCATTTAATAGTGCCTGCCCATGGTAAACAATTAAAAAAAAGTTGATAATTATTGTATATTCTGTTCTGGGCTCCACTGTATGCATATTTCTTTTTTTACTTTTTAAATCTTGGGCTTGGATTAAGACACACAAGTCACTTTCCTCCCAAAGATGGGAGGGATGGATGACAGATGACAAAGTCAAGGTACAAAAAGATTTCAACAGGCTAAATGAAGCATTTAAATTGTGAAGATAAAAGTTTCAGAGGTAAAGCTCTAAAAACATTTCAGGGTCGGCTCTATGCCTCAACAAATCTACAAAGTCCAGGATAGGGTGAAGGTGAGTTAAAAGCAGTAAATACATGCAGGGGGAAGTGGGGAAAAACCACAGATAAACCACAGAATGCTATAATTTTCTGGCTTTCTAAAAAACAGAGGATAAGGGAAGTAATGGTTGGAGTGTTTTCTGTACTCAGCAGACCACATTCAGAGGATTTTATCCCTTTGGGGGAGTGCCCTGCTTGCCTGCAAGCTATCCTTGAGTGGGAGCATATCTGCTGGGGCTGCATGAATGACTAAGGAAGAGCCCCACATTCCCATCACGTGCAGGCTGGTTTCAGAAAATGGGGACTATTTAGCCCTAAGGAGGGAAGACTCCAAGGAAGCCTGACAATCCCTTTAACATATTTGAATGTCTGCCATGGAAAAGAGGGATTTATTTGATTTATCCTTTGAAGCTTCACAGGGTAGAACAGATCTGATGATATGAGTTACAAGGAAGCAATTTGGGGTGAATGCAGAGAAGTGGTCATGAATAAGAGACTACTGCCCCAGAGGAGGTGGTGAGCCCCTGTCATTGGAGGGCCCCCACAGAGGGGAGATGGCCTCCAGCCAGGCCAGCCTGGTGACAAGAAAATCCTTGCATGTAAAGAAGTGTCTTTGTAGATGCTCTCTAAGGCCCCTGCTGACTCTGAGATTTGCCATTCTGTGGGTCTGGTAGGTTTGGGAGGATTTTCTTTGAAGAAAAATTCTCATGAGTTTGTGTCTGGAGTAAAATGCACAGGAGCATTTGGAAGTTGGTCTACTGATTCCTGGAAAAGGGGCAGTGAAAGAGGCCGCCACCCATTGTCACATCCCAGCCCACTCACCTCTAGCCCATCTGTTTTTACAGCATGGAGAAGGCCTTGGAAACAAAGCCAGTTTTGGAGAAAACAAAATAAAAGAGGAATCAAGCAAGTGTGCATGCTGTAGAAAAGGAAGTTACTTAGAGAGTTTGTTTGATTCTTCTTCTTTGGTTATTTTCTAAGCAGCTTGGCAACAGACCTATTGGAGACAGCTTCCATGCGCTGGAGTGTGAGTTTCCAAGCATTATAGGCACAGATGTTTTGGCAATCTAAACAGCCTGTCTGAAGCTGCTTTGTTTAAGTGAAGAACTGTTTTCAACAAATGTGGCAATCCATTTCAATAAAATATTTTAAAAGATTTTTGTGTTTGGGTAAGAATTTTAATTCCATGTCCTGATCCTAGCTTCTTCATGGAGATGATCAGAACTCGTGAGCTATTGAAATCCAGAGGCACAGACATCTGATTCTACCACAAAAGAGAATGTCAACCCCTATCCAACCCTTTGTCTCCACCCATGGGGGCCTTTTCTCTGATCCTACCTTCTCTCACTTTAGGGTAAATTTAGGCTTGTGTGTTCCTGGTCCTGATAATACATTTAAACAGAAAAACAAGGCCTACATCTTCAGGAAACTTAAAATCTAGAGTGGGAAATAATTCGACCCATATGAAGTGACTTGAGGATAACTGTAAGGCAATTAACAGGTCTCGCCATGGCAAGGATGGAGATAGGTCATACTCACCACCTCTGTGCAAAAATGCTTTTTGTGTGTGTAGAAAAACTCATATTATGGCAGCTTCTTGGGGAACACGCTGACAGACAGGGGTAATTGCAACATCTGTTACATAAATCTCAATGCCTAGCAAGTATGATGCTCTAGTTGGCCCCTGTTCTTCGGGAGGCAACTTAGAAGAGAGTAGCCAGGAGGAACTTGGTAGGAACTTGCTGACACAGAATGTTCGTATCTTCCACACATTCCGCACATTGGCTTTGAGCAGGAGCAGAGAGAATAGTTCACATAGCTGCATACAGTAATCCTGGGTAATTTATGTTTCACAGATGAATTGATAAATATTGTCATTCCACATTCCTCTTTTGAGTTTTTATCTTTTATGGGCTAATATATGCTAAGTGTGTGGTACCTGATTGCAAGAGAGATCTGATTCCTGTAGAAGAGACAGACTTGTGAACAAAAATTCCAATATATTAGATACAAAGAATTAACCAAGGAACCCTGTTTTCCAGCCACAGGTCAAAATGAATTCTTTGGGACTGCTTTCCATACCAAGTACTCTGAATTGAACCTTAAAAGTGTCTTTATTTTTTAACTTCTCATACACAGTGATTAAACAAAAAAGGAAGAAAAAACAAACAAAAAACATTGACAGGAATTGATAAACACTGTTTCATTTAGGGTTGGGAGCATGAAGAATGTGTCTCTTCTTTTTCTGCTAGTGATTATCCATCATAAGGGATTATGTCATTATTTGTCCAACCTTCACGAACCTCACAAACAACAGTGCTCTCCACATAGAAACTGGACTTAAGGTTCACCCTCTTAATCCCGAAGGCTTCCTGCTGTGTGCCTTGGTTGAAAGACAGGGTTTGCAGAAAGGATGTTGGGTTTGGCTAACCAACAACAAGTGATTATTTTATTTTGTTAAAGATTGCAACGCCATGTAGCCCTTTCCCCTCCTGTCAGGATTTTTTCTCTTATGACTTTCATTTCTTCAGAGGTGTTGAGACCACAGTCCCTGGTTTTAGGCTGGATGCACATGCTTCTCCTAGAGTCTGCAAGTCTGTCTTTATTCTACAGGAAACCATCCGCCTGAACGCACTGACCTCTCATTCAGTCTTCAACAGGGAACACGCAGTATCTGATTCTTTCTTCCAGAACTTTTTTCCTTTAAGTTCCAGAACTAAGTTTCTTTAAGTCCTTTAACGAACTATAACTGCTACTTTGATATCGTTGTTCCTAGCTGTTTGTAGAAAAAGAATTGGTTATCAAAGTGAAAGGGGGGCTTTGGGTGGGTAATTCCTATTTGAGACCCTTTGAGTCTTAGTTGTTTCATTTGTAAAATAGATTGAGGTAATGTAATGGGTGCAGGGGTTCTTTAGAAATGGTAAATATCTATAAAATTACACAGTATTACTATAAAATATGCCCCTGAAATATCTCAATGGAAAGAAATTTCTTGCCAAATTTATACTACCTAGAAAACTTGGAATCATCCTTTACTCCTCCTCCTTCATCATCCATGTTTAATCTTCCACCAAATCCTGCTGATTCGCACTGTGGTATCTGATACTTTTCTTCCCACTGTCTCCACCCTAGTCCAACTTGGGAAGAAAAGTATCAGATACCACAGTGCGAATCAGCTCCCGTATCTCCCGCCCCATCCTCCTCTTGGCTTCTTACACACAACTGGAGTGAAGGTCCTGCCCCACTGCTCAAAGAATTACTGTGCTTCCTGCACCACTTTCTGGCCACCAGTGCCTACCATCAACATTTCTTATACCCGCTTCTCACCACCTCAGATCTCCTAATTCATTAACATGCATTCCTAACTCTTGAAATTATATTTGTCACTACAGGAATGTGATTGCAACTGTCTGACTTTTTATTCCTTTAACATTTTTAATTAACATTGGTTGTTTTTTCAATCTCTGTGCCAGGCTATGTGCTCTGTGCTGAGGAACCAAAGTGCTGTAAGAAATAGACCTTAGTCACTGATGCTGGAGAGGATGTGGAGAAACAGGAACACTTTTACGCTGTTGGTGGGAGTGTAAATTAGTTCAACCATTGTGGAAGACAGTGTGGCCATTCCTCAAGGATCTAGAAATAGAAATACCATTTGACACAGAAATCCCATTACTGGGTATGTATCCAAAGGATTATAAATCATTCTACTGTAAGGACACGTGCACACGAATGTTCATTGCAGCACTGTTTACAATAGCAAAGACCTGGAACCAACCCAAATGCTCATCAGTGATAGACTGGATTAAAAAAATGTGGCACATATACACCATGAAATACTATGCAGCCATAAAAAAGGATGAGTTCCTGTCCTTTGCAAGGACATGGATGAAGCTGGAAATCATCATTCTCAGCAAACTGACACAAGAACAGAAAACCAAACACTTCATGTTCTCACTCAAAAGTGGGTGTTGAACAATGAGAACACATGGACACAGGGAGGGGAACATCACACACTGGGGCCTGTTGGGGGTTGGGTGGACTAGGGGAGGTATAGCAGGGGGTGGGGGAATTAAGGAGGGATAACATTAGGAGAAATACTTAATGTAGGTGATGGGGGGATAAATGCAGCAAACCACCATGGCATGTGTATACTTATGAAACAATCCTGCACAGTCTGCACATTGTCCTCTAGAACTTAAAGTACAATAAAAAAAAAAAGAAAGAAAAGATTTCAAATAAAAAAGAAAAAAAGAAATAGGCCTTAGTCTCCAGGTAGTACTGTGCAGAATGAAGGATCTGGGTTTGAATCTTGGCTCTGACATTTACTAGCTGTGTGATCTTGGTTAAGATGTATATCTCTTTGAATCTCAGGTTCTTCATCTGGTGTGCAGGTGTAAATGAAACAATGTATCTGATCCATATCTTTGATCTTTTGTAATTGTTAGATTTTATTCTTATCATTATTATTGTTAATGAGCCAGGTCAGCGAACACTGTAATTCAGCTAGAGGAAGGAGAAAATGCAGGGAGGAAGGAGAAAATGCAAGGAAGGAAATGACGGGCATTCCTGTGGGGCACAAGAAGGCTCAGTTTCAGAGAACGGGTAAAATGCCCCCTAGTGATGCAATCAATCATAGAGAATATTTGGCAGGAAATTTTATTTTTGTATTAGGTCCTACTGTGTTCAATGTGGCTTGGAGAAGGCACGGTCACACTTCAGCATTTGGCCATTCTCCTTAGCTGCCTGGGAATCGCAGGGCCACCTGTCTCCTCTTCTCCCCTTGCCACCTGCATGTAGAGTGTATTTCTCATCTTTGCTGTTTGTACTTCTGTTTGTGCTGCGAAGCAGCAGATTCTGCCTGTATTACAGGGTAACTCTTATTTACAGTAATAGCTGCTCCAAAAGCATGTCATATATAAGCAAATTGAATGTCAGCGATGCCTCATTGACTACTGATTATTTCCAAACTCAGCCCACAGCCAAAATTTTTTGACATTATCTTTCACTGTTCTCCAGGGCCGCTTTAGACCATCCAGTCTCCTCATGGTCCTGGAAAAATATAATGCTTATTGCATTCTTGTGGTGTAGAAAATTTCACATGCTTTGGAGCCAAGGATACTTATGTTTGAAAGCCAACTCTGTATTTATTAAAAGTATGCATATAGGAGAATAAGATTTATGATTTCGCTGAGACCCAATCTCATCTGTAAAATGAGGATCATAAAGTGTAAACTTTTCTACCAAGCACTTGGAGCGTAATAGGTGAGGTATAAATTTTAGTTTCCTTCTCACTTTCCTCTGTCATTTTTACTTCTTCTGGAGATGCTATTTCCTCTCCGCACCCCCCATTTACTCGCTTCTTCTCTTTCAATGGTATAGCCATCCTAACTCTTCCTTTTTGTTATTCAACTCACTTGGATTTCCCATTCATTCATCACACTGTAATTTGGCACTTTCTTCACTGAGTCCTTGATTACATACTGCCCCGTACTTTTGTCCCGTTGTTGGCAGTAACCTGGGGCATTCCCGTAAGCTAAGCCTCTGTTAGCCTGATTCCCTGAATGAGGAGGATGTGGAGCAGAGCCCTGCCTCCTCCATGGCTTACGAAAGTCACCTCACATGCATGGGAATTTAGGCATTTATAGTTTTAAGTTTCTGAAATGAGTAGGTGATCCCGCCTGGTGCAGGTATCTTACCTCCTGAGTAAGGCTAAGTACAAGGACTGTGTTTTCTCCTTGTGTCTCATGGTACCTCAAGGAGTACAGTGCACATACCAGACTTTTCGTATTTGTTTCTAAGTGAAAATATTTCCCTTCAATCAGCATCTTGGGGTTGAAAGGGGTAATTAACAAACTAATGTCAATATTTTTTTGTTTGAATCTTTTCTCTATATTTTCTGCCTGGTGTTCAAACAATTCCAGTGACAATTTCACTCCATTCCAAGTCAAATTGTCCATTTTTTAGAAAATTATTCTAGAAATTTCAGCCTTATGTAGATTAAAAAAAATGATTTCAATGTAGCATCCTCCCCTTGGGTCTGAAGTGGCTCTCAGGCAGTAAGGAAAATTCTGGTGCCTGAGCCCTGCTCCTCGCTGTGCTGGTGTGAGGAAGGGGGCGGTTTCCTTCTGCCTGAGAGAATTTACCTCATTGAATTCCATGATCCAGGTGGAATTTTCCTTCCATTCAAGAAAAGCCTCAAAAGCCACCAGGCCACTTATGAAACAGTTTTCAGACCTGGGACATGGCCATTGGGTGAAGGAAGAGCTTTCTGTTGGCCACCTCAAAGTGTAGAGGGGCTTTGAAAAAAGACAGGTACTCTGTATGGTTGTGAATTGTGAAGACAAAGACTATCTATGTGGACTTCTATGGATTTTCCCCTCAGATGTGATAAGGCAATCCCAACTGTTGCCATGAAACCTTGCAGACACATTCATCTGATGGCTCTGAACTTGGCTTTGCTGGCTCTAGTCACAGACAACCCTACACTTTCCCTAGGGAAAAGGCCATGACTAAGAGGCATGGGAGGGTCCATTTGCAAGGATGCTGTTGACGTCCATCTGGATAAAGCCCGTAGGGACCATGATTTATTTCTGTGAACTGCGTCTCCGGGCTCTGCAGCCAGTGGTGGTCTGCAGAGGAGCACCATGTTACACACGCAAGAGCAGGCTCAGCCCCTGAGCTATTCGGCCCCAGAGGAGTGTAGAAAGTTGAAAGCTCAGCAGTGGAAATAATATCACAAATTAAATGGTTTTGAACCATAATAAAATGAGTTTTTCTTGGAAACTGTTTTGTTTCTTTAAATCGAAAACAAAACCTTTCAGACTGCAGAAAAACACAACCCAGAGACTTAGTCAATTTGGGGAGCTCGTCAGTCTTTTGTTCCCTCCCCGTTCGTTTTCTCGCCTTTCATTTTGAAGAATGATGTCTTTGACAACTGAACAGTCCCCAGATGAGCCTGTGACTTTCTAAGGCCAAAAGACAGAGTTTTCTTCAGGATGATAGAAAGAGGAGAATACAAAATGCGGTGAATGTATTTGGGGTCAACCCCAAAACAATTATTTAGTCTGTCTACTTTCCAGGCACTGTAGAGGTGAGGGGGAACAAGACTCAGCTCCTGTCTTCAAGGCGGAAGAAACACCCATTCAATACATAACTATGGTGCGTTTTGATACATAAATATGCAGCAACTAGCATGTGTAAAGCATTCTTAAGAACAATTAATTCGATCCGGATCCAAGATGGCCGTTTAGGAACAGCTCAGGATCGCAGCTCCCAGTGAAAGCACAGAGGGTGAGTGGACGCCGCGTTTTTATTGCCCACAGAC
>NW_016107347.1:4415247-4519400 GCF_001604975.1 Cebus imitator | reverse complement strand
GGGGTTTCACCATGTTGACCAGGATGATCTCGATCTCTTGACCTCGTGATCCACCCGCCTCGGCCTCCCACAGTGCTGGGATTACAGGCTTGAGCCACCGCGCCCGGCCAAGAACAATTAATTCTTAAGAGCAATTAACATTTGTTGAGTGCCACTATGTGTTAAGAGCTTAATATTTCTCACTAAACCCCAGTGAGGTAGAGGTACCCATTGTTATTCTCCCCTCGTAGATGTAGAAACCGAAGTACAACATGGACAGGTAACACGGTCAGGGTCTCACTGCAAGTAAGAGGTGACGGCTACAGCTAGAACCAGATCTGTCAGCTTTCATCACCAACAGACAACCACGGAGTTACACACACACATTTTATTTTATTTAACCCTCCCAACAGACCTGATAGGTAGCAACAAATATACTTGTTTTACTACATGAGGCAACAGATGCAGACAGATTAAGTAATAACTTGCCCAAGGTGTCACGTCTAGTGAGGAGCAGCGCCAGAGTTTGCCCCACATTTGTTTCCAGCAGATTGTGTCTGGAAGACAGTCCGAGGCAGCTGGGCAGGACAGACCCAGGCTATCTATCAGATAGAGGAGGGGTGTTTGCCGTCAGCTAGCATCCAGCATGGTGCCTGGGACCTACCAACTCTCTGTTGGTGTTTGTTACCTAAAATTTAATTCAATCTTCTACTTTCTCATAAGGAAAGAAACTACGATCGAGAGAAGTAAGGGACTTGAATTTGCAGACGTAGTAAGTTCCATTACTTAAAAACTGAAGTATAAGAAGGAGTTTGCAAGAAAATAAGAGCCTGGCTATTAGAATCGAGGTGAGTTGGTATATTTGTATTCATTTAGGCAGGCCAAGTCACACTGTGAGTATGTAGTTTTTCTCTATAGCATAACCAAATCTCAATTGCCAAAAGGTTTACAAAACAAAGGCTTATTTCTACTTTATGTGTTAACCCTGTGGCTTAATGGAGAGAGAACTCAACTCACACGTGTCTCTCAGGACCCAGGTAGACAAGTGCTCTATCATTGTATGGGTTCATCTTCTCAACACAAAGTTTTGGGGTTCGCCACAGCAGAGAAGAGAGTACGGAGAATTACACACAGGCTGAAATGCTTTCACTGGGACGTGCTCACATCACTTCCACTCACTTCTCATTGATCATAGCAGCTAACATGGCTGCTCCTAATATTAAGGGGGCGAGGCGGAGACCTCCTTAAATCCTCTCTTGTGCTTGGTGGGAGCAGAAGCATTAATGACGCATGATAGTTGACTGCTTAGGCTCTAGAGTTGGAGAGTTATGTCTGCGAATTTCATCTGAGACGTTTATTGCTGTGTGATCTTGACTATTTCTCATCTGTGTTTTTTTATTTGTAAAAATGGGTTAATAGTAACATATCAAACGCTTAGCCCAGTGTCTCACATGATATAATCCCTCAATACATGTTAGCCATCACCATGAGGTCACAGTCAGTTGGGAAGTATGACAGTTGTATTTCTGTTTTGAAAAGGAAGAGGAGAGGAGGTGGATTTGAGGGCAGCAAGACGGGCTACAGATCCCGCAGCGAGGAAGCTACAGCAGTGTTCCGGGCAAGACAACAAGGCAGCGACTGAGCAAAAGAGGGATCAGATCTGAGAAAATTAACAGCTTAAACTCACAGGACTTGCGAGATTTTTCTTTAATGTTACTTAAGTTCTCTTCAGTACCTTGGAGGCTCACAGTTGGTGGTATGAGGAGGAGTGAGGCACCATGGTAAAGTTACAAAGGAGAAGAGACTCCCACAGGAGGCAGGAGGAGTGATGGCCTGGAGGCAGCGATGGCGCCCAGTGCTTCTCCCTCTCTACCCCACCTTAGTTTGAAGTAAATGAGGAACCGAAGAATGAGAAACCACGGAGAGGGTGGTGGGGGATGCTGTGGTAAACATTTCTATCTCCTCAAAATGCACATGCTGAGACCTAATCCCCAGTGTGCTGATATTAAAAGGTGGGGCCTTTAGGAGCTGATTCAGTCATGAGGCTGGTGCCCTCATGAATGGGACTGTGCCCCTAAAAAAGAGGCCTGGGGGAGCTTGTATGTGAAAACACCATGAGAAGGTGTCATCTATGAAGCAGAGAGCAAGCCCTCACCAGAAAGCAAATCTCCTGGTGTCTTGATTTTGGATTTCCCAGCCTCCAGAACTGTGAGCAATAAATTTCTATTGTTTATTAATTACCTAGTATATGGTATTTTTGTTACAGCAGCTCAAACTGACTGAGACAGGGGAGCAGTGTCCTCAAGAAGTGTCAGGTTTTGCTAAGGCCAGAGGGAGAGAATGCAATGGAATGAGATTTCCTGAGGAGGCAAAAGGATGAGAAGGTACCTATGCTGTTAGAAACCAGGGATGAGTCAGCAGAAACCAGGGATGAGTCAGCACAATGCCTCTAATACTTGTCAAGGGACCAACTGGGAGCCAATCATCTCTTGGGCCCCAGATCTCTAGGGAAGATTACAACCAGGAGGCATAAGGTTCGAGGTTTGAGGGCTGGCAATGCCTTGACCTCGGGGTCTTATCTAATTTCTCTGTGTGGTCCCAGGATCTAGCACAGAGTGCACAGTCTATGCCTGACTAATGTTTCTTAAGTTGGAAGGGAGGCTCCCTTTAAGAATAAGGGAGAGGCTAAAAAGTTCTTTCCCTGGCCAGACGGGGTGTTGCTCTATCACCAATGTTGGACTGAAGACATGAGGCAGCAAGTGACAAATGGCATCTGAAGCTGGACAATTTTGCAATTTTCTTATAAATTACTCTGCAGATATTAAGTGTTGTCACTTGTTTATCTTAGAGCAGGACAGAAAGTGCCCCTGAACTGAGCATCCTTTGCCAGCCTTCCCGAGGCAGAGACTGACAGAGCTTCTGAGGACAAGACCTTGGGTGCGAGCATGTGGAAGTCTCCGCCCGTGACTGTGTTCTAGCACAGCGCTGGCTGGATCCCACACACATGCTGTGGGCCAGGGGAGGAACGTGGACACTGGCTCGGCTGAGTGTCAGCTGTGTGGGCGGTGCATAAATAGCTGCGCCTTTCTGCCCAGGGGTGGGTACTGTTTCCTGCCTATCACTCTGCAGATCACGCATGGCCAGGAGTAGCTTTTGGTCCTCCTTTCATGATACTCAGTGCACGGCAGCACTCTCGTCTCTCGTTATCAGATAGTGTGCGCTCAGGAGAAAGGCGAGCATACCTAGAACATTATCAGCATGTACACGGGCTCCTGTATCGCCCAAATAAAGATGTTTTTGAACAAACTGCACCATTGCTCCCTTCCCTCTGTGCAGGTTATAAAGAATCAAGTTGCTCCCCTCATTCTGTTTGCTCATTAAATAAATTATTGTGGTAAAATAGATATTAGATGAAATGTACCATTTTAATCATGTGTTTATTGTTAAGTGTACATTTCAGGGCATTCGCATTAAGTAGTTTCACATTGTTATGCAACACGATCAACTTGCTTTTGCCTTGAGTGCCAGCCACCCTGGTTTCTGTCTTTTTCATATTCCTACAAACACATCTAGCAGTCCCTCCATCCTCCCTGTGTACATAAACCTTGGAAAAGATGATGCCGTGAAAATCGCTCTGAAATGCCGTCTGCTGCTCTGTAGGAAGTGGGCACTGTTAGGTTTTTTTATGCTCTCGACCCACTGGCATTTTGCCTGTGAGTCACACGACTCTAGTCCTAGGTACTTGATGTAGGGACTGGCCACATTGGGAACCACACCCCATTCAAGACATGCGCCCCCTTTCCTCCCTGTGTGTGAAAAGACACAAATTCTCCCATGACTATAGACGCTAGGAAAAAGCAAAAATTAACACAATAACACAATATTACTTATTTCTATGGTTTCGACTTGTCTAGCAAAATAGTTGATCGATAAGCCTAAGCTGGTAGCATTGCTAAACTTTTCCCACATCCCTCTTTAGTAAGCCATCCTCTGGGCCCATGTTTCCTGCTTGTTTAGCTTCCTGGAAGTCCAGCCTAGTGCTGGAATGAAGCAGAAAGAGGGAGAAAAGTGGTCAGCAACAGTCTTAGTCTGTCTGGCTTGCTATAACAAAAATACCTTAAATTATGTGGCTCATAAACAACAGAAATTTATTTCTCACAGCTCAGGAGGCTGAGAAGCCCAAGATCAAGATTCTGGCAAATTCATTGCCTGGTGAGGGCCTGGTTCCTTACAGACAGTACCTTCCTGCTGTGCCCCCACAGGGTAGAAGGGGCAAGGCAGCTCTCTCCGGCTTTTAAAATAAGGGCACTTGTCCCACTCACGAGGGCTCTGTCCTTGATACCTGATCATCTTCCAGAGGCCCCACCTCCTAATAGCATCATCTTGGGGGTTCAGATTTCAACATATAGATTTTGAGGCGACACAAACATTCAGACCCTGTGCCACTTTTGGTGTTCCACCAGAAATAGCTCTGCCAACTTGTATCATTTCTCTATTGAAATAGGCAGTCTACATCTTAATGAAGATAGGTTTTCATACCTTTCTGTTGGGATATAAGGGTCATTCTAGAAAAAAACACTGTGTCAAAGCCTAAATTCCTTTTGAAGACAGAGGTAGGGATAGTTTGGTGATGTAGAGGAAAGCTTAAATTATAGAATTTATTCAGCTGTTTGTTCAATAAATCTTAACTGAGCACCTACTATTGTGTCAATTTCTCTATTGGATGCTGCAGGAACTAAAATGAATCAAATGATTCCTGCCAAGTAACTTATAGTCCAAGAGTATGACCTGCCTACCCAGGTGCTGTGCCTCTAATGCACAGTGACCCCCAACTTCCATATCACACAGACAGCACCTCATAAAAGATGCTCTGAGCTACCCATCTTCATTCACGGAAAACGGCCTAGACCTTCTTGCTTCATTCATGTGTTGTTTCCAGCTTCCTATTCTGTCTCTACATTAATTGGGACCTAATCTCCTACTGATCTTTTCAGGCCCAGGTCTAATGTCAGATTCAGCATCTCTATCTTGATATTCAAACATTCTCCCATGGTCACTGTTTAACACTGAAGTCCTGGATCTCTTGACTCTTCTCTTCCCTGGTCACTCCTCTTTCTGACTTATCCTGGCCCCTTGAACCTTCTTCTCACCTTGATCAGCCTGGCTGATGCCATCTACACAGCCTGGCCTTTTCTCCAGGGGAGGATCAGTCAGCTGCACAACAAATTCTCAAATCATAAATTAATTTTCTCCCTGCTGCCCAGCTGAAGTTAAAACTGCGATGAGTAGTTAGGTGCTCAGAGAGTATCAATATCAGCCCATTTTAGCACTAGTCTAAGGAAAGCAATCACAGAGAAAGAAGCTAGTGGCTATGTTTGTGTCTGTACCTTCCTGCAATATGTCTTCTTTGATGCTCTTTGAAGAAACATAGAAGCACTTTCTTCACTTTATCTCTTTGGGTCACCTATAATGCCACTCTATCCCCTAAGGGTAATAACCTATAGCTTCCTAAAATATATCTGGTAGCCATTCCTCCACCCCTCCACCCCTTAGCACCTACTAACACCCCGTAGAACTAGCATTCTGTAGAAAACAATTAAAGAAAAACTGAGCTAACCACAGCCATCTTTTCCAGAGATTCTGGATTGTAATTAAGGTTTAGGTATTCTGCCAAACAAAACGAGGTAGCACTGTGTGTATACTGCCCAATGTAGATGAACCAACCAGTTATTGATGTCAAGTTGCATAGAAATTCTCTTCAGGTCTTTATGATTAGAAATTATCTTTTACATGGTTGCCTCAGCAGTCTTTCTAAAATGCAAACTGGAGCTTCCCCATTTGCCTAGCCGATAAAATCTGAATTGTAGAAAACAGAGTTCAATGCCTATCACGAGTGACTCCTACCTGCTCTTCCAGCCTCGTCTCTCTCTTGACTCCTGAAGCCACCATGGACTCTATCCAGGCTACCTTCTTTCAGCTACTGACTACTCCACATTTTCCTTTGTCTTCAGGACATTGCAAATTTGTCTCCTCTGCTTGGGACTTGCTATTGCACTGGTAGCATGCTCCCACTCATCCTCCAAGTCTCAGCTCAAATACCCCTCCATGAAAGGCATTCCTCTCCCCCATACACAGAACCAAGAGCTTTCTCTCACCTTGTGCTACCATTTTTTACATTTACATCTACGCATCACCCATTAGTTGTACCCTGTATAATTTTCCCACTTGTTGGCGAGCCCTCTAAGGGCAAATACTCTGTTTCATTAATATTTTTATTTCCAATGTCTAGTACATAGTCAGAGCTTAATACCTATTTGTTGAAAGAATGGATGATCAGGTGAATGAACACTAGAAGTAGAGGGTACTGCTGCTTGGTTACAGGTGTGTAGCGGGTGCTCAGTAATCCTGGAATGGAGAACAATAGGCTTCATATTGCATGGTCACCAGTTGATATTTCTTACCAACAAGAAAAAGCATTGAACAAATAAAAAGTATTGCTGAATGATGTGATTTTAAAGGCATACGTGAAACTCGTCATAGAAAGACATTAGGGAGGCGCCTCGGGTCTCCTCACGAAGGACTCTGTTTTTCACCTACTTTACAATCTTCTCCAGCACCATTGTTTCTCCCTCCTTGACTTCTTCCCTAGGCTTTTAAGTATGTTCAAACATTCCTTGTTAAACAAGGAAAGCAAACAAAAGGCCTTCACTCATCTTTGAAGCACTATGTCTATAGTCTGTAATAGAATCACTACTGTTATCAGGGTCATGATATGCACATAGCTTATTTTGGTTCTCTTGAGGTATTGACAATGTCTTTAATGAAATTCTTGAAGACAGAATGGAAAAGGCAGATTAAGAATTATGTGACAGTTGGCTGGGCGTGGTGGCTCCTGCCTGTAATCCCAGCACTTTGGGAGGCCAAGGCAGGCTACCACTTGAGGTCAGGAATTCAAAACTAGCCTGAGGCAGGAAAATTGCTTGAACCTGGGAGAGATGGAGGTTGCAGTGAGCTGAGATCACGACACTGCACTCCAGCCTCAGTGACAGAGCAAGACTCTGTCTCAAGGGGGCGGGAAGAATTATGTGACAGTCATGCTCAAAGGGCATGGGTCATGGGTCAGAGTTAATCTGGAGGCAAGCCTTGGGGACAAGCCAAGCAGCTCTCTTCTGTAGCCTTATCTTCCTGTGAGCTTCCTCCGTGTTCTGTTCCATCCATGCTGGCCTCTTTTCAGCTTCTGGTACTTGCTGGGCTTTCTTATGTAACAGGTTTTTTTTGCAGAAGGCCATTTCCTCTGCTTGGAAATTCCTTCACTTCAGTTCCATCCTTAACTAGCTGATAGTGTTCATTTCTCATCTCACACATCACTTTCTCCTCCCCAATAAGGTCAGAGCCCCCTGTCGTGGTTGCTCAGGGCCCCATGTGCTTCTTTTGGCTACAACTTCACTTATTTGTGGATTATTTTTCTCTTTCACTAGACTATAATTCCCATGTCTGAGTTTTCTCTCTGGTGTATTCCCAGTGCCTATGCAGCCCTTGACTTAGATGACCAAGTGAATGAATAATAAATCTAAAGTCCAAGTTAAGCAAATGCAAAGCCTGGAAGTGTGTGGGAGGCTGCCTGGGGTCCAGATCTGACAGGAGCAAGCAAACAAACAAGGTAAGGAAGTTCATGTTCAGGCAAAATGAGTTTGCAGTGGCCTCCTTGGACCAAGGTCACGTGCAGTGGTATTTCATTTAGAAACTCCAGGTGGGTCCAATCCTTTTTAAACTCACAATTATCTGATAGTTGAGAGGACTGATCAAGTTGGAATACTGGATCAAAATTCAGAAAGAATACAAACATCAATGATCATTTAAGTATCGAATGACTCTTATTAATCCCATACTCTAACCTCTGGTGGGAGCTCAAGGATCCCCTACTCCTCTCACAAGATGCCCCAAAACGAAGTGGTAGAGTTCTTGGTGGGAAGGACAGGCCAATAGAGATGTAGCTGGACCGAGCAAACACTCTTTCATTCATCCCCTGTTTTAGCTTTGCTTTTCTCCTTTCCTCTTCTTTCCCTGTTGAGTTTGCCATCATATAGGCTTATTCAAGTGAGGTCATAAAAGTTCTACAAAGGTACTCTACTCTGAGTTGTCAGGGTGAAAGACGTCATAGGCATTTGGGGCTGATGCTAGAATTAAGAGTAAAGATTGAGCTTCTGCCTGGTAGATTCTTGGTGTCTTTATTCCTCAAACTCTCATCATGGCGGGAGGCAAGAGATAGAAGATGCAGCTCCCACGTGGATAAGCCAGGCAATATGCTGGGCTCGGGAATGCCATGACGAGCTAAACACAGCTCCTGCCCACAAAGACTTTAAGTCTTACCGTTACTCAGTCAGACTGAGTTGCGTTTAAGCTAAATAATTACTGGCAAAAACACAAGATAGAGGATTCCTGGTTAAATAATATAGTAGTAAAAAAAACACAACAGGACAAAACCAAAAACCAAGGGGCTATAATTTACCGTAAACTCAAAATGAAGGCGTAGTGTGATGTGGCCCCTGACAAAGCTTGTGTAATTTCAGGCTCCATTCGTAGAAATACGCTCTGTGGATCAAAGGAGTTAATAGTCCTGTTGTAATTATTGTGTTTCCTTTTGGATACCACATTATAAAAGGAGCATGGAAAATTTAGAGTGTGTCCAGAGAAGGCTGGCCATGATGGGAAGGGGCCTGGAAACTCTGTCATCCAGGGGTAATCAAAGGACTCGGGAATGCTTGGCCTGGGAAATCAAAGACTTAGGTGGAGACATAACAGCTATTTTCAAAGACCTGTCACATAGAAAATGGCATGGGCCAACTCCATGTATTATTCTAGAAAAAGCACTTTGGGTGAAAGGTGAAAATGTTGAGGACAGCTGTTCAGTTCAGCATGAGGAAAAGCTCGCTGTAGCACCCAGGCTGTCCAACAGTGAACCAGATGGTGTCTTCTCTTAGCACTTCACTTCCTGGTCCCCTTTTCTGCCTTTCCTTCTGAGGGTCTGGTTGGAACTGGTGATGTATAGGTTACTTTTTCTTTCTCTGGTCCTTCTTGGTTTCCCTAATGGAATAAAGCTGTAGAGTTTACTTCTGTGTGAGAGAAAGGTAATGTTGTCAACTAACAATATTCTGGGCACTTTACAGAGATGAGGTTAAACTCTGATGCAAAGGATCATCTCCATTCTACAGATAAAGAAGGACAGCTTTGGTAACTTGCTCTGGGCCACAAAGTTATTAAGTGGGGGAGCCAGGATTTGAACCCAGGAATTCTGCTCTTATACCTTATTCTCCTAACTTCTCTGCCATACTTGCCTCTCCCCTACCAAAATATAAAGTCATAAAAATCCAAAAAACAACGAACAGGTGAATTTGTAGTTTGGGCCAATATGGTCTAATGGAGTGGATGGAGTAGTTTTTTTAATTTTTATTTTTTACCCCAAGCCAATAAGGGGCAGAAGTATAGGGCAGAAATAAATACGTAGCTTGTGTGGGTGTCTTGAGGGCTATGGTGTTCACTGTGTTCTCCTGGACCTGCCACTACTTGCCACCTGAACTCTGCAGTGTCTTTGTTAAAATAGCACTGAGATTTACCCCATGCTCCAGATGGTCTGCATATGTCAATGGGTTGAGCCTGTCTTCCTCAGCAGCACAGCCAGGATTCTGATTTAAACGTCTTCTTTATCTGACACTCTCCCCTCATCCCACTGGAATCTGGATATTCCATTTTAATTGTGTTTTTATTGCTTTACATAAGACAAAGCCCTTTATAATGAATAAAAATATTGAAAAGCCTTTTCCTCTTGAAAACCTGTGACTCACCAAATACAAACAAACCACAACTGAATAAAGCCATGATAAAAATCAATGTAGAGTAAATCTCTCAATGAATAGAGTTTTGCTTTCCGTTACCACGAGTCATCCAAACCCTTTGATGTATGTTGGGCCCTCTTGCTCACAGACCTCAATCCTATCATCACTTTCAGCAGCCATGAATCTTATCCTGTGTGATTGCCCAATGGAGAAGGAGTCTTGTCTGACAGGAGACTGAGGGAAGGCTTCCTGGAACATGTGTAGAAAAATCAGGAAAATGACCCAAGTGAAAGGTAAGCACAGAAGAAAATCAACAGCACACTGAGAGCTTTCCCAGCTGGAATCCCTGCCTGTGCTGAATCCAGAGGCTGATGGAAAAACTGAGCAAGGCTGATTTAAGGGGAGTTTCACCCATATTTTGGTCTTCTGGCTCTTGCTCTGTGTAGAATCATATTGCAAAATAAAAGCTAAAAAATAAAAAATAAAAACTTCAAACAGTCTCTGAAACATATTTTCCAGAGGTAAATTTATATTTACCACCTGAGGCTGCAGATCTGTGGCACCAGATAGCTAGATGTAAACCAAAGAGCTTCACTGGGTGATCTGATATGTGATTTCTAGTATACACAGACAATATTTACTTTGATTTTATTGCTTAGAGCGATTATTAATTCAGAGAACTTGCTGACCATCTGTTCTGATAAGTTTTAGGGGGCTTGAATTATTTGCAATATTTTTTTCCAGCTAAGCTTCTCTTATGACAATCATAAGCCTCATTTTTACTGTGTTCAGATCTTTTGCCCAAAATGGTGATATTTTTATTTAATGGATAAAAGAGAGATTGTGATTACAGCAACAACTGTTACGGGCTGAGAAGGAGCCAGCTAAAGAGAGAAGAATAGAACTGATTGTTATTTTTAAAGAACATTCTTCAAAAACGACAAACTGTAAATAAACTGTATATTGTCCTTTGAGGGTAAGAGCCTGAGGTGGAAACCCCACAAATAGCCATCAGGAAGCCTGGTTTTGGGTTTTCAAATGCTTCAAATGACTCCTGACATGGTTTGTCTACGGAATTCATCTACTTAAAGCGGAAGGAAGACAAACTCTGGGACTGATGGGAGCTACTTGTTTCACACGTGGAACTGTGACATTTTTCATTTTTACAGCCATTGCTGATGTAAGTGTTATGTAAACTGTCCTGGGTGCAGTAAAAACAGCCCCTCTGGGAAGCTTTAGGACAGAGGTGGAGGACTCTTTATCTTTCGCTATCAAGAAGAAGAGGAAGAAACTGAGGAAAAGAGAGGAGAGGACGCTTGCTCAGATTTATTTCAAGAGGGAAACACTCCACCCCAGGCCTCCGTTGTGGTGCTTTGCTTGCCACCAAGTCTTTTTTCTACAAATAGGACCAAGGCTGGTGCTGTGTGGCAGGTACCTTGCTCTTTCTGCCTCTGCTAAATACACCTTCAAGGGCTGATGCACACCCTCTCCTTCCCACCCATGCTTCTGCCTCCAGCTTCTTTTTGGGATGGGTTCCTTCCTTCTTGGGACCTGGTTGTCATGCATACCACCTTTTTCCTAGTATGTTGTTAGTCAGATGGGCCTCTTTCTGACTTCTCCTTATCAAAGGCAGAGGTTGGATTCCCACTGGTGGAGCTCAAGCCAGGACTGCTCTGTCCAAGGCCAGTTGGCCTCTGAAGACCAAAGAAATGTCCTTTGTCAGAGTTCCTAAGTGAGAACAGGTGGAGACCATAGTGAGCCATGAGTGGTGCAGGACCTCACCGTTCAAAGTGTGGTCCCCGGAGCAGCACGTGTTTGTCACCTGGTGGTTTGTTAGGCATGCAGAACCTTGGGCCCCTATCCATCACCTACTGAATCAGACCTGATTCGGGTGAACCTGAAAGTTTGAGAAACACTTCCAGAAGGAATCTAGGGCAGGATTAGGGTTAGGGGTGCAGGGCTAGCTGAGAGTTTGGACCTCAGTAGGTTTGAGACAGGAGTGGGAGCAGGTCAGCAACAAGCAGGTGGGGGCCAAGGTGTGTGTGGGGGTGGGCAGGGTGATTGCTGCACCAGACGGTGTTTGGTGCTGCCTCTAGGTGCTGTCGGTATGTGGTCTATGGGTATATCCAGACTGAAAGTTGAAAGTAACACCCAATTTTCTCTTCAGTCTCCAGCTGGAATGTAAGGGCTTGGAGGACAGGGGCCCCATCTTACTCTTCTGTCTACTCTGGGCCTAGCGTGGCACCTTGCACATCACAGTTGTGCAGTCAGTGTCTGTGAACTGAATAAGGTGCCCTGTCGATCACACAGCTTGGGGTGATCATAGCGAAGTCACCATTGATTCTGTACTTCCCTCAAGAATCTCCTGGTGACATAATAACATTTTGATATTTTCTTCAGCAAAAAAGCACCTGCTGGGTTAGAAAGGGTCCAGCATCAGAACCTGTGAGAGTCCAGGCAATGCCCCAAAGGACCCAGGCCTCTGCATGGGTGTCAACTCGTCAATGTGCCATTTTTTGCAAAAAGGAAAATGGACCTGCTGTTTCTTGCTGCTATTGTCTGAAAAGTCAGTGCCCAGATGCCAAGCCCAGAGCCTTGCTGTGCACTTGGGAAACTGTTACTGCCAGCCTCTGCAGATCCTCAGGAATGAGCTCTGCTTGCAGCAGCCTTCTCCTGGCAAGAGTTAATAGTAAGGTGCAGCTGAAGGAATGTGAAGGCTGGAGAGCCAGCTCGGAGGATTGCTATTGCAATCAGAAGACGGCCCAAGTCAGAGTTCCAAAGCCCTTTGAAGGGATGCCAGCTCAGACACATGTTTCCAATTATCATATGCAATCTTGAAACAGTGTGCAAGTTGCACTTTCATTATGTCAAAGTGAAAGGAATGGTGGGGGCGAGATAAAGGGGGAGAGGCCGCTAAGCTGGAGACTGCGCTTAGCTGTGGCACCAAACGTTAGCCAAGGCGCCGGGCTGGCCTCTCCAACCCAAGTCTCCCTCTGGAGCCAGGGGCGCATGGTACCTACTCTGAGAGCATTTTTTCTTCTTGTTTTGGGGATTGAGGAAATCCAGCGGATATGTCTGGAGGAGGTCCCATCTTCAGGAAGATATTTGACCAGGTCTTCAATGTTTGGTCTTAACAGAGACAAGATTTTGTGAATACCAGGTGGGGACTTTAACTGTGTCTTCCTACAGGATTTCACAGGGTTATTCTCTGAATTTTTCAAAGGTTTGTAATCGCAGGAGAAGCTAACTCCTTTGCCAGTTGTAGCTCAGATGAGGTGAGATAATAGAGAGACTCTTACTTCTATTAGTGATCTCTCTCCCATCAGGGCTGGGCAGGCTCTTGGTTGGATTTCACCTTGTTCATAATTCTGGAGTAAGTCCCAGCACAGGACAATAATTTTACTCAGCTTCCTTTTCTACATGCCGTTCGAAGTTGTTTTCTTCAGGAAGTATTTCCTGGCTTACTCTTTCCATTAGATTACTTCTTATTACTGTAGTCATCATTTAGAATGTTTATTGAATGGAATTGTATGTTGCACTGTGTTTTTAAGTCAGTGTGTTGGTGCATGTGAGTGATGAATGTACACTTCCTGGCTGCTTCTTAGCTTCCACGGGTTATTCACACACACACACACACACACACACACATGCACACACACTATCCTTGTGTGTATATTTGTATATTGTGTCTATATCTGTGTATATATATAACTGTATATACTGTATATTTACATATGTTTCATATACAATGATTTATTATGTACCAAACATTGAACCAAATGCCTTACAATACAATGAAGTAGGTTCTCTTATTATCACCTACATTTTACATATAAGCAAACTGCAGTGCAAAAAGAGAAGTAATTTGTCCAGTGTCACTCAGCCAAGCTATGAGTGAGGCCAGGCCCTACCCCGAATAGTCCGATCTTGCTCCTAACACCAGCCTCTGAAAACTACCCAGATACCTCAGGGAGGACCCTGTTTTCAATTGAGACCATTAACACATTTATGGCTAACACAAGGTAGGTGCAGGGAATAGGAGGAGACAGGGTGGGGATGGTGGGGATGGAGAAAAAGAGGGAAACTAAGCTCTGTCTTGCCTTCCTTAAGACACTGATTGCCTGCCACATGCAAGATTGGGTCCAGGTGCCGAAGGAACGCAGATGTGCTGCATCCTTGACTTAAAGGAGCAGCCCTGAGTTGGAGGAACTCTCTGCAGGCTGCTGTGGTCGGGGGAAGATTTGCCCAACTTACTCTTGGCCCTGCGCCCCATGAACCATCTTCACACACCCAGGTGAACTTTGGGAAGGTCAGAGCTTTTCAGTTGCAAGCCCTAGTGAGTTAGAGCAAAACAGATCCCACGTGCTTGACACGTGTAAACTTTCAGAGCCAGTGGTTCATAAGCTTGCCAAGGGCTGGGGGAGTAAACACATCCCAGAGAACTGTGGAGCAGTTCTCTGGCATTGAGGCACATAGGCAGAAAGCACAGCCTTCCCGGCCGCTTGCCTTAAGATAGTCTTTAGTTTTAGAACCCAGGGGCTTGCTCAGAGCCAATCCACGTAAAGTGCTTAGTGCCGTGCCTGGAACGCAGCAAGCTCTTCTTAAGTACTAAAGTCTCTATTAGCATTGCTTGTCACAGAATAAACCTAGTATGCACCTACTAAACTGTCCATGAACTTCCTTGCCTTGTGGAAAGTTGTTCCACTCTATTCTAACATTCTTTTAGGGTTTCTTAGCTAATCTACTTTTCAAAATAAAAATTTATGGCCGGGAGCGGTGGCTCATGCCTATAATCCTAGCACTTTGGGAGGCCAAGGTGGGTGGATCTCCTGAGGTCAGGAGTTCAAGACCAGCCTGGCCATCATGGTGAAATCCCATCTTTTAAAATAAATAAATAAATAAATAAATAAATAATTATAGACTTCTTAAGTGCTAGGTGGTTTTGTATATTTACGTACATTGTCTCATTAAATTATCTCTCAGTCCTCTGAGTAAGGCACTATTGTCATCCCTATTTCACAGATGAAGAAATTGTCAGAATTTCCGTGTGTCAATTGTCAGAGATGTCAAGCAACTTGCTTAAGGTCACACAGCCTTAGCAGAAGTACTAGTTTGACTCCAAGCCCACTGCTATGCTGGAATCACTAGAATTCAGGTGACCTACCTGAGCTCGGATCCAGGCATCTGAAGCTGAATACCTGCCGTTCTTGCTTTTACTCTTTGGGTAAAAGCAGGCTATGCCTGATCTATCTACCTACCTACCTACCTACCTACCTACCTACCTATTTGTAATAGCCTGGCTATGCCACATCTATATTCCATGATGTCCATTGACCAGAGGGTTTGCCTTATCCAATACATACAAGCGCCAATAAAAAAATATTTAGTGAGCACCAACATAGCTGCTTCTCTTCTATAATCAACACAGGAATTGTTAAGTTTAGAATAAATTACTTTGCCGAACACTTGCATAGGACTTCACTGTTTGCCTTCAAATACTTGGTTTTGCTTCATGCTCACAACTCTGGGATATAGGAATGATTATTTTCATTTCACAGCTGCAAGAACCAAGCTCAAAGAAGAACTGTGGCTTGCCAAAGTTTCACAGATAGAAATGGGGGAGCTGGGGCCAGAACCCAGCTCTGCTGACACCAAGCCCAGAGTTCGTACCATGACACCAGGCTGCTTCCTCGGCACCGGGGTTGGCTGCTCACCTCGATTCTCAGCACCCGTCGCCTCTCACTGTTTTGTACAGGCCTGTGCAAGAAAGACGCCCAGGCTCCTGGGTTCTCTCTCCATAACCCACACTTCCGCTCCGTTCCGCTTCTCTCGCCCAGCTGTCTCTCCTGCAAGGAGCAAAGACCCGGGTGCCCTTTTGTCCTCTGCGGCAGCTCTGGGCGGATCCTCCTCCCATGATGTGGATGATGCTAGGAGACAGTGGTAAGGCTTTTAGAACACTCCTGTTTCACGGAAATGAGAATAGCTGCCGGGTTGTTGCTGAAACTCTGTCCCCGTGGTGGGCTTTCTATTAGGGGAGGGGGTCAGGCGGGGGAGGCTGGTGCTCTGGTTGGGGGAGGGGGTTAGAGGGACAGACTGAGGGTACCCCAGAGTCAGGCAGGCACCCCACTGTCTCCCAGGCCGGGGCCTGAGCCTTTAGGAGGGCGGAGGACGGCCAGGGCGTGCGCTAGTTTTCTTGGGCGTGGTGGAGGACACCGTCCAGCAAAGGAAGCGGCTGAGGGGAGAAGGGTTTGCCCTCACCTTCTGGGCTTTTGGGAAACCCAGGCAGAAAAATCTCAGTGAGGCACAGGAAGAAACATTTTGCAAAATGTGCTGCTGCCGCTCCTCAGCAGAGTGCAGTGGGAGGCATGGAGCTGTTTTCTGGAAGTGTTCAAGTGGCTGGGCCCGGGTGACCCCGGTCAGCCTCTCTGGGGCGGCCTGGGTGGGTCTGAAAGCCAGAGCTCCCCCCAGCCCGGTGCGTGGGAGCAGAGCCCAAGCTGCGGAAGCCACGGGCGCGGGGTTGTTTTTGGACGTCTCCGATGCCGTTCAGCCAAACTGATATCCCTTATATTGTGTGAAAACATTGGCCCCCACGCGTTTCCGCCTGGTGGAGATTTTGCCTTTGGGAAGGCGGTGGTGTTCCTGGGGTGAGGGGGCCTCCTCTTACCGGACGTGCAGGAGAGCAGCCCGCTTGGGAGTGAGGTCCTCAGCCTCCGTGCTCCCTCAGAGGGTCCTCCCTCTGGGCAGCTCAGGGGAGCCGAAGACATTTTTCAGATGTCCCTGTGTCTTGCAGTGTCGCGGGCAGCACTCCAGGACCCTCTTTGTTGGTGGAGCTGCTCACAAGCCAGCCTTCCTGACCGGGAGCTTCCGGAAGGCCTCCCTCTCCACTCCTCGCCCCCTACATCCCAGACACGAAGTTCAGCCCTAAGAGAAAGAAAGGCACCCCAGAAACTGTTTGTAGGTGGGCCTAGGACAGCTGAGGCCACTGGCATTGGACCCCAGTAAAAAGACACAGACACAGATGACGGGGAGGGCTTCCTCCCCGAGGCCTTTATCTCACCGAGAATCTCAGCACAGAATGTTCTAGCTGGTGTTTCTTGAACATAAATCTTTATTGCAATTGCAGTAGCTTTGACAGAAAAAACAGGGCACATTTCATCGTGCTTCTACTGTAAGCAAATGGCTCTCATGCCAAAGCTCCCTACGTTTCTAATGTGCCCTATTTGGATGGGGTTGGGGGTGGGGCAGGACAGCGAGAGTTGCAGAGGGAATGAATAAGACCATTTGCTCTTTTCTCGGATGGACAATTTGGGCCTGTTCTCTTGAAAATCAGTGTAGGCATTTCATCCTCGGGGGGAGACAGGATGGATAGGAGGGGAAAATTTCTGTCTCAATGTAAGTGCTCTGTCTGGGGAAAATTGTGGCTTCAGGGAAAATACAAAATGCAAGTTGCAGGGGAAGGGGGTCGTGTGAGGCTGGGTGGAGCCCTGCTCCAGGCTGAATTCTGGAGTCCCTCTGTCACCTTCACTCCTGTCTAAGACGCTCTGGATGGGGTCACGTTGATGAGCACATTCAAAAAGCCCTGCAAGAACCACCTAGCATGCGAACTTTCCTGGAGGCTGGAGAGTGCTGGTAAAGATGAGAAGTCACACCTTCCTCCTCCTCTTGCTCTGTCTTTCCCCTCCTCTTCCTCACACCCCCTCTGGCCTTGTCTTTGTCTTCCTTGTTTCATTTCCCCTGTTGGGGAGAAGCAGAAAGCCGTTGATCCCCCTGGCCCACCTGTCCGCCACATCTCCCGGTTTATTTGGTTCTCACTCATTTAGCCTTTCTGCCCACCCTCTTCTCTGCAGGTCCTATTGCCTCAGTCGCCTTTGGTCACTTATGGAAATCATCCAATTAAGAATAAAAAAGTTTCGGCTGGGCGCCGTGGCTCATGCCTATAATCCCAGCACTTTGGGAGGCCAGGCAGGCAGATCACCTGAGGTCGGGAGTTCGAGACCAGCCTGACTAATGTGGAGAAATCCCATCTCTACTTATAAGAATACAAAATTAGCTGGGCATGGTGGCACATGACTGTAATCCCAGCTACTTAGGAGACTGAGGTAGGAGAATCACTTGAACCCGGGAGGTAGAGGTTGCAGTGAGCTGAGATCATACCATTGCATTCCAGCCTGGGTGACAAGAGCGAAACTCCATCTCAAAAAAAAAAAAAAAAAAGAAAGAAAAGTTTCAGAAGTTCTTTCGTGTTTCTGACTTCCCTGGCTGTGGGCTGATGCTGGGGTCCTTGGAAGTTGCTACTGTGGCTATTAGTGGATTGCAAGAGTGTCAGACGCACTAATGTTTTCTTGGGGTAATGAAGCCTTTCTGCAGGAGGCTGCTGAGGGATAAACCAAGGAGTGGCCGTGAGTACTAAGGCCAGCTGAACATGAAAACAGATCTACTTTGACAGGACTCGTGAGACTACTCTGTTACAACTTTTCCAGACAGCACATCTCCCCCTACAAATGAGCAGCGCACAGGTCTTTGGTGCAAGGCTCTTCCTGTCTATCAAGTCCCCGCAGGACTAAGCCTGGGCCTCAGAGGCCAGGGCAGCCCCATGCCCAGTGGTGATCTGCTTTCTGATGAAGCTCCACTAACTTCCCCAAGGGAGGAGACCAGGGCCCATGCTTCCAGGCCATGGGCAGGTAATCCAAGGATTGGGTAGCTTTGGCTCTGGAATGTAGGACAGAGTTGCAATCCAGCAGGCTTCCTTTGCTAATCATGCCTGGCTTAGGCTAGTATTTGAAACCAGTTAGCCTTTCCTGAAGTTGCGGCTCTGGCTAGGGGTGGGGTAAGGGTTACAGGTGAACCTTAGAGGGAGCCAGGGGTTCTTTGGACAATTCCCCCTGCATCTTCCTGAGACTTGCAGATGATTTTACTGAGAAAAATAACCAGTGTCAGCACACAGGATGCTTCCAAAAATTTAATAAATAATGATTCTTTAAAACTGTATAAACTATAAATTACCATGCAGTCCTTATAATTTAAAATAATTTACAGGTTGAGGTAGGGAGGGGCCCAGGAGAGTGTGGAGGGGGTAGGGGGTAGGGGGCGTGTCGGCAGGTCAGGCTCTTCTCACAGCCTTCCTGCTGAGCACACACACACAGGCTGTGTCGATCCGAATAAACCGCCAGGCAGCCTGCTTGCCATCCATAGTCAGCGCCTTGACGAAGGTGTGAGTCGTGGTACAATATGAGTTCCAATGCTTTGAGTCAATGCCCCTGCACCCGCTGTCAACGGGATTTGGGTCCCGGCACTTGGTCTCAAAAAAGTACTGTTTGAATACACTGTTGTTAATGTTCACCTCTCCCAACACCATCACCTCCTTGCCCTTGATGTCTGTGGCGGTGGTCTTATCCCCAACCCACACGCTGACACTGTCACACACTGAGAACTCGCCCCTGTGGAAGATGGGGTGGGACGATGACCGCTTGCTCCTGTGAGTCCTGTTGACGGGGGCAGCACCAGCGACCTCGAAGTCCAGATCCTGAGTGTCTGCAGCTTCCGGCGGGGGCTGGGTGCTAAACAGCACACGGGGTGAACGGAGTCGCCGCTTCTTAAACAGCTTGGGGTCCACAGTAATGTTGCGGGTCTGCCCTGCCACCCGTGCAGCTATCGCCCCTGCCGGGGCACTGCGGGCTCTGCGGAGGGCTGTGTCAAGGGAATGCTGAAGTTTAGTCCAGTGGGCTTGGGGGATGGTGTGTCCTGCAGGGACATTGCTCTCTGAGTGTGGTTCCGCCTGTATGCCGATCAGAAAAGCTGTGATCAGAGTGTAGAACAACATGGACATTACGCTATGCACCTGGAATGAAAAAGAAATGAGGGTGACTTCATGGAGTACTAAATGCAGTCAAAAGGCAGTTTCTGGGTCCCTCAGAGTTGACTTCCTAAGGGAATCACAAAGAGGTTCCAACAGGTAGTCTATGGAGAAGAAGGCCCTAGAATTGATCATTCAAACAGGGGCACTCCTGAGCATGAAAGGGTGTGCTAGCAATGGTTACACTGAGACAACAGGTGTAAGCCAGGGGCGACTTAGGCAGTATGGATGTGTGGTCACCCCATCTGGGCTTTTCCAGGAAGTGACAGAGCCCCTGAAATTTTGCCCGGTAGTTTGGTATGAGCTTGGAAACATCACTCACAGAATCCTTTGAATTCTCTGACAGTTTAAGGCAGCTGAGGGAGATGTTAAGTGTCCATGTGTGTAGCAGGGAGGCTGGTGGGGAGAGTTTGACACCTTTTCCTGGCACTTGTGCCTTGAAGTGATGGTGCTGTCCTGCTCAACAGCTTTGAATCCCCTGGGAAGGCACTGGGAAGATCTGCTGGGGACACGTCTTGAAACCTCAGCACTGGGCGTTCCCTTTCAGACAGTTCACTGGGTCAGCTCTAAGATCTGGTGACTTGGAGCCCTTGTTATGAATTCACAAAGCATCATGTGTGGCAAAAAACTTGTGGCTCTGGGACCATCTTGGTCCAGGCACCTCTTCAGACACCACCCCACATATGTAAGTGTGGACCACATGATGGTTCCTCTTTGTGTGATGTTTTTATGTTTCTCAAATGCATTCACTTCTATCTTCTCATGAGTGGGAGTTTGGTTAGGATCTACCATATTTATTTCACATGTAATGAAACTGATTCACAGAAAATGAACTAAACATTGAAGTCACAAATGAAAACGGAACCAGAAATAGAATTTAAAGTTGACCCCTTACTAAGCCAGTCTGTCCTTCCGTCACCCTTCCTTCTTTTCTCCCTCCCTTCCTCCTTCACTCTTAAACATTCTTTTTATTATTTGTTCTTAGGTGACTATAGATCAAGTGCCTATGTCCCCAAGAGGGCTCCATACTACACGACAATTATCCCATAAATAATCCCCACCACTGGGTCAAGTCATTGTGAAAGTAGTTCTGCTCCTGGAGGGGCTCTCACTGGCCTCTGTGGACTCCTGTGCATTCCTGTAGATGTGTAGCAAATGTTAGCTCCTCTGTAAAGTTTCCACAGATCTTCTTGGTAGGATTATAAATATCACCTGTAAGAGTGTTCTACAAATTTCCAATTCTATCCTTTCTCTCATCTCTCCTTCCCACTCTCATGGGTCATTCTGCTCCCTTTCCAGATACCACCTATTCCTCAAAGACTTATCTCAGATCACTTCAATCAGACATGATCTCCTGCCATTCTGAACTTCACTGTAGCATAACTGTCTATGCAGATGTGTGTGTGCAGATGTGTCTGTGTGTTCTCTCCTACTAAATCAGTGTAATGACAAGAACTCTGTATTGGGTCTGGGGGTTAGAAAACCTTGTTTGGATTCCTACTTAACTACCTGTTAGTAGAAGAAAACCCACTTAATTTTCCAGTGCCTTAGTATTCTCATTGATAGGAAGCGGGCAAAAAGCACTATTTCCCAGAGTAGTTGTTAGGATGAAGTAGGTGCTCACAAAATTTGTGTAAACTACGAGTTATTTCTGTCTCCTGTAGTCCAGGACTTGGTCTTTTGTACTTTCTACTGCTGGTTTTACCTCTCTCAGACTTCCTTCAAAGGCATTTTTATTGTTTCACCCTGACTGTGAGGTGCTCGAGGGTGGAGCTGTGTCTCATTCACCTGCGTGTCTGGGCACTTCATCCCTTGTCTTCCACGGCAGTTGTGCATAACCCTATCACCTCTCCTAGGGTTGAGGATAATCACTGACTTGTCTGTCTCCCTCAGAGTGCTTTGCAAGCTGACAATTTGCATTTCAGTATTTCCAGGGCCATTTGCCGTGTCTGGCATGTAGTAGGTACTCAAAAAATGTAAGGAGAATGAATGAAAGAATGAATGGGAGTGGCAAGAGAAGTTCGCCATCTGCCTTTCCACCACAGTGCATGGTTTCTTTCGGCCTTTGTGCATACAGCTACATGTTGCTTTTCTAATCTGTTCTAAAGGAACGCATTCTTCTCTTCCATACTGTGCTTTTATTCTATTTCCAGCTGAAATTCTTTTCTCTTTGGTTTCTTTGAAGAATGTTTCTGTTTGCTCCAGTTCTTCAGCTGACCATGCAAAGGAGGCAATGGCATATCTGGGGTTTCGACCATTACCAGATCTGTTGGCTAATGGTCTTGCAGATAAATGTCCGGCCAACTCTTAGAGGACTGAATATTCAGTTGGCAGCAAATCTAAGCCCTTTACTTTTGCCCCTTTTCATGCTTTGTTTCTTTCTTCTTCTTAGTACATACTATCTCTTATCAGGTAGATTAAAGAAGAAAGAAAACTGAAATTCATCCCTTTATATCCAAATTAGTAACCTTGTTGGAATTTGGATAGGAAATTGAAAATAATTGACTAAAAGGGCTTTGATGGACATAAGGGACATACCTCTCCCTATTTCCCATTACCAGAGGTTCCCACTTCATTCATGGTCTCTCCTTTGGTGGGCTCCTCTTCTTCTAAGGAGCCCATTGAAATTTCTGTGCAATTGACTCCCATACCTGGATCTCTAATCAACTGTCGTTTGAAGCTACTTCTGCCCTCCAGCTTCCTGAGGGCAATTCTCCATAGATATTGGCATTTTAAATGAAGACATCCAAAACAAAAGTCTTCATATTCATAATCCTCATTGGGATCATCTTCTCCCCATCTTCCTTCTCTGCATACAACAGTAGCAGCCCCATTTTGGACCATTTGCTAATTAGTTTCATAGCTACCATCTCTTTTGATCTTCTCTCCTCATCTTTCTAAACACACTTCCTCACAGTTTCCTTTTCCTGTTACTGGAACCATCATTCATTCATCCCCTAGCTCCATTCCTCTGCTTATCGCTCTGCTTTTTCCTCCCTGTCCTCCATCCAGCCCTTTCAGTTCTGTTTTGATAGCATTCTCTTGAAACTCTATTTTCCCTTCCATTCTCATCTTTGGGGCCCTAGTTCAGGTAATGGGAACAGACTCCCACCTAATGTCCCGGACCCCCATCTCTCTTCTTCCAATGCCTCTTATCCCTGGCCACTCCATTTAACTTCTTAAAGTCTGCTCTGATCATATCACCCTGCTCAGAGGAGCTGGTGCCAAGCCCCTTGTCTGTAAGCCAGTAGGGACTGCAATGGGATCGTGCCTCCTTCTCCTCCCTTCACATAGTTTGCATTCCGGGCATACGAAACTCCTGGGGGCAGTCCATTGCTTGGGCTTCCCCACCACTGCCCTGTTTCAGACTCTTCCCCTCCAGGTACGTTCCCCTGCTCTCCCAGGGCCTTTTCGGCTCTCCACCTCTGCTGGCGGAATTCTTCCTGTTGTCCTTCAACAACTTCAATGCCGCCTCCACTGGGGAGCTTTTTCTTATTCTGAGACAAACTCCCTTCCCTATCTCTTAAAGCCTTCCCTTTATGTTCTGTTAGGGCAGTTGCACCCTCTTATCCTCCCTTCTAGAGGACAAACACCCTGTAGGCAGCAAAGTTTCCTATTCATCTTTGTTGCCTCCAGGTGACATAGAACTCCCAGGTAAGTCCACCTCTAAGAACCTGTGAGCATATAAAGTCTTCTGCCTCGAGTGTTTCCTAATTCTCCATCTAAGTGATAATGTTTAAGGTATCTTCCTACTATGATATTCTTTGATTTTAAGCAATTATGAAGTTTTCTACTCTGTCTTGCATCTACTGGTTTGACTGAACTGACTTCACAAGGTTCTTAAACTCTAACACTACTTCTCAACTCACAGTCAAGATACCGAATGGCGCCTGGTCACATTTAATCACAATGGAGATTTGTATCACAGGCAGATTGTTTCATTAAGACTTGAAAATGTCTCAAGTATATCCTTCATTTGGATTTTAGGTTTAAAGTTTTTTTTAAAAAAAATTTAATTTGCTCATGAGAGTATGTTCCTATAAACTTTTAAGTTAAAAAAAAAAAAGCTCTCTTAAAAATTATCAGTAGATAAAAGAAAAATCGAGTGCATCTTCTATTCTAGTGATATAATGCACAGTTTAGAAAAGAGCATTCTCTTTTTTTGGTTGATGTGGACCAGGGGAGGAGTTTTATTTATTTATTTTTTAAAAACACCCTTTGAAGCCTTTCTCCTGAACAGATGACAGCCTTCTGTGTGGCTTCATGAAGCAGAGCTCTGCAAGCTGAATGATCAGTGGGGAGGATGCAATTAGGGGCTCACGTGAAGGAACATGTTCTATTTAATGTGAGAATGCTCTTTAATTGTGCTATTCCTACCCAGAACGGAAGACCCATGACTAAGAGAGGGTGGCCTGTTGGGATGCCTTTATAACCAGCCACTGATGGGCTGCCCAGCCCTCTTACCCTGTCCTGAACCAGCTGTACATTCTGTGGATTTCTAGTAGTTCACATACTCTAATAATAGAAGCAATTTCTTGCATTAGGTGAATGATCTTCAAAGATTCTGCCTCACCTGAATAGGTGATGAAGCTGCTGGACAGAACTAAGCAACTGACCCAAATATTTGTGGCTAGGAGGCCTGATGGCACTGGGAGCCTTGGCACCCATGCCTGGGGAGGTGTGTTCTAGAAGGGAGTGTGAGAATTCCTGCCTTAGAGAGAGCCATGCGAAGAGCTGCGAGTGATTCTCGAGCTAGAGGCTGGGTATGTGAATCCGGGTCACTAACTTGGCAAGAGAGGAAATTCTTGTGGCCAAGGAAATCCAGCCTCCTCCTCCTCCATCCCATTCGCCACATCCTGAGAGTGGGCCAAGGGTCATCTCTTCTTGTACGCTTGGCCTTCACTCTAAATCTTAACTGGCTGCTGTCTTCAGTTTTAAAGGCTCGAATGCTCTTGGGGGTTGGAGCTGGTGTGGAGTACGAGAGAAGTTCTCTGGCTCCTCATTTCCCCAGCAAGGTACCCCAGAGGTGCCCTGGGCTGGGCTGAACAGAGTGAGGCATTAACAGAATAAAATCCAGAGCCTCTGTTAGTATCTCCCAGACAGGATTTATTGGGAGGAGGCGTGGCCAGGAAGGCACATCAGGCATTCAAGTCCAGAGGCTCTCAAACTTCAGGGCATCGGAATCACCTGGAGAGTTTGTTACACTATAGAGTGCTGGGCTCCATCCCCAGAATGTCTGATTCTGTAGGTTTGGTAGGAGGACATTAAGAATCTGCATTTCTAATAAGTTTCCAGGTCATGCTGATGCTGTTGGTCTGGGGACCACATTTTGAGAGCCATGAGTCTAGCCTTATCTTCAACTTTGTAGAAGACAAAAATGAACCTTGGGGAGCCACTGGGCTCTTGCAGGGCAGGTGTGCTGGCTGCATGAATGGGAACCAAATCTACTGATCTCAATTCTTAGAGAATACCTTAACATGAATGAGCTGAGATAATAATGATTATTATTTACTGGTCATAAATTTCTATTTAACTATTATGCAAGCTGGAGAAGCTGGCCATATTATTCCTATTTTACCAACGAGAAACCAGAGTTGCAGTAAGATTAAGTAATTGCATTGCAGGTACACACCAAGCAGAAGTAGAACTCAAAGCCAGACCTCCCGTGTGCAGATCTGAACGCTCCGCTCCACTGGCCCAGGGCAAAAAGAACAGCTGCGAACCTTCCATTTCACAAGTTCCCTGCTCAGTCGAACTAGAGAGTTGTGTGGAGGGTCTGACCGATGCTGTCTATTCGAGGCCTTGTGTTCTGTGACTTTAGACCTTTGATGTAGCTGAGACTCCTGATATGTCCCTGGAGGCTGTGGGGCCAAACTGAGGGTAAAAACGATACCCTCTCCTGAGTGGGCTAGGTGGGCTGTATTTGCTGCATCACTGAGAGCATCTCCAGGCCCTTGCTGCTTAGCAGTTGGGTGTGACTCCCCTCTCAGGTCCTGTCACTTGGGACCCCTGCCTCTGGCAGCTGCAGAGGTAGGACCTTGGCAAGGCCGAGACCCCTTAGGCACTTACCTCAGTGTGACCAGGATAGAAAGCAGCTCCCTTGGTAAAACTGTTATTGGGTCCAGACCCTGAGCTGAGCTTGGGTCCAGCATGCCATCTAGCCCCTTGGACGGCACGACCATGGGCCAAAACTCTGTGGAGGGGGAGAGCCGACATTAGACTGGGACCTCACCACCTTCCCTGTGCCCTACACAGTGGGGAGGGATGTGCCAACAGGACAAATTCCATTTCCCTGATTTCTGGGATTTTTACCAGCATCAGGGCCCAGGAAGGAGCTAGAGTTTGGCCACCAAAATTTACCTGGTCCTGGCCTCTCATGGTCCTGTGGTGGCACATGACTCTCACTCTTGTACCATACCTTTTGGTTTCAGCCTGGACACAGTCCATGGCTGATCCAGCACCTAGTGCAGGTGTTTCTAGACCCACGCCAAAGTCCTGCCCAGCAGATCCCTAATCTAGCATCCAGGTGGAAATTGTTCAGTACATGACAAATGCAGATGTGGTAGATCCAACGCTGAACCAGCCTAGAATGCATTATACAGAAGCAAAGGCCCTGACAGTTCAGAGCAAGTTGGTGCTTTGAGAAAAATGTAGATGAGTAATGGTGACAAATAAGACAGCCTGACCACTTGAGAGAGAACATGGAGCTGTCACAGAATCAGATAGGAATCTGAGTACTGTGTTAAAAGTCAGATTTTGGGACTGGAAGCTATGGAGCTGATACAATTGTAAAAAATCAATTTTAGGCTGTAGTTTCTAGAAACAATGGAAGGTTTTTATTCTCCTCTCACTTCTATAACCTAATCTATGTAGGCAGTTCATTCATTCACAATATTTTCTGGGCACCTACTATATGCCAAGCACTGTTTTTTATGCTGAGAACACAGCAGTAAATAAGACAAACAAGGCCTCTGCTTTCATGGAGCTTACAGTCTTGTGTAAATAAGCCAGCTATCTCCAGACTCTTTATATGCCATAAAGGCAATCACAGGGTCTGATGATCGAAGGCAATTGCAGGATGTATCAGGGGGCCGCTATAGACAGGACGCTCAGTGAGGAATTCTCTGAGGGGATAGCCTTCAAGTTGGGATCTAGAGGATGAGAAGGAACGAGGGAGAGAACATTCCAGGCAGCAGGAACAAGTGCAAAGGCCCTGAACAAGTCAAAGGTTATGAACATAAAGGAATGAGACCTAGAAAATGAGCTGGAGATCCAGAAAGAGCCAGGTCTACAGAGACACAGCAAGGAGCTATGGTTTTATCCTCAAGACATTAGGAAGGGAGGGACGGCTTTGAGTAGGAGGGTGATATTTACGAACAAATGAATGAATGATTGTGTCTGCCACAGAATTTGTTGTAGGGTGGGGATGCCCTCCCAATAAAGTTCTAGAGTAACATCTTAGCCTTCCTTTCCATATTCTCTTTTCAACTCCAAAAAGTCCTCTCCCTGTGATGCCTTTTTCCAGTGTGGATGCCCGCCACTTATCTTCCTCCAACCTTCTCCCATCTTGTGCAATGAAAACAAATGTCAGGACCCACCACGGCTCCCCAGACTCCAACCACGAAGAGGAGTTGGAGAACAGGAGAGGTAGCAAGGGCCTCTGAAGTGGTCTTCAAGCCACTAGAAATCATGAAATTAAGCCCTGGGATTTCTCTATTCTTCTTCCTTTCCCATCCTGCTCAAAATAGTCTTCTTGCCCCAGAAAGTACAAGAAAAACCTTTCAATACTCAATTGGCGTTGAAGGTTAGAGATAAAAACTCATACTCAAACACTCTTTTAAAGGGTTACATTCTGTGACAAAGAACGTTTTCATGCTTTCCCAGGTTGGACTTGGCATGGGAGAGGGAGAATGGCATGTCCCCAGGGTAAGAGGTGGGCATTATCTGGTCCCATTACTCAAGGGAAAGATGGTCTCATGTAGTCTATAAACCCTTCATTTGGGTGTTTGGCTAAACCTGAAAGGTTGCAGGCTGGAACCCACATACCTACATCTTGATTCAGTTCACTCTGATCCTTGTGTGAGTTGCTTGGCATCTTTAAGCATCTCTGAGCTTTCTCCTCTATAGGATGAGAAGCTGGTACAGGTGACAACTAAGGTCCCTTTTGGTTCTGATCATCTGAGAGTCTATGACATTGAATGTTTTCCAGGCTACATTGCTACTAGATGCATAAGTAGTGCTTTCCCTCACTCCCAAATCGGGATTCATTTATTTCATTAATTAAACACTTAAACTTGCAGGTCCTGTGCTGGCCACTGCGTTAGGTGGTAGGTGGGAGGGACACGAAGAAGAATAAGACATATACTAGACTTCCTGAAGCAAGTAATCTAGTGATAGGAAAAGGCACACATATAAACAAATATTTAAAATACAGTGTGTTAAGTATGATATATATGTGACATGAGATGAAAACACAGTGGAAGGAGAAATTGGTTTTATCTGGCAAGACTACTCAGAAATGTGTTCATAGAAGAGGTAACATCTAAGCAGGGTTCTTAAGGATGAATAGGAGCTCATTAGGGAAGAAGGAAAGAGAAGCCCCTAGAGTTCAAGAACTGGGTAGACGTCCACCATGGCATTGCAAGAGGAGTAAGGGAGGAGAGAGGAGCATGGAATTGGCCTTACACATCAGGAGGTGCTAATAGACTTGCAATGCTCACTGCTGGGGCCTGCCCACTGAAATTCTTCCTATAGGACACAAAAAGCCTCTGCTTTTAATCAGCAGAGCAAACAGAGAAGTAATAGTGACTTTCTCTGGAAATATTCTGGATATTCCACTACAAGCTAGGATGGCCTCCAATCTGGATATTAGAAGAAGAGGGAAGTTTGGTTTAAATAAAAAAAAAAAATTCACAATTCCTAGGAAGATCTGCATTCTTAGGGTGTTTACTGTAAGCCAACCGTAATAGATTCCCTGGTCCTGTATCTGCAATTTCTGGACCGAGTCACCTTGGTGCATGCCAGGGCCGGGGTCCCCTGCCAATCTACTTTGGATGTCTGATTGCTATATTTGAAACCATATCCAGCATCTCCCGTGCCTTTGGCATTCTCTTATTCTGATGAGCAATTTGCTACTGGAGAGAGAAATTCCCTGTCCATAATACTGAAACTCTAAATTATTTTTATAGATTTTATTGTCATTTTTTTTAAGCCTCATGCTAATGAAGGTTGGGGCTCTAAAATTAAATCCCATTTAAATATTACAGATTTCTAATGCAAAGGCATTGGGACAAACAAACCAAATGCGGATCTATTTTTAAAACCCTGTCTGTTTTCAGACAGTAATCACTTAAACAGAAATCAGCTCTCACACTTTTGATAAACGCATGAAAATAAATACCAGCTCATTTTAGGATCATGTTCTATTCCTTCTTAGAGGGCACAAAGGAATCCTAATAAAGTCTTGTATACCTCCTCTAGAGCTTGTCCGGTCCTGGGTTTCACGCTTTAAAGCAGTGATTCTCAGTGTGGTTCACAGTAGTATTGTAGTAATATCTTAGAACATGTTAGAAATGCAAATTCTTGGGTTTCACCACAAACCTACTGAATCAGAAACTCTGGGAATGAAACACAGCAATCTGTGGTTTAACCAGCCCTGCAGGTGATTCTGATAGTCACATAAGTTTAAGAGCCATTGCTTTAGGGCTTCCACCTTTATTCTCCTCCAAATGCAACCTCCTCATGGGGTGAAGGATCCAGCACCAAGACAAAGTTCCAACCCGGAGCCAGTCCACTGCTGTGGACCACCTGCTTGACTGTAACTTTCATTACAACAGTCAAACGTATGTTGTGAGCTTCTTCCCTCTCTTAGACCATACTCCTAGGATTTATCGTCTCAGAACCCATGTCCAACCAGCCCTGATCCTGCTAGAGCTAGAGGAGAGAGGGCTCTTCTTCAGACCCCTGAGGTTAATCAATAATATTTTGGTCAATTTCAGCCATAAAGCTTAGATTAATGGCAAATTGTTCAAAATCCAATTAATATATAGGTTAGGAAACTGTGCCTCTTCTGATTGCTTGTTAGGGAGTAATGGGCCTTAGCCGCAGCCATTGAAACCTGATGACTCTGTCAATCACCAATCCCACTAATCCGTCTAATGCTCAGACTTTGTGGAGCATTCTGTCTACCTCTCTGGCTCCCCCTTTCTGCTGTCCCTGAATCCTCTATCCCTGAACTACAGCAGTGGTTCTCAACTTTTTGGCTCTAGCTTGGAATTTCCGGGGCAGTTTTCCACACTTCTGCTGCCTGTGTCTCACCTTCAGAGATTCTGATTTCATAGGTGATCCCAATATAAAGCCAGGGCTGGGGACTCCTGCTGCACAGGATGAATGGGAAGTTTGGAATTGTCTTTGATGTGCTAGCAATTAAGACAGATTATCAAGAAATTAATATATCTCAGAAAACATAAAGTGCAGGTGTGGTCACATTATAAGCCACAAGAAGGTCTGAGAATATGGTTGGCAAACTCTCTCGGGAATGTTGTCCCTGTCTCTCTTGACTGCCCCACGCTCTAATTGTCTAGATATCATTGACATTTGTGAATTGGAAGGTTTTTGTTTGTTTTACTCCTTGCATGCCACTTAAAATGTTCTTTGATATTACCTATTATTGACCATTATTAAGGCCATTACCAAGCACATCAACTCATCTCAAAATGGCCAAAGTTGATTTTCCCCCCAAAAGAGCTCCTAGTCAGGAAACTTCATGGTTATATTCCATACTAGAAAAGATTTCGAATTCCTTTTCCCATTGTGGACAGACTTTGAGCAAGGACTAACAGAGAGAGGGGAGAATTGAGGGGAATTTTTACAGGCAGAAAGAGCACAGCAATCTCACCAGCAATTATTCTTATACACTCAACAACATGTCCTTAATCCAAGACATTCCTACTGAGTTTTCCTACTCAAAGAGCTCTCCTGGGTAGAAACTAGGAGAAAGGGGGCTGCAGCTGCCCTGGCATCTTTGATGTAGTGCAAACTGTTCTTGGGACTAGCTATTGCTTTAGAGCACATGGGAGGAGTGGTCTTTTTGGTCAAGTATCCCCAAATCTTGGGTATTCAAAATTTCAGCACATGGTCCTTGGGTTTAATAATAGACCAACCCACTATTTGGTAATAGCCAAATCGATCACTACATCAAAGATGCTGGGGCAGCTGCAGCCCCTTTCTCCTAGTTTCTACCCAGGAGAGCTCTGTGAGTAAGGAAACTCACTAGGAATGCCTTGAATAAAGGACATGTTGTTGAGGAAATAAGAATAATTGTTGGTGAGACTGCTGTGATCTTCCCGGCTGTAGCCATTCCCCTCAATTCGCCCTCTCTCTGTTAGCTCTTACTCTGAATCTGTCCACAATGGGGAAAGAAATTTGAAATATTTTCTAATATGAAATACAACCATGAGGCTTGCTGACAAGGAGCTCTTTTTTGGGGGAAAATCAACTTTGGCCATTTCAAGATGATTTGATGTGTTTTAACAATCTAGTGGTTTTGGCACATCCAATAGGAAAATAATACATCTGGTACCAAGGACTTAGGAAGACATTAAGGTTCAGTGAAATTGCTATTCTTTTTGACGAAAAGTCTCAGTCCTGACAATTCTAAAGCGCCCTGGCACATTTGCCTAAAAGAGAAATTGCCTTATGGCTCTTCGGAAAATTTGTGGGTAAATTACAAAACCCTTTCTCACACTTCCCAGGAGAGTCAGACAGCTGTAGGAAGAAGTAGTTATGGTTGGCTGACCTTGAACTTCAGAATCAAAGGGCACTCGCTATGAATGAGAGTGGCCTTCTATTGTGTGTGGTGAAACACAATCCGCATGTTTACCTGACTGGAGGAATTCATGAGCTGTATGATGGCCCACACCCCAGGGAGTTTTCAAAGTGTGGGTAATTACAACAACATTAATGTGGTAGAAGATAAGACATCTAAACACACAGCAGCCTTCTGTTACAGAGTTGAGGGCAGAATATTTTTGCAAGAATGTAGCGCTAAATAATAGTCCTTGTAGTACAGCTCATCAGCTTACTACTAGTAATATATTTATAATCTACATTTGAGTGCCAAAAACAATCTGATAATTTTTCAAACTTTTCTGAGACCCTAAGAAAACATCTCCTTGGTTCCAACTGGCTGATCCTTAAACCACAGACGCAAAAAGATCTATTTCAGTGATGCTTTTGGCCATTCCCTGGTCTGTCGTTCCCGTACTTGGGACTAATAGCAGACAGCAGTACTGGGAACAACAAAGACTCTCAGGTTGGTAGGAGTCAAGGTTCGCATATAATCATAACAGCACCTGTGGAGGTCTCCAGGCTACTGCAGGCCTTGAATGACCCCCTAGGATTGAACACATGAAAGAAAACAAAACGGTGCCAGTGAATGTTAACTCAGATCCAAGCCTTGTATTCGATTTGCTTTATACGATTAAATGTCCTCAGCTTTTCTTGAGCTAGCATTTTCCTCTCAGTGTGTGGTAGGTTTTCTAAGCAATAGGTCAAGAAATGTTACAACACGTAAGTCTATAATGTGATTCAGATGTAACTTCAGAATTTAAGACAAGGTAAACATTCATAGCCCTGAAAAAGACCAGGAAATATACTGGCTCATCTGACACATGGGATTCTAGTGCTTTAAAAAAGTCTGGCGGTCCATCCTTCAACTAAGGAGGAATAAGGGATGAGTAATGGGACTTGAATGTAAGGATTCAAGTAAAATGCCACCCTTACTCATTAAAGTGTCCATTAGATGAAGCCATTTCTGTTTAGCAGCTGGACTTCAGTTTCACTGCAAAAATCGCTGCACCTCAACCAACCTGCATCCAAGAAAACACGGATCACAAGCAGCACCAAACACATCCCAAGGGAAACTGAGTCTGAGGACACATCAGATACCATCCCACTCCGAACCACTCGAGTGACAGCTGCTGTTGCGTCTTGAGCTCCTTTGCTCTTCGGCGCTGACATTTCCTAGCTTGTCTGCTGACTTCACACCCAGAAAATCTGACTCAAGGCATAAAAGAGATAACTCAGCCCAGGTTTGCCCGGGCATGCAGCACATGCAAATCCTAGGTAACCTGAGGCGAAGATAAGAGCTGGAAATGAAGAATTTACTTCCATGTGTGTATTTGTCAGGGGCCTTTGTGCTGTTTTAGCTACTCCCGTGCGTGGCTTTAACTCCCTTAGTCCCATATGGACTCCTACTATGCAGTAACACATATGACTGATGGGGAATGCTGGAATGCTGTCAGGGTGGTTAAGTCTAATGAAGGGCTATTTGACAGGCATTTCTGAGCTTATGTTAAGGAGTTTCATCTAGCTCTTTCATTATCTCAGGAGGAAAGGTCAGGAGAGATGAAAACCTGCTGTCCTTTCTAAAGTCACTTGATTCTCATATGATTATATTTCAGAATATTCTCAGTCTTCTAGTGTTTCTTTTTTTAGGGTTTATTTGGTCATGACAACATGAACAAAATAAAAACTCTGCATTGGGGAAATTTACTTCGGAGCTAACGAGAGACCCACAGAGAGCATCTGTCTCTAGAGACCCAGAACATTCTGGGTAATTAGGAATTCCGGAGATGAGGGCAGACAGTTTTCCTTCTGAATCACCACACAATCACCACACTTCTCAGTCTTCAGCAAGAGACTTAGCCTCTCTGCCCCTCCACATCTTCTCTCAAAAGTCAGAACAATTATACTCTCCATATTGGATTATTGAGAGGGTTACATTGAATAAGCAGTTAGCCCAGTGCCTGGCACCTAGCTGGTGCTACATAAATGTCAGCTATTCTTATTAATATCATTAAAAACATTTGGCCAGATCAGGCAGCTAGTTAGTGGCAGATCTGGGTGCAGAAGAGAAAGTGATGCCTCCTGTTCATCCCATGCCCCCATCTGGCCCTCTCTGGCAGGAAGAAATCGCCGCTTTGTGTCCCAGTCATGATTGGAATGGCTGGCCATGCGCATGCTCAGTGGAACCCAGCAATTGTAGAACGCTCAGCCTGCAGCTGTGGGGCGATTATCTGCAATCATTTGCCAACAAAGATGCTGAGTAACAAACCGAAACATTTGCTTTTGAAACGATCCGTTTTCTTCAGCCATGTCGCAGTCAGAGGGAGGAAAAGTCTCCAGCTATGGTTTGCATTCGTTGGGCTGCTGCGATCTGTAGCTATCGCGAAAACTTGCCAGGCACTGTAAAGTTAATAGCACCTTTGCTCGAGTAATTGCTGCCTTGCAGGAAAAGTGAATCAGAAGGAGAATACAACATGGAAGGTATCCTCGTGATCAAATTTATCCTTGGTTATCCAGGGATTTGGGACAAGTTTAGGCATCTGCTGGATTAACTTCTTGAGGTGTATTTCTATCCATGGGGCTGTCCCAGTGTAGGCACTTAATGAATGTTTATTGAACAGAACTGGAGACTCTTCCCACAGCTGCGCCAGTTTATTCAACCCAAGTAAATCATTATTTCACGTCATACTGGGGAATAAAAAGTGGTCCCAATTCGCCTTCTTGGATAACCGGGCAAGCCTCCCTTTCACTTTGGCTATGTGGCATTTTATTTAAGAAGGGAGTGCCACATTGGTGGCCTGACAGGTGCGCCGCAGAAGAACCAAGAATCGAAGACCCTCCTTCCACCTTCTTTACGAGCAGTAAAAGTGTACACAGGTGATGTGCAAAACAAACACCCTCCTTGCTTCCAGCTTGCTTATTTTTCTTGTCCAGAATTTCCTTGGAGAAGGCTATGCTCCAACCCAGCGGCTGGTTATGTTGTGCAATCCACTGGGATGGTAATCACCTCATTGTTTAGTTACAACCCATGAAAAGATGAAAAAAGAAAGAAAAAAACACAGTACACATACAGAATGAGGGTGGAGACTGCATGATGATAATGAAAACCATTTGTTAGCATTTCACTTCTTTCTTTGTGAATCAGCCGAGTTTCTGGCACCGGGCCTCTGTGAAGGAAGCTGTACCTCAAAGGCCCTCCAGGGACTATTTCTGCCTTGTCTGGTCTAGAGAGTGTCACCCTTTGTCCCCAGGAAGGTGGGCACTTGACTGACTGCCCAGCTCCCTCTGCACCCCAGCCACCAGGCCTGGCTCCAGCTCTCACCTTTTGTCCCAGGGCCACTTACCTAGCCTGTGTGGTTACACATTGGCCTCAGTTACTTGTACTTCTGCCTAAACCACAGTTTGGTCTCAGGTGTATGAGGATGGTTTTCCCCCTTGTCATCTCCCTGTATTGTGTCCCCTCATCTGTGTCCAGCACTTTCAGCCCTGCTTTCTTTTAAACTGTTTCAACTTTTTTTTTCTTTCCACAGACTCAATTCCTGTATTTTCAAAATAAGGACTCAAACTCTGGGGGGATAAAAAGCAAAAATGAATTTAAGAAATAAAACAAAAAAAAAATCTCAACAAAAACACCAAAAATTTCACAACCAGTAGAACAATGTGTATCTGCCTGAGCATGTATGTTTTGCCTGCGTTGTCCCAGAGGAGTCAATTCAAAAGGCACATGTGATGGTTGTGGGCAGAGACCAGTACCAATGCTCTCTGTGCACCTGTATTCATTGAGTCCCAGGACCTAAGTGCTTCCCCTCTCTTCCCACTTCTGAAGTCTGTCACAGCGTTTAGATAGGTCAAGTGTAGAATTTAGATCCATAGAGCACCGCCACCACCGTCACTGCCTCCACTTCCTTCATTACTGTCACCACCACCACCTCCTTCCCCATCGTCACCATTACTTTCTCCATCACCATCACCATCACACTACCACCTCCTCCATCGTCATCACCGCCACCGTCTTCCCCAACACTTCCTCACCACTACCATCCCATCACCAACACCAGCGTTACCACTTCCATTGTACCATGACTACCACCCCCACCATCAACACTGCCGTTACCATTATGACCATCATCATAATCGCCGCCATCATCACCATCATCATCACCATCACCACCATCCCCACCACCTCTGAAAGGTTAAAGAACTTTGGAGTCATGGAAGTTTGACCAATGTTCTCCGAGGCCTCTTCATAGGCCATGAGTAGAATCACCAGGGGCAGAAGGTAGCTGAGTCTTGAGGTCATTTAGTCTCTTCCAGAGTAGTTAAATGAATTGTGTAGGTCCATATAACCTCCAGCTGAGTGGCGAATAGAGTTGGGGGTCTAGAAATCAATATTCCTGATTCCCCATATATTTCATTATACTATTTTCCAGCACTCATTCTGGGGCTTTTTCTCTTTCTTTCTCCTGAGATTTTTCTTTACTTTTGTTAGGTTTTTGGTTATAGCATTTTTCAGTTTAGACCTTGATAAATTTTAGAATTATCTCAAAAGAGTAATACCTGTAATGGTCACGAGAACATTTATATATAGATATGAGCATGTACACATACAAGTATTTTTAAAAGCAGGTAAGGAATTATGTATCTTGGTCTTCCAAAATGAGGTGGGTTCTTTCATTTGCCTGATGCAATCTATTAAATGTAGGTGGACAATTTTTGCAGACCATGCTGAGCTTTTCAATTTCTTCACATCTGAAGACACGTGGACTTTGTGCTTAGGCCTCTGTAAGAAGGCCTGACCTCTCCTCTCAGCCTCCAGAAGGAGGCACTCCTCTGGCTAGTCCAATTCCATGACAGCAATGGCTCCCACTTGTAAGAGAGGAGCTCTGAGGGTCTAAGGCCAGGCCCTGAGCATAGCTTTCTCCTGCTACCCCAGAGAGAGAAGTGGCGGGACAGGTGTCTGAGGGGGAGGCCTAGACAGCTCCTCCTTGACTGAGTAGGGAGCTCCTAGCGACTGCTGGGTCACTAGGGTGAGTATGCCAAAACTGTGAGTTTGAGTTTGGGTTTGTGGGAAGAAAAGGTAGGGATAGGATAGAAGTCCCCAAAAGAGTCCTCTTTGGCCTACAGCTTAGGCTGTATTAGAAGTATTAATAAGGATAGAATGACCTATATTTTATGTGTGAAAATAAATGTAATATATGTGTTAAAATATGTTAATTACTCCATTAGCATAAACTGTGGGTTAGACATGAATATAACTACTATCACTGACAGTCAATAACATGTTATGTAGTATGTACCAGATACTATACTAAGCACTTCCTGTATATTTGTTTCCTTTTAAAATACTCCTTAAAAATCTTTCGAGGTTAGTATTGTTTTCATTTGACAGATAAGGAAACTTCACCTCAGTAGTGCAGTGGGGAAGTACAAGGTTACACTGCTGAGTGGATGGCATAACTGACCAGAGCCCAGGTCCCTTGCCTGGCGATTCACTCCTTTTCAACCCTACTCTGCACTGCTTATAAAATTGATCAATTCAAGGGAGCAACAGTTTTGTCCTCTGGGTTTTGTTCTGAGTGTCAATTTCTGCTTCCATGATATGGATAATGCATAGGTGGGATTCTCTGCATCCACGATGCTTGATTTTACTTAATTGCTTTAAAAAAATTTGTGCATGCTTTTGAGTTTGTAAAATATCTTGGCTTCTCTACTTATCTGTCATGACATTCTCTTTGTTTATACCCTCGAGGGAGCCCGTACACCATACTCCCTCCCCACTGAAGTAACAGATTTTGGAAGGACCCACTAATCTGACAGAAATGTAGCTGGCCGGGAGCAGTGACTCATGCCCGTAATCCCAGCACTTTGGGAAGCCAAGGCGGGTGGGTCACAAGGTCAGGAGTTTGAGACCAGCCTGGCCAAAATAGTGAAACCCCGTCTCTACTAAAAATACAAAAATTAGCTGGGTGTGGTGGCACCTGTAATCCCAGCTACTCGGGAGGCTGAGGCGGGAGAATAGCTTAAACCCAGGAGGTGAAGTTGCAGTGAGCCAAGATTGTGCCACTGCGCTCTAGTGTGGGCAACAGAGCAAGACTCCATCTTAAAAAAAAAAAAAAAAGGAATGTAGCCATGAAAGGCAGATGATTAGAAATTTGAAGTTGTTCCTTACTGAGAAATTTATAGAAATAGAATGTGGCTATTCTATTTAATTTCATGCATTTTTATAAGACTTACTCTTAATTCTGAGCCTATGAAGAAAAACTGCAGGCAAGACAGAAACCACTCACTCTAGGCTGATGATGTGATTCTCTGTTGGTTGGCTTTTTGGGTGTGAAGACCAAGCCAGAGGCTGATGCAGCCAAGTGGAGACTGTTAATATTTCCATTCATGGACATGCAATGGCAAACCATCTCATACATTTACAGGAAAGCATCGAATATAATATCTTTGTTGAGCTTAATCAAAACCAGAGTAAAATTCCAGTCGACAAGAATAGAAACTTACCCTAATGATTTCAGTTTTAGTCCAAAACATACAGTGTTTTCTCTGCTTGGTCTGTTTGTCACTTTCTAAAACAAGAAATTACCAAGCAAAGACTTTGGTTTGAGGGACAAGTGGAAAGCAATAAACATTGAACAGAAAGGCAAAGAGATCAAATGTTAAGAGTCTTTGGTGGATGAACATTCAGAGGTGGATTCAATTTGTGAATTGTTGACTTTATTTCCCAGAATTCATGTGAGTTGCTCAATCAGGATTCAATTGTTCAGGCTTCATGCTCTCAGTAGTGAGTCCTTCATGTAACAGAAGTAAATCACAAGGCAAAAAAGAGGAGGTTGAGTTATCAGCGGTATGTTGCTTGTTTGTTTTAGGCAAGACAGTTGCTTTCATTGTTAACAGGTGAAATGACCTTTTTCTAGAATAATAAAAATCTCACACTATGAAAAAAACATACTCAGAAGAGAAAGCACTATCTCCTAATTTTCCATAGTGAGTTTAGTTGATGGCTTAATATTAGGAATTATGTTGCTATGTGTACAGCAAATTGGTGGTTTTCATTGCAAGCACTGGGTGAAAATCTGGAAGTTGCACTAGCCCATCAGCCCACTGCCTTTAGAAACTCTCTTCAAAAGAGATAAAGCCACCATCTTCTTTTAGCTTCTCAAGAATAGTGAGTATGATGGAGCAAATCAGAGAAAGGCTCTTCATCAGTGAGCAATGGCTGTCACCTACAGGGTAACAGTGACATTTTGGCAGACACATCAGAAGGACACACCATGGCCATTAATTATGCAGTTTGGCTCCATCACCACTGGGCACCATGGGATATCTGACAAATGTTGGCACTGATGATTGATGGTCCTGGGCCTGGTGCTGGATCTGCTGATTCCAGTTAGGGGCCATCCTGGGGCTAAGCCCAGGTCAGGGACAGAGGGAGAAATGGCTGTCTCGTCTCCCATCAGGTAGGAGCTTGTTGAGTGTGGTGGCATGAATGGATGAGTCCTGAACAGACGGAATCAGAGCACCCCAACACCTGTAGGCACTGGAGCAAACTCAGTGCCTGGGATTTGTCTTACCCTTGGGAAACCTGATGTTATTATAGAGCAAAACTGAAATAGTAGAAAGAGAACATTGGAGACATAGTGACACGCAGTTGAGAGAGGAGGGGAGTAAGAGAAAGAGTGCAAAGAGTAAATGAGAAGCGGGGAAGCAGGAAAACAACAGAGAGGAGTGGAGAAAGCAAAGGAGGGTGTGAAGGGAGATCCAAAGGGCAAAGGAGCAGTACCAGCAAGACAGAGAGTAGCTGAGAGAGGAACCAGAGAAAGAGACAGAGACTGAGAAAACACTGAAGATAATCTCAACCTTATCTCTGGTAAGGAGGAAGAAATCACTGCACAAATCACAAGCAGACTTACAGTACTCAGCTTGTGCTGGTGAGATGTGATTCCTGAATTTCCCTAGAGAAAACATCCAAGGAATAGGTAATCATAGCCATTTTATAATAAGCAACAACAAAAGAACCCAAATTTCACTGAACCGGCTTCTGGTAATCTTACAAGATTATCCATGATGAGGTTTCAATTTAGAGTCTATTAGAATATGATTTCTGCTGGAAAAATTTCAAATATAAGCCCAAACCCAACGATAACATTTCCTTGGCAGAATGATACAGTGATTTCATTCCATAGATTAGGATAAAGCCATATCCAAGGGCTCACAGAATCTGTAACACAAAAGTCCTTCATTGCAGGGCCACTGGGCTGGGTGTGCCAGACTGGCTCTTAAAATAAATGAGATAGTATGACCTCACCATTATCAGATTCAGAGAAAATGCCTTGGAAATGAAATTGTGAGTAGAAAGGACATGAGGACGACAGCAGGGGAATTGGGGTTTCCCATTGATGCTTGGATCCAGCTGGAGTTAGTTACAGTGTAAACTTTGTTTAATCACATCCTCTGTCATTAATAAAACCCCAAACCAAATCCAAACAGAGATAAATGATGATGTACTTGGATTTCACATTGAGTTTGCATCATTGCTTTACCAGGTGCCATCCACAAATCTGGGATGCAGGCTGCTGGAGCTGGGGCTGCAGAGAGGCTGTCTCAGGGATGTGCTTCCACCGTTCCTCTGTGCCACTGCCATGCCCCTGCCACTGCTGTGCAGTTGGTCAGTGAACAGGCTGATGAAGGCTATAGCCTTGGCCTAAGACTCACAGTCCTTCCCTTCCCAGAGGTGCATGTGTTAAAGGGAAACCAGGAAGTTAAGGCACCTGAAAACCACATCATAACAAAAATGGGTTGGATGGAGCAGATATGTTAGAGCTTCTGGAAGGCTTTCACAGGTAGTCTGAGAAGAGCTGCTCTCCATCATTCCAGCAAACACAATGGGGATAAATGGGCAGAACTGGAAGAGAGGCAAGTGCTGCTTCAACATGAGTGTCTAAAGATATTCAACTAAAGAAATGGGCTGCCAGTTGTGTTGAAATTCCCTGTTGTGAGCAGTGTTTAATTCAGTATGAGTGACCATCATGGCCTCTTGTTATGAGCATTAAATTTGTGTGGATTTAATTATACGTAATCAGAAAAAAAATAAAAAGGAGAGAAAAGGGAAGCAGTGAAAGAGGGAAAGAAGAAAGGAAGGGAAGGAGGAAAGAAAAGTGAGAGAAAGAGTGAAAAAGAAGAACTACTTAAATAGTAAGTGTGATTCTTAGTGTCATTCCACAAATGAGTGTGTGAGGTTGAGATTTGAACACACCATTCTTCAGTCAGAGTTGGTTCCCATTTAATTTTCATTCTGCATGATATTGGTGTTACAAGATTTGTGTTTTTAAAACAATATGGCCCCTTATAAGCCATCTACTTTGTCTTGTGCTCAACCCAAGTGACTAGTTCCAACTGGAGGAATAACTATCTGGTTGGACTTACTGAGAGGCACTAATGATTCTCCAATACGGGTCCTTCCTCAGGGATTTTCAAAGGTAAGTTTGGTTATAGTTTAAAGACCTTTCAGATATTGATTTTAGAATGCAGCCCCTGTATGTGATCAGTTAGGCTTCATTTAACAGGAATGCTAGACAGTCCAATTGGCAAAGAGGGAAGATAGGCGATCTTTAGCAGAATAACGTGGAGAAGGCTGCTGGGATACCTGATGCAGTCAGGTAGCCTTTGAGCCATCCTTTGTACTCTATTAATAAAGACCTCTTTGTTATGCTGGTTAGAATTACTCATCTGACTGCCTTAGGGCAGGCTAGTACCTGCTCATTTAGGAAGCCAGGCCTTGATAATATTATAATAAAACTCATTTTAGATAGATGCATGTATTAAAGAGAGACACAGGGAAATAAAGACTTAGAAAGAAATATAATATGTGTTAGCAGTAGTTGAATTAGGAGATTATGGGTGATTTTTATTTTATTCTTTATATGATTCTATATTTTATAATTTTGAAATGAACTATGAATAGCTTTTATAAACAGAATCATGAGTTTTAAAATAATTAGACAATATTATACTTAAAACTGTAGAAATGTCTGTAGTTTTTAACCCAGTAATTCCACTTCTGAGATTTTATCCTAAGAAAACGTTCTGAGAGGGAAAAAGCTGTATTTAGAAATTTTTTCCTGCTACTAAATGACTTATAATTGCAAAATCAGAAACCAAGCATTCTTCAATAAAGGAATAATTAAATAGTTGCTTTGTGGAAAATCTGCAAGAATTTCTATGCAGTCATTAAATGTGAAAACTGTGAAGACAATAAGAATCAGAGACAATGCTTGTGATCTCATGCAGTATGGGGGCAAAACAGGTTGAGGAGAATATGTATGAAATTGCTGCAGCCAAGGGAAATCACATGTGTGTGGGAACCAGGCCTGGAAATAAATACCTAAAATGAAAACAGTTGTATTGAGTGCTACAACTTTGGGTGATCTCCTTCCTCTCTTTCCCATTTTCCAAATGGCTAGCAACATTGTTATAATGCCTTTAAAATGAATGCAAGGTCCACAAACCCTTCCATATGGCTTTTCTGTAAATCCTTGAGGTTTAGGACTATAACAGATACTTTTTATGTTAGTGTTCTCACCACAGTGTGGAGCCTGGGTCTTTTCAGGGCAATGGCCCAGTCAGTGTTGCTGAAAAGGAGACCAGGTCTGTTGGATGGCTTGAGGGGTGTGAGTAAGAAATATGGTCAACCTGTGAGCAGCCCCTTTGTTTGGTCAAGTTATAGTCTTACCATGTTGGACAGAGAATAAGAAACTGATAAATTGGTCCAATGTGTGTGAACATATTCTCTGTAATTAGAAGTTCTTGAGCATGAAATGCTAAGGGTTGAGGACTCAGATTCTCCTTTATTTATTGCTGAGTTAAGCTGTTCTGTCCTCCAAAGCTCACATGAAGTTTGTATATATGTCAGCTCCTGATTATCTGTGTTATGGAAAGAAAAACAGGAAAGAATCCACGAAGCATATATATTGGTTGTGTTCATCCCAGGAATTGGAGGAAGGGGTGTGGGGTGTGGGGAGGGGTCGTGGGAGGAGTAACACATGGAATGGGAGGAGGAGGAAGCCACAAATATTTAATACATGCCTAGTGCTTGCCAGGCATTATACTAGAAGCTTTTCAGTGTATGGCTCACTTATGCTTGAGAGCATGTAAAGCAGGTATTCTATTTTTGGCAAATAAGGGAATTGAGACTCTGAGAGGCTAGATAACTTGTCCCAAGCCACATAGGCTAGAAAAAAGACAGATTTATCTAGTTCCAAAGCACAATAAGCATTGATTTTCATTCTCTGGAAACATACTAATCAATAATCCACAAAATTGAAAATTCGCTTTTTCATGAATTCTTTCATCATCAGTGGCTCTCAACTAGAAAAGACTTCCCCCACTCCCTCCTCCCACAAGGGACATTTGGCAATGTCTAGAGACATTTTTGGTAAGGGGGTAGGAGGGGTACCACTGGCATCCGGTGGGTAGAGGCTAAGGATAATGCACACTTGCTGTAATGCACAGGGCTGCCGCCCACAACACAGAATCATCTGGCCCCAAATGCCAGTAGTACAGAGGTTGACAAATCCTGCTATATCATAATAAAGCCTAATATAATTTATCCTCACCAAATTCACTTCCTTGTTCATTTATGAAATTAAATTACTGCGGCTCTGAAGACTTCTCAAATACATAAAGCACAGAGGTGCTGTCTGTTTACTGAGCATACAATTAGGAAGCTCTCCACATATGTAAATCAAAAAAATATGCGTAAGGTCTGAATGACAACGCCAAGTTTAAATCTGAAATTTATGAAGGGAAGTTACAGTGAAATTGCCAGCAAGAAATTAACAACTCCCCAAGTGTTACCAATTGTGGCTAACCCAAATCTGCATTAAATTCTACAATGAATAGCTAAATGATTTTCAGGATTCCCATATGTAAAGTCGGAACTTGACTGTTTTCTGATTACAAGGTCAAATCGCTAAATTTTAACTTCTAACACTTAAGTTGTGTCTATAAGTAGAGAGTGAATTGCTTCAGTTTGCAGTGGCTTGTCTGTTTGATGGGGGAGCATGCATTAATTTTGTAACTTTTGTGGCATTAAGACATCTCTTGGTAAACTAGAGCTAATGAATTATTCGGTACTTTTGTGGTTCACCATAATTTGTAGGCACAAGATTCTACCAGTATTTCAAAAAGACTTAGAACCGCAAAATTGAAAAGGACTCTTTAGTCAGTCAATCAACCAGTATTCATTGGATGACCTACTATGTGTCCAATCCCATGCTAGATACCACAGGGAATACTAGACAAGAATAAGACCTGACCTTTCCTTTCAAGTAATAAGCAATATAGTGGAAGAGGCATGACAAATGCATAGGAAATATTTAGTGAACAACTTGGGATCTAAATCTGTGTATGAACTGTAAGCAATGAAGGGGTTCACAGAAGCCTGTATCACATTAAAATGCTGATATTTACGTACATTTTCATCTTTTGCTTTACTCTGACAGCTACCAGAGTTGCTGGATCTCGGCACTTTATTTGTACTTCCCTGGTGTCTACGTAGAGAGCCTGGCCTACGGAAGCCAACTAACAAAATGCCTACTTAAGAGGTGAATGAATGATCTCAATAGGAAATAGACCTTAATTTTGACCTTGAGGTTGCAGAAATGTCTAAATCAGTGTTTCCCACCCCTGGAATGTCAAAAAGGGCTTAGTAAAAAGAAGGTTCCGTGGTCAAACGTATCTGGGAAGTGTTGGATTAGAAACAGCTTTCTTTACTCAGAGCTTTCCGTATGCGTTGGGAATCTCTAAAAAGATTTCATTTGTATGAGGTCATACTTATTTCACCATGTAAACATTTTTTACTGAAGATTTGGTAACATTTATTTGAATCAATATACCAAAAAAATGTAAAGAATAATCTAAACCATCCAAAGAAAATGGCATTTTGAGTTGACCAATGCTTTGAAAATCAGTATAATACAGCCTGTAAAATTGTGGTTTGGGGATTTTCTAGAGAGAAGAAAAAGAAAGTTCTGTCCCTCTAAGCCAGTTCTGTGTGAAGGAAAGACCCAAATACTTTTGATGTCTCACGTAAGTAGTTTTCATAAGTGGCTGTTTTGCAGCTCTGGTTTAGAGAGTACTGCTTTGGCCTGATGTAGTGGTTTGAGCCCTGCATGCGCATTTTTTAAAAAGTTTGGACGAGTCTTTTCTTAATATTCCCAAGGGGCTTGTACTTTTATTTTTTAAATGTCTTTTGCCTTGAACTGTTCAATTGAGCTTGATGAATTTTCAGCAGACTGCTGGCCCAGACCCTTAAATGATCTGGGACAGCTGCTGTTTGTTTTTCTGTAAATCTGCACTTGCTTTAATTTTGTAGGGTTTCCTGGCATAGTTTGCAATGACAAGGATTGAGCACCCAACCACTAAAAAGGTAAAAGCAAAAATACTCATCATATTGTTTTTTTTAAATTAAAAGCTTTTTCTCTTTTAGTTTAATATATTTTTGAAATGCATATATATTTTTTTCTGATCAGCTTTTGAAACAAATCTTCTAGATACCAAAGGGTTTTTAGTAAGAGGCAAAGCAGTTTAAAAATAATTGATGGTGATCTAGGGAGTTGAGTAACATTCTATTGCCATGAGGGTAAAATATAAACCGACAGTGACACATTTTGCGAATTATTTCTATTTAAACATTTGAGTCTGAGGAAACAGTTGAGGGCAGAGCTCAATCCATTTTCTGCAAGAAGCTTTGATTTTAAGATGAATTTGTAAAACAATTCCTAGTACATTATGTCATGTTCTAGCCCTACTTATAACCCTGAAATTTGTACAACTCGGGCTGCAGCTGAACTCCTTCCAAAGGAGCCAGTTATTAAAAAGACCACATTATAGCACAGCCTATACTGGGACCTGAAGATGCGGGTCCTGAGGGTGGAATGGTGGAAGACCCCAGTCCAATACCTCAAACAGACGAGTACGTGATTTCAAAATCAAGGAACAAAGTGGCTTGGTTCTGTAGAAGTGTAGCAGAATGAAACAGGAGCAAAAATCTTGATGCGTCTGACTCGCTGTAGTTCGTCTACGTGGTTCTGTGGCAGACTCATGGCATACATTTCCCCTCCAAGACAGACTCTGTGACCTTGTGGCTCAGATCCAATCCACCCTTCTGTTGCTTTCCTCAGAGCTTGGCTTTGCATGCTCAGTCCTGGCAAAGAGTTGCTGCTAACAGCTCTGACGGGGACTGCACCTCCCTGTTTTCTCCGTCACACAAAGCTCTATTTGTGCAGCGCCTTCTTCCCAGAGCTGCTGCCTAAGGTCTAATGAAACACTGGGACTATCTCTCAGAAAAATTAACAAACTCTTTGGGCATGCTTCTTGTAGATGATATGAACTGGATTTAAGTCACAAAATCTGTGGCCAGTGCTTGGCGATTGCTCAACTTAATTCAACACACTCGTAACGAGCACCTGTTCTGCGCAGGTGCACCATGCCTGGAACTGCAGGAATTACAGGTGAATAAGACCTGTCCAGTAGGGGTAACAGATAAGCTTACAAACAACTAAGTTGAAATACAGAATGAGAGTTCATCATTGATTCCCTTGTTTAGCAACTAGATATTGAGCAACTATTATGCACCAAAGCACTGTTCTAGATACTGCGGATATAGTCGTGAACCGAACAGAAAAATTCTTGCTCTCAGGGAGCTTAAATTCTCATGGAGATGGACAGAAAACAAAGAACAAATAACTGAGAATGTCAGCTGGTGGTAAGTGCTGGAAAAAATAAAGCACAGTAAGTGTTTCGGAATTACAAGTTGAAGTGTTAGTTTGGTCAGGAAAGGTCTTTCTGATGAGGCAATGTTTACAAAGAGACCTGAATGAAGTGTGGGAGAAAGCTATGCAGAAGTGTGGGAAGGACATTTGAGGCAGAGATGATGGACAGCGTAGGTCCTGAGGCAGGAGGCTGCTTGGCTGAAAACAGCAAACCTGCCCCTGTGGCTAGGGCAGAGTGGTAGGAGATGAGAGCTGAGGGGCAATTGGAGCCAGTTCTCAGGTTTTATGGACCCTGGTGAGTTTGGACTTTATTTCTAAGGAGACGGGAAGCCATTAGAAAATTTTCAGCAGAAAGCGGCATGACTGGATATATTTTAAGAGGAGCACTCTGGCTGAGCACACACAATGGGAACCAAGAAAAAAAACTAGAGGATCCGTTAGGCAGTTCCCGTGATTTTCCAGGTGGGAGGTGATGGTCTGGGCCCTCATGGCAACGTAGGGGAGGTGAGAAAACAATGGAAGTGGGGTGTATTGGAGGAATAGGGCCCAAAGGACTTCCTAATGGACTGTGATGTGCAGGAGTGAGGGAACAGGGGGATCAAGGGTGATGTCAAACTTTTTAGCACTCAGCTGAAAGGAGGTGAGATTTACTGAGATGGAGAACACTGAGGGAGGAGCAGGACGGAAGGCAGAATCAAGAGTTTAGGTCTGAACATGTCAAATTTGAGATAGCTGTTTACTGAGATAGCTATATTTGAGATACCTTATACTGGATATATACATGGAGAATTTAAATAGGCAGTTGATATAGACAGAGTTAGGGGAGAAGTCAAGGGCTACAAATGTATGTTCAGCAAATATGTAGCATTGGGACTTGTCTATTACAGGGTGTCCGAAGAACGAGCTGACTGACGTTCATTACATGGTTCGGCTTCTGACCCTCATTCTTCTATTGAAGTTAAACAAATCTTCCCTTTCTAAGACCCCCTCGTCCCCTGCTGTGACCATCCTCGGCAGTCTCTTGAAGCTTTCTAAAAGGATTCTGTCTTATTTGACTTCCTGTCTCTTATACTGTGAAGCACACACCTGGAACATCAGCAGATTAAGCAGCATTCATCAGGTACCGGCTACGCACCCAGGGCTGTGCTATGCTCTGTGCAATATCACCATGTAGCAAAAGGCAGGAGTGGGAGTCAATGTCATTATCTATCAACCAGGGAGACCATCTGTCAGAGTGAAGAGGAGCGGTCAGGGTCCTCCTAGAGTCTTGTCTTTGCTGCTCTGTGACGTGGGGAAGTCATCACCCATCTGGGCTCAGTCTTATCATCTGTAAAATGACCCAGACTGATTATCTCTAAGCTCTCTTCTAGTTCTAGATTCCTGCCACACCAAATTAAGCATTCGTTACCTCTAGGGCTGGCTGGGAAGAAATCTAAGAGCCAAGGGGGCTGGAGGACTTGAGTAGGGCCCTGGATATTTGTTTCACACTCACGGCTATCTCGGGTCAATTCAGAAAATAAGACATTTGACATTTCCTTGTTGATTGTCCACTTGTTTTTTTCTTTTCTTTTCTTTTTCAGAAATTGATGTCATCTTTAAAAGAAAATGAAAACTATACAGCTAACGATAGCTACAATTTCTTATATATCTTGTATAGTCAGGTATTGTGGTAAATACTTTAAATGGATGATCCCACTCAACGCTCATAATAACCCTATGAAAAGAACTGTTTAATTTTTGCACAGAGGAGGAAACTGAAGCTATCGATGTATACATGTTTGTTTATGTAAATCTCCAAAATCAGCGCACAAACTCACTCTAACTTAATGTTTTACTCAGAATACATAGTTTTAACCTAGAAAATCTCAAAGAAATTCAATATTATTTAGATTAAACTGAAACTACAGACCATTTAAAATAGTTATCTAGAATTTTAAGGTAAAAATTTCTTAAAGGATATTGCACATTAAAAAAAGATTTCCAAAGAGTCTCAGGATTTGTTTATGGAAAGCTGAATACTATTTGGGAATTGGATGTAATTTTCTCAAACAAGTATGTACAAGTCCAGATATGCCACGCTGCTTTTTTATTCCAACTCCCTCCAACTCAGAGATAACGAATGTTAATATTTAGGGTACATCCTTCCAGAATTGTCCATTGTATTCAAATTTTCATACTACTTTAGGGATCCAGGAGTGCTTTATTTCACATGGGCCTGGCCCCTCAGAGTGGTTGTATGGAGAAGAGAAGGACTTTCTCTTGCCCAACTGGTTAAAATGCAGTTTTGCATAGTGGAGAGGGGATGGAGTCATGGTCCTTGTAATTTTCCAATGTGATGGCGCTTGCATGGAGCCATCATCTGTTTGCAGGGCAAACAGTGTTGTGCATCTGATTTCAATAAGCTGGGCGAGCAGTTCCATCCTACAGCGCGTTAGCAGGCAGGCATATCTGCTCTGTCTCCATGTTCCAGAAGCCAACGGAAAGTTAGTCTTGTGGAGCCTGGGGTCTAGCTTGACAACAGAAGAGAGTAGTTGCTGTTGGACCCTCTCTAATCCCTATTGAGGTCAGGCTTTAAGCCAGAGCCTTTCAGAGCATAGAAGCCAGGCTGGTATTGTTCTTTATCATTAATTATGTTGTCTCAATTAGAAAAAAAAATCTATGAAGTCTGGATGCAGAATTCTCAAGTCTGGAATTCCTCCCACACATGGAAAACAAGACTCAGTCAAGGAAACAATGCCATATGTGTTCGTCACCCACGTATTTCGGGATCTGACCACAGAGAATAATTTGCTCTTTATCAGAGTGCTCTTCACCTGGGATTGATAAGAAGTCGCGACCAAGCTACAGTCAGGAGACCTTAGTCAAGCGATTCTGGCAGCAAAGCAAACACCGTGTTCACTGTGCAACTCAAAATGCATCCCTGCCACTGGCAGGAGTCCCGTGTTTACAGTAACATTTGGATGATTATCAGCAATAAGATGTTTTATTAAACAATGTTTACACAATAAGCATAATAACATAAACACGTTAATTATTTCAATGTTAACAATGAAAACATCCCTTCATCTTCAGACTACGTGTATTTTAGTGTAGTAAAGGGATGGCCCCGGGCTGGCTCTCAGTGACTTGTAAAGTGGGTGATATTGGTTTTCACCTTTCCCTGTTTCAAAGGCTGCCCCCTCTGCTGGGACCCCACTGTATATTCTCTCTCTTCTTCTCTGGGCTTTCCATTCTCTCTTGGGGCCTCCCTTCCATGGCCTGAAGGGGCTTCCAGAATGGGGGCTGCAGCTAGGCCCTGTGGAAGCTTCGTGTGAATTAGAAGAAATGCCCCTTTATCAGGCAGAGGTCACTTCTTACCAGGGGCATGGTTTGGTGAGCAGAGCCCCAACTCATCCCCTGGGCTAGATGCCCTAGATAGGACACCATCTGCACAGCTGTAATGGTGACTCTGCCTACAGTCCCTCTACCAAGAATGGGACAGGGCTTTCCCTCCAGGCTTTCTCACTGACTCCCACTGTCCGGGCCAGGACCCTCAAATTATACTTTGCAGGGGCAGGGAGGGGGTCAGTAGATAACCCCAGGCTCCAAAGCAGTGTCAGGGAAAGGAGCAGCATGTGAGCTGTGCTGACAGGTCATCAGCATAGAGCAAAGGAGGAAGCAGGGCCTGGGAGGGGGCAAAGCTTCTCTGTCAAGCAGCTGAGGGCCATCCTCATGGCCACCCACCTTCCAATGGTCTGTCTGCTCACCCCGTACCAGCCTCCAACCCGAGGCTCTGTGATCTCCATCCACCCGCTCTTCTTTGTTGTTACCGCTCTACTCCATGCAGAGCCTTCAAATAGCAACTTTTTGCATCATCTCATCCCCACCTCCCTGGCAGCCCAGCTGCTGGTCTCTACTCTCCCAACAGAACACCCTTCTGAGGGCTTTTCCCCTCAGCCCACTCTACCTGCTCCCCGCACCCAAGCATGCAGCTGACAATCTGAGAATGAATTCAAGACTAGCTGTCAGTAGCTGGCAATGCTACCCAGGTCACTTCTCATTCTTTTGGGTGGAAGCCTCCTGGAGACACACTGTCCACCCAAGTGTCACTTACAGTAGGGCTATGGCCAGATGCTGCTGAGCAGTTTCATGGGACTTCCCAGATTCATACTCTGCACATTCCTGCCTGGCTGTCACTAGAGTCCTGGCGGGGAGACATATAAGTCTTACGCAGCATTTAAGTCTGACTAAAGGTCAAGATAGTAAATGGTTGCGTTCCACAGTGCAGGGGATGCTTTCTCCAACACGGGCCAAGAGTGAGAGTCAGTCACTTCCTCCCAGAGCTGAGAGATGACCAGAGGGAAAGGAATTCTGTCCATCCAGGGTGCCTGGTTTCTTTTCTTAACCAGACCCAGTGACTGGCCTTCTTCTTTAAAATTCTCCATCTGAAAGCCTTGTCTGATTGCTTCCTTTGCACCCTGCACCACTGCAGAGACACTGTTGCTCTCCACACTGTGTATGCACTGCAGACACACACATACATGCTTACACACAAGCACACACACCTGTGCACATGTACTCATGCACATACACATACTCATGCACACACCTGTACACACACAGTCTGGAAACAAAACACTGCTACTGCAAAACTCCCATCTCTGGGATGGCCGCTCATCCTTGCTTCCTGACAGGCCTAGTAAGAACTAAAAACTCACCTTTTCTTTTGGCAAATTTCTTTGGAGAAATGGAATGGTAGTGGGGGTACAAGGGTGGTAGCCTCAGTTGTTTTTAAAACCTGACCAAATCATACATAATATAAACTCTAACCCCTATTCACCTGCATTTCTGGTGCCTAGGAACAAACAAAAAATGACAGCAGTACTATCTCCTAAACCATGCCCTCAGCTGGGCACCCTGCCCTGATTCTGGTGCCCCCATCAGCCTGAGTTCTTCCTTATATTAAGGAAGAACAATGTCAGCCTAGCAGCCTTGGCCAGGCCCTGAATTCCTGAGGGGTCAAAGCCTGACTTGCGATCTGCCTGGCCAAGTGTCTTATACAGCACTGGGCAGGCGTGGGTGGTTGATAAATATCATTAGATGGCAAGGGGGTGGCGAAGACCACAAGAACACTCTCTTTCTTAGCTGCCTGGTATTAACTTGTTGGGATGTTCTGGATCCTGGAAGAAGCCAGATGGCCCAGGATCTGAAATAAACAGTCCCAAGGTCCAAGTCAGTGGACAGAAAGGCACTTTCTGTCTACTGTTGACAGTGCCTTTCTGGGAATAGGCACTTGGTAGAGTTTTTGAAGGAGCAGGACCAGGCATTTGGTAGCTTCAAGGACCGTGTTTGTGTTGCCCTCAGCCTGAAAACAGGTGGAATACAATAGTTCCTCTTTATCTGCAGGGGATATGTTCCAAGATCCCCAGCGTAAACAGTGCTAAATCCTATATACACTATGTTTTTTTCCCAAACGTCCACAACCTATGATAAAATTTAATTTATTCATTAGGCACAGTAAGAGATAAACAGCAACAACAATAAAATAGAGCAATTATAAGAAAATGCCAGCATCACTCCTCTTATGCTTTGGGGCTATTATCAAGTAAAATAAGGTCTAATTGAATACAAGCGCTTCCATACTGCAACAGTCCATCTGATAACCAAACCAGCTACTAAGTGGCTAATGAGTGACAGTCAATCTGACAATCAAGCAGGCTACTAAGTGACTAAGGGGCAGGTAGCCTAGAGAGCAGACAAAGGGATGATTCACGTCCCCGCGGGACAGAGTGGATGGCACAAGATATCATCACACTATTCAGAATGGCGCACAACTTCAAACATAGATTGTTTATTTCTGGAATTTACCATTGAATATTTTTGGCCCACAGCTGACCAAACATAACTGAAACCTTGGAAAGCGAAACCAGAGCTAAGGGGGGACCACTGTATATGAAGCCCATGAAGCACTGGTAAAAAATGGCTCTCCAAAGCAGAAGGAGGCAGAAGCCCTAATTTGAAGCATCTGCGGCTTTCTGCCATGTAATTACCCCCAACATGGCCAATTCCAAGTCAGCAATGTGGCCTCACTGGGATTGGAATTGGGAAGAGCAGCTTACAGTGGAGCAGGGGTCAGCCCGTGTGAGTGGGCTCCAGCTTGCCACTGTGTGAGACATTTTCCTGGAGGACTTTTCTTTATCTTTGGAGCATCCTTCCTCTCCTTCTCCTGCCCACCTTTCAGACCTCAGATGAATCATGCCTTCTTCCATGAAGCCTGCCTTTCCCACTGAGACACAGCATGGACCAGCATGTGGAACTTTCCTTCACAACACTTAGCAGGTGGAAATGGCCTTTTCTTTTTGTGCTGACTGATCGCTGATTATCTTCCTGGCTAGTCTGTAAGCCCCCTCGGGAGGGAGAGAACTGCGTATGGTTTTTTCCACCATTATATCACCAGTGGCTAGCACAGCTCCTGGTACAATGTTGGTGCTTTGTAAATAGCTGATGAAAGAACGGAAGGAAGAAATGAACTGAGCCCTGGGCTGAGTGGGCTGTTACTAACACTGTGATTTTTAATCAAGGAACTTCATCCACTAGCTTTTTGGGTATTTTTCCTTCTTTTTTTGCATTTGTTATGGAATGATTTCTCATTACTCTTTCAATACTAGGATTCTATGGATTTTGGGGTCAGAAAAGGACTGCAGTTCTTTAACATTTGCAGTTGCCTCAGAAATGGCTCCACTTCTGCATGGTGTGTGTGGGGTGTGTGTGTGTGAACATGCAAGTGCATGTTGTGTCATAGCCAAGGGAAGATGGCAGAGCATCATGCAGGAGGGGAGAAGAAACCTTATGATGAAATGTTTTCATTTCCCTTTCATGTCCAAGGCCACAGGGTCATAAAAGAATCTGCTTCACAGCCATCCTGTAGTATTAGATTCATTCCAGTGACTTTTTTCCCAAAAGGCTAAAGTCTTCCTTGTAATTAAAACTGAAATAAGAAGCTCCAAACTGACGGCAAGCCCCTTATGGGCAGGTATAAGTCCTAAATGTTCTTACAGCCGCTAAAAGCCCAGAGTAGCACATGCACGCAGTGACTATGCAGTCATACCTGCTGCATGATTAGCTTGAGACAGACGTAGCCCTTGCAGAAGAGTTCACCCTATCAGTTTTGGTGGGTTCAAAATGTTCCTCCATTTTTCTGTTTGCTTAGGAACACAAGCAAAATATCCTCACAGCATTTTATCAAGTTTTGGTAGCTTTTATCATAAATGATACGACCCTACAATTTACTTATTCCCAAGTCCAAGGACACTAGAGAACCCTAGTCTCTGGAATTCCTTTTCTGTCCCTGCCTAGCACTTTCTGGCAGGCCCCATGGCAAAAGCAAAGTCTGGGCGCCTTGCCCTTTCCTGGTGCTGAATAAATTCCTTTCAGGGGGTATGGCTCCCTTGCTTTCATGACCATCCCAGGAATGAAGGGTGACAGCCAGGAGGGACCAACTCCAGGACCATGGTAAGAAAGGAAAGGGGCTGTTCCCTTTCTGTGCATAGCATGACATGGCCCTCACATGTGACAAAGCTGCCTAGAGGCCATGAGGAGTGGACCCCAGAAATCTGTGGGAATGATTTTTGGAGGCTATAAATGCCCTGTGAAACAGGTGGGGTGGGGACTGCACTGTCTTCCACTCAATTGTGAAACAGTGCCTTAGGAACTCAGGGTGGACCTGTCTAAATAGTGGCTTGACCAGTGTAAAGAGATGACAGAGGAGCTAGCAAGGGAAGACTGGTTGTGATAACAACAACTCTAAATTTTTTGAGGCTTATGTGCCTGGAGCTATGCTAACCATTTTATAAGCATTGCTGTATTTACTAGTTATAGCAACAGCATTATTATTACCCCCATTTACCCTACAAATGAATGGTCAGTCACCATGATGCCATGGTGACGATCTTTGGCATTCCTTGCATGGGGATTTCCTCCCTAGGTTTTGGACTCCACTTTCCTGCCCTCTCACTTTGCAAAGACCTCAAGCTCCAAAACATTTCCATGAGTCATCGACTGATGTGTGAAATCTTACTTTCCAAGATTTTAATAATATAATGAGGACAACTTTCATGTGTTGAACGGCTTTTATGTGCCAAACACAGTGCTAAGTGTTACATATGTTCTCTTCTTATAATCACTACTTTATAAGGGAGTATTATTATTATTCTGGTTCTACAGTTCAGGAAACCAAGAATCAGAGGGAGTTGATATGTTATTGAAAGTCATATTGTTAGCAGGAAGGAAGTCAGGGCCAGACTTTTGCTTGTTCCATTGTTGGTGAGTGGGTTTATTGCCTTTCTAACTGAGAGAACTTGACCCCTGCTTTGAATCTACCCCTGGGATGAGTATGGGTCTGAGCCTTCATCGGCCTTGTATTTCTTAGGAATGAAGATCCAGGGATTGTGTTTCAATGGAATGAAATTTGAGGGTATCAAATCTGTGTCTACCAAGAAGAGGACCTAATGATGGAAGAGGACCCCAGAGACCAGTTGGCAGATGGGTTTTGTGAATGAAAAGACAAAGTGGCCTGTCAGCAGCTCTCTGGGGAAGCAGGAAGGGATGGTCAGCACAGGCTGTTTTATGACTTCTGAGGCTGTGGGATAGGCAACCTTATCATAGCCTCAGCACTACAAAGCATACAGTGCCCAGGCAGTTATGAGACTACGTCTGTGGGAAAACCCATATTTCTATGGACTGAATCAGGGCTAAATTAAACATGAGGGTAATTTGACACATCTGAATTTCATCACCATTATATCACTCTGTAAACCTTGTAAATTTTCATAATGACATTTTTGTTAGGCTGGAGTAAGCTGTCTGCATCTTAGGTGTGTTACTTTAAAACTACATTAACAGGCTAATAAAATGAGGTGTTGGCCAGCTAATCACATGTAGTCATCTCCTCAGAAGGATCCAGGCAGCAAAATGAACCAGAGTTATGAGTAAGTATTCTGAGGTGGCCCTGGGGGCACAGACCCTGACCATACCCTGTCTCTTGGACATGAGGCTGGGATGGCCAGAGCTGTGTACATGCCACCAGGCATCTCTCTCCCATGGGAGACTCTGTGATCTGCAAACTCCAGAATTTGTATAACCTGGAATCCTGGGACCTTGGAAGTATGATCTATGACCTTCTCTGCTCACTTCATCTTCCTTAAGAACTGGACATCAATGTCATTGAGATGGCACAAGGGGTTCACCTGGATGGAGGCGAACACCCACCCATCACCTGGCATTGCTAAACACTGTTACATGTGGTGTTACTGTCATGACTTTTTAAAACTGAAGAACAAGACCAATGTTTGATGATGGGTCAGAGCATTTGGAATCAAGACTGTCCTGGAACTAACTGTGTTTGTCATAAAGTCATGTTTCTCATGTGGTACCAGGTCTATATGGGCCACTATGTCTAAACAGGACTCTGTCTCTGTCAGGCTACACAAAAGATTTGATTTTTGTCCCTTATCTGCCTTCCAGCTCACGGCTTCTTCAGTAGGCTCCCCATCCAAGGATGAGGTGACCCAGAGATTTTCCCCTGTAGCTGTCTGCTCGTCTTTCCCGGGCCCCTCCCCTCCCTCTACACTGGGCCCCATTCCTGACCTGAGCTAACCTGAGCTTTGGCCTCTCTTTCCTGGTCCTGCCTCTCTCTTACTCACTTTCTTTCCTGATTCCTCTTTCCCAGCAGAGCCTGGACCCCTGAGTCCTATAGCTTGGGTCTCTGTCCTATCACAGAATAAAGCCCACAGCTATCTCTAACCTATAAGAAGGCTACACTGGGTGTATGCTTGAGAGGAAGCCCTTCTCCATTTTAGGGCCAGATCATCTGGAGGGGTGGGGGACTCCAGAAACTCACAGGGTGGCTCATGGCAGGTCTCCTCCACAGAGCCTTCCCCTAAATGCTAGATCCCACTGATCTCGTCTTCTGCCAACCTTCTGTCACAGGGCATGTCTGTGCTGTCCTTGGCAATTATTTGTTGAATGACTCATTTGAGAAAGACTTACTGAGCTCTTACTATGTGATGAATGGATCTCTTGATGAACACAGTAAAGTTCCTACCATCATTCTTATGTTCTTGTGGAGGAGACAGATAGTAAAATAAGAAAACCAATCATGAAATTAAGTATGAAAAAATAAGTAAGGCAGGGTGGGGGAATAGAGTGGCAGGGCTTGGTGGGGGTGGGATAGATATTTTTTATTAGGATGATCAAGAGGTGATGGCTGAGCAGACCTAAATGGCGAGCAGAAGCTAACCACGTGAAGATCTGTGGGTAGGAGTGTCCCACATAGAGCTAACAGCAAGTGCAAAGGCCCCAAGCTGGAACAAGTTTGGCATTTTGAAGACATAGCAGAAAGGTCAGTGTGGCCACCATGCAGCCACAAGGGGAGGGGCGATTAAGATGCTGGAGACAGTCAGGGTCCCGAGTGTAGAAGGCAGGGTTCCTCCACCCCAGAACTGTCAACATTTTGAGGCAGATTGTTGGATACAATGAGTTCTAAATTTCTCGTCAGAGAATCAGTATGTCAGTATGTTCAGTTCTTTGTCCTTCATTTTAAAGTTTAACTTTCTCATAGTTTCAGTAAACATCCTTTTCCACCAGTTCTAATCAGTAGTTTACATCTGTTCCCCTGGTCACCTGCTCCATCCTGACTCATTGTGGTCACTTGCTTTGACCTGAGTTACCTTCAATCACCTGATTTTACCTGAGTCACCCCAGTTACCTGCTCGACCTGAGTCACCCCAGTTACCTGCTCTGACCTGAGTCACCCCAGTTACCTGATCTGACCCGAGTCACCTTTAGTTACCTGTTACATAACTGTTTTTCCCACCAAACCGCTCACCCTGCCACTCTGGCTCATACCCCTGCTGTCTTTAAAATAGCCAATCGGAATTAGCTTAGACTGTGTGGTCCAACCCTAGCCAATAGGGGAATGACACAGGTAGGGGCTACCTGTGTGAGGGATAAGAACCCCTTCCTCTCCCCTGTTCAGGTGTGCACTCACCATTGCTCCATCCGTGAGATGCACCCAGATGATTTTTTGTTGCAGATGCTTGTCCTGTGCATGTTGTTTAGCTGCACCCCTGGCCTCTACCCACTGGCTGCCAGTCACACCCCCAAGCTTCCACCACCCCTTTTATGACCACCAGAAATGAGGTGGTCACAGATATTGCCAAATGTCCCCTAGGAGAAAAATCTCCCTCATTGAAGAACCACTGAACCAAGGCCATGGCAAGATAATTTTCTTCTACATATAACGGAAATCCATGTGCGGCTCAGAGCTCAGAAATACTATTGGAATTTACATTTTTAAAGGCACTCTGGCTGCTGTTGGCTTAAAAGGGTGTGGAAAACAAGAGCAGAGGCAGGAGATGCAGGAAGAGGTCTAGGTGAGAGGCGACCCTGGCTCAGACTAAAAAGGGAGCAGTGGATGGTAAGAAGTGATTGGATTCCCACTACATTTTGAGAGTGAAGCCAACAAACTTGCCAGTGAATTGGATATAGAAGGTGAGATGGGAGGCAGAATCAAGGATGGTTTCTAGATTATTCTGTAAGAATAATTATGTCATTATCTAAAGTAGAGAGGACTAGGAGAAAAGCAGTTTGGGGGTAAAAAAAATTTCTAAATTTGAGATGTCCTTTAGACATCCAAGCGGACATGCCAGTAGAATATAAGAGCCTGGGGCCCAGGGGAGAGGTCCAGGCTGGAAATGAGCATCCGGAAGTCACAGATTATAGCTCATGCCTGGGGAGGATGAGATCATCCGTGAAGAGAATGATCTAGAAAGGAAAGCTAAGCTCCAGAGCACTCCATATTTAGAGGTCCAGAGAAGGAGAAGCCAGCAAAGGAGGCCAAAGAAGAGGACCAATGAGGGAGAAGAGACATTAGGAGAAGGGACAGGGACATGCATGTCCCCAAGGCATCCTGGCACTGTTGTTACAGTGCCTCTGACTGAGTAGTTGGGAGCTCCTCAGGCAGTCATCTACGCTCAGTGGTGGTGGCAATGGTACTGAACTACTATAATGTACTATATTCAAGTTTTAGACAACCAAATGATTGAACAAAAGCCACCTTGGTTAATTTTTACACTAAGAAATAAGTACTACTGATTCCACTTGACAGCTGAAGAAACTAAAAATCAGAGCGCTATAGCAACTTGTTTCCATCACATGTGTTTTAAGCACGACTCCTGGGACTGGAACCCTGGAAAGTCTGTTTCCATGTTCACGCTTTTTCTATAGTGCTCTTGGCCTCTGTCTCACAAGGTCCTGCTCAATGCCTGGCACAGTCCTCCATTTCGACCATGGCAGGAATACCTCGCCTCTGCACAGACTTACGTGAGTGCATCTACATCTGCTACTGCATTTGGAATGGACCAGCAGGAGCTCATCCAGGGCAAGTGACTGTCGAGGTCCCTCATGTAACTAAGGCCAGAGCCAGCACTACCACCTGGAGTTTCACACTCCTGGTCCAGGTTTTTCCATCTTACCTTCTGTGTCTGCAACCAAGATGTTTCCCCATTCATCAACCATATCCAGTCCAACAGTCCTAACAGACATGTGGGGGAAATAGCATTATTCTCATTTTCCAGACTAAGAAACAGAGGCTCAGAGAGGTTCTGTAATTCACTTGAATTATACCAGTAGTGAGATTCTGAACCAGGAATAAATTCTTCATCTCCTAAATCTAGGTATTATTCAACTGAAATAATTTACCCTTGACGTAGCCATTTATTTTTATTTCTTACATAATAACTTTCCCAAACCATAAAAGAAAGAAGATACGAACAGTTTTTTTCTAAACACCATTATTGCCGGTCAGAATTCTGTAATAGGTTCATAGTCATTTAAGAAGTCAAAATGACTGGAAGATGAACGTTTTGTGCACTGTGTCAACTTAAAATTATTATTTTTTGGCTTAATCATAAAGATGCTTTAAAAAGAACCTTTTAAACATATTTGTTGCTTTATTAAGCTCTCTGCTTTCTGACATCTCCTGCTCTTTTTTGGAAAAGTTCAAAAACAACAGCACTTGAAAGCCCCACCTCTAAAATATTTTCTTTCATTTCCAAGACACAGAGATGCTGACACATGGGCATGCACTCTGCAGTCAAGCTTTGGTGTCTGACCTTTTCAAAACAGAAAATGAAAACATTTCTAAGGGTTCACACTTTCCCTGCGAAAACACACATATGACACTCTTGAACTCAGGTGAAAAGAAAGGTAATTCGTTTCATGCACAAGAAACATTCTCAGTGGTGTGTCATTTCTGGGGCAATTGATTCCATTTGTCATTGCAAGTTTCAGAAAGGGTGGAAATATACTCCTTCCCCCACTTTTTGGGCACGAAAAAAGCAAGTCAGCATTTGCTTTTGCTTTTAAAAACAGGTGCAATCACAATTAATTGAAACGTCTCTCTGCTGGCTTGTTTGCAGTCCACTCAGCTTCCTGGGTGCTTGGCTCAATAACATCCACCTGCTTGGGAGGTGGGGGCAGGGCATGATGTGACAAATGTCTCTCTTCTGCTATAAATGTTATTTAAAATGTGCAACTGGCCTGGTGACATTAACTTCACAGGCAATAGTGGAATGAGCAGTGGAGAGAAGAGGATACTCTTAAAGAGATGAAAATTATCCCTAGAAGCTGGTCTCTTTTCTCCTCTTCTATCCCACTATGCTGCAACCTCAAATAGAGATGTCTTAGCTGCTGCCTAAAAAGCAGCATTAAATCTTTGGTCTGGACAGGAATTCGGCATTTGAGAGGAGATGTCACTAATAATCCTCTTTGAGTCCTACTGGTGAAAATGGGGCCCAGTGGGCAGGCATTTTACTAGAAAAGAGTTGGAATGAGCCCTAGGGGAACAAGGGTAAATACGGAATGCGGGCAGGCAAAGCTTCCATGAGAACTAAGAGGTAGGCAGTTCATCATCACTGATCTGTCCTCAGAGGCTACATTAGCCAGGCTCTCAAGAAAATTGGGACATGTCACCTCTGTGGCCCTAAGGTAGAATCTTGGTGTGGGTCACTCTTTCACATGCCCTCCGCTGGGAACCAAAGGTCCCAGGTCAGTGATAGATTGCCCATTGGGTTGAGGGCTGGAGTTGGGATCAGGGTTTACCTGAAGGTGTCAGCTCCAGCATTCACATTAAAAACCTTTAAACTGTTTATGCCAGGGGAGAAATTTAAACCCTCTGAATTGGGGCAGCCTGGAGCCTCACTCAGGGGAAAATGTTAGGATCTCTGCTCTGGTCAGAACTTTTTTAGAATTTTGACAATATCAGCATTTTAATGGTGTCTTAGCCCTGTTATTCTTTTAAAAATATGCTGAAGGGGAAGGATATGACTCTGTGGGAACAGAAACTCCTTCCAAAGTCACTGAACCCACACTTGGACCAAAGCGTTTATCCTAGTGGCAAGGCCAGGAAAAGCCACGCTACCCTCGTCGACACCCAGTGACAGGGAGAAGGATGTCCTGTGCCCCTTAAACAATTATTGTTATGGTCACGCTAGGGGAAAAGAACCACAGAAAGATGGCTCTGCAAGCATGAAATGGGAGAAGCATGATGCAGAAGAAGGTGCCAAAGACAAGATATGATTGTTGTTGCTTCTTTGCTGCGTTTGCCTGAGAAAAAGCAAACCTTACGGATAAAAACATTGTCAATAGTTCTGATGAGGTTGACTAGTTACAAAGAAGATAAGAAAGAGGGAGGAGGAAGAGGTAGAAGAGGAAGAGAAGAAGGAAGAGAAGGAAGTGAAGGAGGAAGAGGAGAAGGGAAAAGAAGAAGAGGAAGAGAAGAAGAGGAGGAAGAGAAGGAGAAAGGGTCAAAGGGGAGGCAGATGATGACAGCAGCTCTCACTCACTGAGGGCGTCTTTGGTGGCAGGCACAGTACCTGGTACTTCATACATCTTTGTCACTTAATCTACACAACAGCTGTACAAGGGAGAAACTAGTCTCACCTTACAGATGAGGACATTGATGCTTAAAGTGTGAAAGTCACTCAAGATCACACAGCTGCAAATCATAGAGCTGCGACTTAATCCCAAGCTTGTCTGTCTTCAGAGCCATCCCTTTTGAAATCATGCTGTTGTCTATGTCAGTGGCTTTCACACTTTTCTTGACTATGACTTATAGTAAAAAAAATACACTTTCCATCATAAGCCAGGTTGCATATATATGTATATGTACATATATACAATACAACTAAAACAGATGTTTCATAAACACTTTTCCTTGCTATATGCAATGCATATTAATTTTTGAAAATGTTACTCTATTCTCTCTGGTTTTTTTCCCCCTAATGAGAGTTGCACACTAAGTTGATTTCACAACCCGATTATGGATCTCAACCTGTATTTTGTTTCTCTCTCTTTTTCTCTCTCTCTCTGTTTCTTTCCTTCTTTCTTTCTTTTGGCAGGATCTGTCTTATGTTACCCAGGCTAGAGTGCAGTGGTGTGATCACGGCTCACTGCAACCTCAACCTTCTGGACTCAAGTGATCCTCCCACCTCAGCCTTCCTAGTAGCTAGGACTACAGGTGTATGTCACCACACCTGGCTAATTTTTAAAAGTTTTTTTTTAGAGATGGGGTCTCACTATGTTACCCAGGATGGCCTTAAACTCCTGGCCTCAAGTGATCCTCCCACCTCGGCCTCCCAAAGTGCTGGGTTTACAGGCACGAGAGACTACACCTGCTGTTCAACTTGTAAAAACGTTGTCTTTTCTCTGCCCTATGGCAGTTGATTAGAAGCGTCTTTGAACTCCTACTTGATCTTGGTGGATGTTGGGTAGCATCTCACTTCTGAGGCATGCTGCTGATTGTGTATTCTGGACCATCCCTCTGGCGAGGGGACATCATTAATAAAATATTTCAGAAATTACAAATATCTGACAAAGCCATTTGGAAAAGAGTCAGTCCAGGAAGCCATCCAGAATATATAATCACTGATGTCAGCACTGACTGATAATATTTTAGACAATTGATGTATGCTTTAGCAAAAGAAACTATTTTCTCTGCGTTCAGAACCTAAAGAGCTCACGTGTTCTGAAAGGCTACACACAGTTGCCATCTAACAACAAATGGTAAAAGAAAAGAAACCTGCAAGGTGTTGCGGAGACTCTATCAATCACCCTCCAGAGAAGCGCTGTCTTTCTCAATTTGCGGTGAATACAACCAGGATCTGAAAGTAGGCTGCTTTTCAGGGGAGCATGCACATCTCCACCCTGGTTTAGGATTTCAGGGATGATTTTGTTTCGGCAGCTAGGGGCAGTGGCAGGGTTGGTTGAATCACATTTAGGTCAAAGAAAGTGAAGTCTGATCAGGTGGCTCGGCTCGAGTCAGCCCTGATGGGCTGCGGACTCGGTGACTTCACTCCAAGCGATGTGCACACTAATTGAGAAAACATGTTCCTGTGATGGCCTCATGCAAAAATCCAGATTTACGAATTTTTTTTTTATTCCTAAGAATTCCTTAAATATTTGCCGTGCGTGTCTATACAGCCTCCTGGAGCACTTTTCCTCCTTACTGAGTAGGGTTGTGTTTTTCTGCTGTGGCCCAGGTCAGGTTTTTAAAGGGTGGGATTCTGACAAGGGGTAACTGAGCATGCAGCCACAGGCTTTGGGGAGAAGCGGGAAGAGGGCAGGAGAGGAGAAAAATAACCCAGACCTCCTGTGCTTTTCCTGGGGCACAAAAAGCAATTCAAAAACCTTGAAAAGCAATTGTCCTCAATGCTCACTGAGGGTTCCCCATGAGGAAGAGAGCCTCAGCTTACTGGGCACTGGCTACATTCGGGGCTCTGTGGTACAAACTTTCCAGCACTCTCTACTTTCCCCTTCACAATTGCCTTCAACAATCAGTCGGCATCATTACTCCCTTTCACAGATGAAGAAACTGAGGCTGATAGGGGTTAAGTTACATGCTCACAGGGCTAATGAGAAGTGAACTTGGACCTAAACCCAGTTGTATCTGATTGTGTGCCAGGACTCCTATAAAATCCTACCTGCCTATGGGACAGTCCCTCGCTCCCCTCCAAGAAGCCTCCCTGAAAGTCTTCTTGACATCCAGACCGCTCCCTTCTGGGAGGTCATGTTGTCACAGAATTAGTACTTTTACTAGTTCCAGCTTTGGTACTGCTTGCCTTTGCTTTGTGTGTTAATTTAGATAAGAAGATTAAAAAGCCTGCAGACAAGTTTTGTTTGGTCTTTACAGATGTGGGGAAAGTGAAGAAATTTCAAAGCTTTGGCTTTTCAATCTCAAAATGCTGACTTTTCTTGAAAAGTTCTTGAAGAGATCTGGCCACATTGGACCTACACTCCTTCAGAGCAACAGTTGACCTGTCCCTTAACAATGAGGCATAGCCTCTCTAGTTTTTCACAGCCCCAGCAGTCCCTGGCCTCAGCTTATTTATATTCTCTGCTGAGCCATTAAGCCTTTTAGTTATGACTCCTGAGCAAGCTCCTTGGGGCAGGATCATGATTTATATTTATTTTGTGTCTCCACAGTGCCCAGTCTCCCAGGTAGCATATTAATAAGAATGCTAATTGAGAGAAGGAAATCTATGCAGTAGCCTGATATATGGTGGACTTCCTCCCCTGTGGGGCAAGAACTATCTTCTCCTTTAACCACAGGTTCTATGTAATTCAGCAACAGCTGCTTAACCCTTGGCTCTTGGTCTCGGAGAGCACAAATGCCCCACTGCCATAGCAAACTTCACTTTCTCTTTCTTCCCTTGTAAACTTGAAGAATTCCTAAGACATTTAAAATCCTAAAGACACAGAGGAGTTGTTATGTGGAGTAACGAAGCAAAACACTCTTAGAGCTGCCAGCAGAAATGGTCCTTCTCAAGAAATGCCTTATTTAGAGAGCATTGCATAACATTTCTGAAATAAAAGTCTAAGGAAAAGTTTGCCTCTGGAAGAAAATTACAGTAGAACGTCCGTGAGTCTCCTCTTACCCAGACATTATGAGGCGAAGATAATTTGCAAGATGAAATGTTTTGGTAAAATTCTATCAAAATGAGAATGTTAATTACAGAAGGTCAAAATATCAGTGAGTAAATTCCTAGAGACGCCTTCAATGCCACCAAAAAGAATTTCTCCTCCAAATGCAGCAAAGCTTTATATGCACAGAGACATAAAAAATACAAAGAAGGTATTATCCTACCTAAAACAAAAAAACCATGAAGTGGGGGCTCCCCTCAGATCAGCCCTTCCAAGGGAAAGGGTGAGGAGAGGAAGCTTATGTTCATTGGTGCCCACCTTGTGCCACCAGGTCTGTGCTGCTGTTCTGCCTACATCTTCCCACTTAATGTACACAACAGCCAGATGACAGCATAGCTACTACTAATATCATTGTTTTACAGATGAGAAAACTCAGAGACAGAAGAGGCCCTCCTATGTCTCCACTTCCCTGGAGTGCTCTGTCCTTCCCTCTGCTTATCTAGTCCAGCACGTCTCAGGCAGCTAGAAACAGCACAATTTCTTTTTCTGAAAGTGTTGTTCATAATCCAAAGAGAGCCTGTCCTGCTTGGCATCACCCACACACAGTGGGGGTTCAACACACAGTCATCCATAGCGATGGGGTGGTACCTCAGTCTGCTGACCTCTGAGCCAGGTCTGCTCAGATCCAAACATGAGTTGGCATTTCACCAGACGGAGCAAGTGAGACATGCAAGTCACTCTATTTGCTAATGAGGGTTGTAATCCATCTGTGATGATGAGGGACTGAAGACAGGACAGTCTCCCCCACCCCCTAACTTGAGGAAGGGTGAGCTCTTCAGACCATCTTCCCTGGGCTCACTTAGCAACTGCATAGAGGGGAGGTGACCTAGACCCCCAACCCTGACTACTGAAGGAACAGCTGAAGGAAATGGGAAAATCAGGCCATCGGTACTGATAGCAAATACTTTGCTGTTATTGGGAACCAATTCCTGTAGTAGTGAATTGAAACTGCCCCATGTGGAAGGGCTTCTGTGTGAAACTTGGGGGTTCATTCCCACTGACTTCACATCCAGCTTCTCCTACCTGCAGAAGCCACTGCACGCAGTGCCCAAAGTGCCAAAATATCTCGATCTGCCTAGTCTAGTGGTGGATTTTCAGGGAAACCCTGACTGTCTGACTCTAATAGTACTACTACTAAAAATAATAATAATAATAATAATAAGACTTCCCACACGTGAATGCATTGGCTATACTCTTAGGCAATTCAAATGCTTTGTTGCTAGTTCTATCTGACGGATTTCATCGTCAGGTTAACCTCATTTGGGGAGGGAACTTAAGTCTCCTACAGTCTTTCTCTTTTTCTTTCTCTCTCTTTCTTTCTTTCTTTTTCCTTCCTTCCTTCATTTCCTTCCTTCCTTCCTTCCTTCCTTCCTTCCTTCCTTCCTTCTTTCTTTCTTTCTTCCTTCTTTCTTCCTTCTTTCCCTCTTCCCTTTCTTTCTTTCCCTTTCTTTCTTTCTCTTTCTTTCTTTCTTCTTTCTTTCTTTCTTTCTTTCTTTCTTTCTTTCTTTCTTTCTTTCTTTCTTCTTTCTTTCTTCTTTCTTTCTTCTTTCTCTTTCTTTCCTTTCTTTCTTTTTCTTTCTCTTGTCTCTCTCCCCTCCCTCCCTCCGTCTCTCCCTCCCTTCCTTCATTTTTTTAATTTTTGACTTGTTAGAAATCAGCTCCAAGCTCTGTAGTTCATTTTCACTCCTACTTGTAATGAGTGGGGCATGAGTAGAAAGCATGTGTTCCTATAGTGCCCTCCTATCTGCTGAAGATATTATTCATTTTATTCCTATGTACCACAAATAAATAGTTCTATCTTTTGTCTCCAGTGAGACCTTGAGACAGAGGAGAGAATAACAAGCTATTCTACTTGAGAATAAATCCAGTGCCACAAGCACCAGCCCTCCAGTGTAGTGTTGCTAGCCCACTTTCTTCAATGAAATGTCACATTAGCAATTCTCATTTATTTTCGCAGCTTGGGCACAGTTGTATTAATTTGATGTCAATGTGTACCCATGCTATATTGTGTGCAGTCAGTGCTGGGGGACTTCTGCTTCAGGGAAGGAACCTCCTGGTGCCAGAGTGTGATCCATTTAGTAAAGGAGGGAAGGATTTCCTCCCAGTGCCTCGGACTCTGCAGGCAGGCAGTCTGCCCATGTTTTTAATAACATATGGCAGAGAAGGAAGTGGCCATGCTCTAATAGCACCTGTCCCTTCACCTGACTCTTCCTGGTTTTCCTTTCCCATGCATCATTTGTAGTCTGCTTCATTCTCAAAAGGCAAAAGGTGACACCTGGTGAGACTACAGCACTGAGGTCCCTGCTGATGGTGGCCTAGAGTCTGATTTGCTGGCTCCTGGAGGATGAAGCCCAGGTATTGATTTCTGAAGACCCAATTTGATGATTAACCATAGACATCCCAACAATAGGGCCCTTATTGATAATTTCCAAAATATTTCTCAACTAGGAGCAGCATTATCTTTTAATACTCCTAGCCCTCTATGAGGGGCATTTGGAGTTGTTACTATGACTTCTGACATCTAGGAGGTAAGGCAGGGATGCTAAATTATCTGGACTGTGCAGATTGGTCACACTTAACCAAGAATTGTCCCCAAATGTTGACAGCTCCATTTAGAGACAATATTAATCCAATATACTTGCCTAATGAGTTGGGAAAGTGAGGCCTGAGAAGTTTAGCGATTTGCTCAAGGTCCCAAAGCTGCTTCCCTTACTTTCTCACGAGTGAGGAAACTAGAGCAAGAAATTTACCCAAAATATAGGAGAAGAATATCAAAGAATCACCCTAACATTTTAATCTGATTCCTACTGTGTCATAGTCTGAGGCCCTGAAAGCATGTAAAGTAGCCCAGAGAGGAGCAATGAAAATATGGTGAACCACCAGAAAGTCTTCTCTATTGTATGTTTTCATTCTTCTGGTGTTCCCTAAACTTTGTGGCTGAAGGTTTATTCTCCTGGGCTCAAATAGTGACATTTCTATGCTTGTGCACACCGTAATGGAAGACCTAGGACCCCGAAGCCTCAGTTTCTCCATTTGCATATCAGCCTCAGGATCATCCTGATCTCATTGCTATTTGGAGTTAGGATCTTAACTATTTCCTCACTGTTATCAAACGAGGTGTCATGGGAATGGATTAGCGAAGGGTCTTTCATCCTCATTTATTTACCCGATGCCACCATACACTGTTTTTTCAAAATGATCCACCACAGAATTGATTTCTTGGGACTGGCTAAGCCCGAGAGCTGATAGTTTGTGAGATCAGAGGTGGAAGTCAAAGAAAGACACAGGAATTCTTTCTGTGTCACAGAAAGGTGTTTTTCTGGGAGTATGTGTTATTTGTACACAGATATCCAGAGATTTTATGCAAGCCCTCACCAAACCTTCCATTGCCTCCTGAGAGCAGAGGATTTGCTTCCAGCAAAGGTCTCTAAGGCTTGCTCTAGACTCTGAAGTCCCTGAAAGTTCTTACTGGGAAAAGGCAAATGGCTGGGCCTCTAGTCCCAGGTCTGGCACTGACATCTGCTTGGGGATCTGGGCCTTGGCCTTGCTCCATGCCCAGTAGAGAAGAGCAGTGACCGAATCTCTGTGCACTTTCCCTGCTTCTCTGATGCAGGGTGCTGCAGTAGAGCACTCCATGAATGAGCAGCAGGAGTGCTCAACGTGCTTTAAAAAGTAAAGTTGTGTGGTTTTTTCATCAGTTTAATCTTGGTAATGATGAGAAACTTCCCTCGGGCTCCAGCCCTGCCCTGCCCTACCCTACTCTCCCTGCTGATGTCGGCAGCCAGGGCCCCCTTCTTAGCCAAGGCACAGATTTCTCCCTGAAAGAGAATGAGAATGTGAAGCCTCATCCCTTGCTCCCACCGGCCCTTGGGGTGGGGGAGTTTTGGGGTGGGCAATAGAAGAAGGCAAGAACCTCATTCCTTGGTAAGGGTTAAAAGTAGGGAAAGAGCCACCAACACTGGAATGCCTGCCCTGAGTGGGCCTAGTTCTCCATTTCGCTGGTGAGCCTGGGCTGCTGTCAGAAATGCAGTAGTGCCAGCAGCTTGTTGTAAATTCCTCTGAGGTACTCCTATACATCTGTCAGACGACTGTTCTCATGCCCCAGTGATCTTGGCTTCCTATTTTGGGTGCTTCCCCTCCCACCACCCCGCTTCAAGGATTCTCTTTTTCACCTGCATAAATGATGTTGGGGAAAGAGCGGGATAAGAGTTTGGCAACATGTGACATTATCCGCCTTCAACAAGAGGAACGCTCACTTTTTGTGTGAGTCAATTCCAGCCAGGCCAGTCTCAGCCCCCAGACGCGTCCTACTCCTCTGACCCTCTGGGAACACTGCCCGTCATGAATGGACATTTGGGTTGCTCAGGTTGACATATGACTTATTCTGTGATTCTGCAGAGGGAGAAAGTTTCAGACACTCAGGAGGAAACGGTGAACACAGGGTAAGGAGGGCTGGCAGGGGCCAGTGGCTGCTGCCCTTCTGCACTGCCTTGAGAAGGGGAAAGATTCCCCTCCAGCAGACTTAACTGACAGCTTCAAGAGTTTGAAGACCCTGGAGAGAAGTTACTGGTGGGGCCTCCACTGTCATTTCTACATTTGCAGAATGCAGCTGGCTGTGCATGGGTTGGAAAGGAGGGGACTGGCACTGGCGGCGGGTGTGCCCAGAGGATGGAGCCAGGACAATTAATCAAGTGCCTTTTCTACAGGATTTTCATTGGCCTCGGATGACAGATGGGGCAGAGGCACCCAGGAGAGCACTATTTTGGTTTCCAGCTGGGAACGTGCACTAAGTTTTCCTTAATGCCCACAGCACCCAAAAGGCTTTGCTGTAATACACTTTAATGCATGAAAACTCATAAATTATCCTTCGAACTGTTACAACTTCCAACCTGGAACAACTTGCAAAAACCAGCCTAGCAAGCAGGTTCTTTTTTAATCTCTCAAATCACAAGAGAAGAAAAAGTTCAAGCGCGAAACACCTTCCTTAAGAATCTCAGAGATTTTTTTTTTTTTTTTAAGAAGGAGGTTTGTAATTAGAGGGAACTAAGCTGTTTGTTTCTGCTGGCCCAAAGTTGGAGTTCCCTGACCCCTGAGTCCTCCCTCCCTCCCCTAGATCCTCCTCGCCTGAACCCAAGGTGCTGCCCGCCCCAACCTTCCACGCCAGCTTCTCCCACACCTGGCAGCAGACAGCTGGAGATGAAGCGTGTGGCCCAAGTGGCAGGGCTGAACCTTGGCGACCTCGGCCTGAGGTTGTCCAGCTCCGCTCGGTGGAGGGCTCTGGTATGCCGGACCGACCCCGGCCTTGGCTCGCAGGCTTCCTGTATTAACCTCCAGGCCCCTCAGCCTCGACTCCCAGCCCTTCCAGTTATGCGGAGGGAACTGCCCTAGGTCTAGCCGACCTGCCTGCTAGTTCTCCTACCTGGGGGCAGCGCAGCACTTTCCCGGACTCGGCGCTCACCTCGGCCCGCGCGCTCTGCGCTGCCCCCGCGGTGAAGGCCACCGCTCCTCCCGCCCCGCGCGCCTGCAGCCGGCGCATCCCTCTCCGCGCCCATTCGCTCTCCCTCTCTTGCGCGTTATCCACTTACAGCCCTGGAGCTGGACCCTGGCACGGCTGTGGGCTTCTGCAGGCGCCAGGGCTGCCCCCTGGACCGCAGGCCACTCCGGGACTAGGAACTCCACGACCAGAAAGAACGCTGTTCCCTCGGTCCGACTCGTCCTCCCGCGAGGGTCCCGCGCCCCCACACCCACTTGGGACATTTCTTAGGGCTGCTCTTCGGCCCTCGGGAGCCTCGATGGTTAACCAGAGAGCTCACCAGACCGGTATCCTTGCATACTTCCCCGAGAAGCCCAGTCACCCCGGCCCGCGCCCGCGCTGCGCCCCTCTCGGGATCGGCTCGGGGCAGCCTGACTCACCGCTGCGCTCCCCTCCGGCTCCCAGCGCTCTCTGCTGTGCCGGAGCGCCGAGCTGCTCTCACACAGGCTTCTTGAATTCTTAGCCCCTCCTCCCGGACTCTTGAGTCACACACACTCCAAATCCTGGCCCCCATCCCTCCCCTCCCACCCGCGGCCCCGCACCTGCTGTGGCTGAGCGGTGGTGCCCGGCTGGAGGGGGTCCTGGGGACTAGAGACCGATCGCTCCTGGAGGGTCAGCCAGACCCAGCCAGAGAAGGACTTCAAACCTCCAGAGGTCAAAGGGAAACCCACTGGGGCCTGAGGGGCCGTGCGCGCAAGGCTGAGAGGGGGATTTTCTGGGGCACCGGCGGGGGTCGTTGGGCCGACTGGCTTGGACTGGGCGGAGTTGCGCGCAGCTTCCTTCACCCCTCGCCCTGCCCTCACACGTTGCCCGTCGCCAGTGCCTCCCTGGTCTGCCCAGCGTCGCCCTCGGTGCCCCAGGCATCGGCTGCTCCCCGCGCGGTCTAAGGGAGCTTTTCTTCCGAGGTGCTTTTCTCACCCCGGGATAGCCGAGCACCCAGGGCAAGCTCTGCGATGGCCAGGTGCCCAAGCTCCTCTGACAAGGGAAGGCGGCGGCAGAACCAGCTAGAAGGCCCCCAGGCACCAGTGAGTCCAGCATGGGGGCAAGGGGCAGAGGACTTCAGGAGTCAGGTGCTAGACCCCGACCTTCACTTAAGGCCCTGGGTTCCAGGAGCTTCCGGAGTCCCTAGCCGCTCCGAAACTGTAGGCTGATTTGTGCGCAACTGTGTGCGGGGCTAATATTCTTTTCTGGGGCAAAGGTCCGCAGCTTTTGTCAGTTTTGCAGCGGGCCTGTGACCCCAGGCTGATATAGCCAGCTAACTTTCTGCCCAGACCCCGTGCTCCTCATTCCACACTCCAGGCCCCACACAAATTCCCCTTTATTCCCACTGCTCTACCTTAAGTGAAGTGAAATCTTCTTCCTGACCCTCTAAGATTTATTGAGCTCCCTGGATTCAGCCTGACAGGGTACCTTGCCTGACTTACCCCTGCCCCTCTGCCAGGGCTGTTCCCACCCCAGCCTAAAATTAGCAACGGAGAAATAGCCCTGAAATCAGATTTGTCAACAAACGTGCATCATTAATTGTAACATTCCAGGGGACTCATAGCTCTTTGGAAATTTCCAGCCCCACTTCCTCCTGTGTTGAGCTTGTCTGTGTCTTCACTTCTTCCTTTAGCAAAGGTAGGTTGGACCTCTACCCCGTGTGGATGCCACAAAGGAGAAGTGGGTGTGGCGAGAGCGACAGAGAGGGAAGGTGAGGCACAGATCTCTCTGTTGCTGGTGACACCAGCCAGTGCAACTCAGCAGGAGGACACCCCCAGGGAGCTGGGATTTAAGTCCGAGGGTGGTCCTTTACCCCCAGTGGATGGCACTTGAGTAAAATAAGGCTCTGAGTAGGCATTTCCGACTCCCTTGACTCAGATTAGTCTTGGGGTCTCACTTCTTTCTATTTTCACGTTCGCGTCCATAAGAAAGTTCATTCCATTTACACGTGCTCTGAGAAGGATGAAGCAGGCAAAAAGCCCTAGAATTGGAAGTCAGCCTTCACTTTGGTGTGACCTCGTTGTTTCCCAGCAAAGGCTTGTCCACTTCTGACTTGTTCAGATGCAGGCTGGTGTCTTTGGAGGTGAGGGCAAGAGGCCAGGGAACACTGTAAATGGCCCTTTCTACAAAAGTAGCATCACAGTCAGGGTGATCCATTAGGAAATTTATTATTGTCAATTAAACAAAAGAATTTCCAGACAACAGGATGAATTCATCCATCAATCATGTCATGTATAAACTTGTTTGGGAAGCACTAGCCCCAAGCCTTACATAATAGCTGCTCGACAATTTGGGTATGAAATTAAACTTTTAGAATAACAGAGAATTTGGTTGTTGAATGTAGAAGCTTTTGTATGTGTTCTTGTGGCATCACTCAGAAGGACAAAAGGATTTGGGGCACTCGTGGTTCTTTTTTATGTGGTATGTTAAGGGGGAAATTTTTAAACGACGTAAGCCGAGTATAAGCTTGCTTATATGCCTCATCCTCAACCCCTAAATTGTTGGTCATATTCTTTTGGCACATGTTTGTTTAAGAAGAGCTCTTTTCTGCCCCTAACTATCTGTCTCTGTCCCTGGACTTCAAGGATCTTGAGTAAATAAGAACACGTAAACAACAAACACACACACACAAAATCCAAAGGTTATTAATTGAGAGCCTACCATATGTCAAGCACTGTGAACTGGCAGTGGTACCTGTCCTCAGAGAGCTTATGTTCCAGTGGGGGTTTGATTATTAGGCCCTGCCATGTTTATCACCATTTCCCCAGGTCCTAGCATAGGACCTGGCATATAGTAGGTGCTCAGTTAATACTTATTGAATCCAACAACTGTCAGAGTCATTTGTGACAGGCAGACAACCCATTAACACTGGATTCGTTTCCAGCAGGTTCCAGATCAGCCTGCTTTTGGCACAGAGACCATAGCCAGGTGTCTTTTCCTCTGCCTCTTCTACTTTCAAGAAGGTTCAAACGGAAATGTCCTTCTCTTGGGTTATTGAGAGAAAGGCTTCAAGGCCTGAACCAGCTACATTCATAGGAATGAAAAACAGCTGAGGGGGCAGCGGCCAGAGGAATGGTGCAAACAAGCAGAGGATAAGAATGTTTTTCTGCACTAGATTTTCTCGAAAGAGCTTTTTATCCAGGGTATCAAAATAACCAGCAGCTGATGCATTTGCTGACTTGGAGGAGAGATTGTGGCGTGTACAGTAATTGTTGTTATTTCTGAGGATCTAGAAGCCTGCAGCCATTGAGTGCCTCATCAACAGCAACACTCAGCCTAGCACAAACCGCTGGCCTCGCTCTTGCTTCGTTCCAGGAGGTCAGGACACAGTGCATGTGCTATTTAAAACCCCAGCAGGCTCAGCAGAGATCTGCCAGCAAAGATGGCATCACTGGATCTGCTCATTCTTCATGTGAAACACAGAAATATTGTCTCAATTGCTGGAGGAAGTGACAGCTTCCGTTTAAATATTTTTTTTTCCCCTTCTTCCTTCTAATCAGAGTGAAGAAAACCTTCGGAAGATGAAATGTTTCATAATGCTTAGTGAGATTACGTGGTCACAGAATCACAGAAATGATCAACCCAGCCACCTTATTTATGGATAAGAAACAAGGGCTCAGGAAGGATGAAGGCTCAGCCAAGTGGCCAGTGTCGGGCTTTTTGACTTCTAAGGAAGCCTTCTTTTTGACTTTCTAAGCAAGCACTCTTTCCCTGAAAGAGGCTAGGAGAAGAACTGACTGACTCAGGTTGCAGGACAAAGCTGGTAAAGGAGCTGAAGTAGGCCAGGGTGCAGAGAGGGCTGGGGGCGCCCTCTTCCCTGCCTAGTCCTGTGGCCTGCTGCTGGTTGTCGCTGTCTCTCCCTGAGATCTCCAGTTCCTCCATCTCTATTAGTTCCCTCGCTTTTGCTTATGAACATTCACTTGCCTTTTCTCTCTTAAAGAAACTGCTGGCCCAACCTCTGGATTTCTCACTTCCATTCAGTACCAAATTCCTCAGCAAAGTGATCTATACCCACCATTTCCTTGGCCCCCCTAAACTTTCTGCAGTCTAGTTCCCATCTTCCTCTCCTTCCTTTCCTTTCCCCCTACTGAACTGATGATTTTTTTTCTTAAAGGTCATCAGTTGCAATAACACCACCAACACCAACCCAATCTCAGCAGCATTTATCTAGTGCTTGCCTTATTTCAAGCACCGAGCAAGGCACTTTTCCTAGCCTTATTAGTTGGTCTTATTCATTTGTGGATAAAAAAGGTGAAACTCTGAGAGGTAAGCCACTTCCCAGGTCTCATAGCTAGTCAAATGGCTGAGTAGGGAATTGAACCCAATCTCCTGCTGTTAAATGGCATGGCTCCTTCCCTTTTCAGCCAACCTCGGCTGACTTTACCAGTCCTAGTCTCTATCCCTGACCTCCTTTGTCAAATACTTCCCTTACGGGGCTTCTGTGACTGTACTAATCTGGCTTACTGGCCACCTCCCTGATCTTATCTGCCCTCTGCACTTATGGGCTTCCCACAGATCAGTTCTGTGGCTTTACTTTCTCCTCCACTCTTGTTCTTCCAGGTGTTTTTCTCCTAATGTTATAATTCCAAGCAAAGTTTCAACTCCAGCCTCTCCTTTAATCACCAACATTTTGAGTGTCTGTTATGTGCAAAGCACTACTTAGGTTCTTGTTTCAGCCAAGCTGCACAGGCCCTGGCAAGGACTGTGTTTCCGTCTCCCCTCTGACTCCCAGCCTCCTTATCCAAAGCCCTTGCTCTTAGCCAGGCAGCTGCCCCACCGATCCCATTCTTTAAAGGTCAGGAAATCCACTTGGCCCCAGGACGGTTCAGTCTCTTCCTGCAGGGGTCCTGCAGTCCAGGAACGTTGCCAGTTTGGGACTGGTAAGATTGAACCCATCTGTTCCACCTATCCTCTTAGGTGGTGTGTCCTTAAAGATTAACCCTCTTGGAACCGTAATAATCATAATTACTTTTCATTATGTGGAGTGAATATAGTGAACAATTTTCAAGCACCTGCTGTGGATTGACATATGAAAAAACAGCCTCTAAACACATAGAATTTTATTTTTAATTTTTTTTTTGTAATTTCAACTTTTATTTTAGATTCTAGGGGTACAAGTGCAGGCTTGTTACAGGGATATATTGCCTGATGCTGAGGTTTGGGATATGATCGACCTCGTCACCCAGGGACTGAGCATCGCCCCAACAGTGAGTTTGTCAACCCTCGCCTCACTTCCTTTCTCCTGCTCTGGTAGTCCCCAGGAGGCACATGGAATTTAAATTCTGTTAATCTGCTTCACCTGCTTAATAAATGTACATTATTTAATGTATATTAAACACCAGGCCCATAAAAAGACAGCTGTGATTTTGTCACCAAAATCACACAGGACAGGACAGGTGAGTAAGGCAGATGCAGAGACAAGCAGTGCTGACCACGTCAATGGTCCCCTTAGGTGCAAGGAGAGGCAGGCAAGCTCTCTGGGGATTGGACCCTCTCCTCTGCTCTCCTAATTCAAGCAACTGTGAGCCTCTACATTCTCAGACTGGTCTCACTCTGTTTCCACAAGAACTCTGTTGTTTTTACTGGTGCTGTCTTCAGAGGTCCCTGAGACTGCCTCACTCCTCTCCCACTGGGCAAACCCTCAGTGTCTCTCACGTGCCCACAGCCAGGGCAAGAGTGCCTCTATCCGGGTCCTCATCATACGGCCCTCTCTGGCTCTGGAGTTGGACATTCCTATTGGTGCCACCCCAGAGATACCTCTGGGGCAGGATTCCCCATTGATCAAGTTTGCCTGCATAGCATCACAGCTGCTCTTTCCTGTCACATAGTATCATGTTTCATGTTGATAATTAAGGTTTTGTGGTGCTGAGGGAGGCAAGAACCCCACACCTTCATTTGTGATGCTCCTATGAAGGAGTCTGGGATAGATGGGCTCGGCCACATCCTGGGTAGGTCTCTGTCCCCTCAATGATGACACTGAACTCACTGCATTTATTAACTTCCTATCCTGGGGCAGAATCTGTGTTACATGCAAAGAAACAAAGATCAAGAAGAAATGTTTCCTGCTGTATAGGAACCTACTATTCAATGGGGCACCAGACACATAAACTGAGAAGAAATCTGTAAGGGAGGATATGGAAGCTGGGGAGATGGGAAATTCAACCAACTTAGAGCTTTGCCTTTGTTGTCATTCCATTGCACTTAGCATAACTTCCATATTCTTTAAAGAGACTTAGGAGGAGGCTCTGTGTTATCTGGCTAATTCCGCCCCTTCATCCTCCTTTCTTGCTACTTTCTTTTCCTTGCTCTGGGCTCTGCAGTGGTGAATTTATTTCAGTTCATTTCACAGACAACACCAGCCCCACAGGTCCCATATGGTGTTTCCAGTGCTGCAAAACTTTTGGCCCCCATCCCCACGCCTTTACCTGTCCCATTCCTCTTCCTTTGAAACTCAGCTCTGAAAATCTTCAATGACATTTCTTGTCAGGTGCTTTCCCTGATCCCTCAAGTCAAGACTGAGTGAGCACCCTTTCTAGGTGCTTCTGCAGCACTTCGTATTGCACAAAACACATGCCCAGTAAATCATTTAAAATGACATATTATCTGACCTAAGCTTTGAAGCATGAGTAAGAGCCAGGAGAAGAATGCTGGGAAGGGCATCATTTGAGACAGAGGGAACACCTTGCACTAAGATGTGCAAGTGTGAGACAGCAGGTTGCTTGTGGGAAACTGCAGCTGGTTCAGAACTGGTGGGGCGTGACGTGGTAGGAGATGCTGCTGGAGCAGTCACTGGGAAGGTCGAGGAAGGCATGGATTATGAAGGGTAAACCAAATGCAGGGAGACCACCTGGGGCTGGTAGTCGTAGTCAGGGTGAACAGTGATGGCAGCAGCCTGATCCAGGCACTGGGAGCTAAGCATGCAGAGGAGATATTCCAACAAAACTTGGGGTGTAAGTTCATCAGGAAGAGGAGGATGGCTGGATGCAGGGGTAGGGAGAGAAAGGGGTCTCCTGGGTGCCTTCTGGATTCCTGATTTGCCTGACCAGATAATGATGTTGCTGGCTATGGAGATGGGGCCTCCAGAAGTGGGGCCTGTGTGGTGGGCTGGGAAGCTGGGATCTTCAATTCAGGATTTTGCTGGGCCTTTGGAATACTCAAGGGCATATGTGCAACATACGGAGTGTGGAGTTCGGGAATGATGTTGAAGCTAGCTGTTTCTGTACACTGCATACAAACTGAAGGCAACTGATGGCATCATCTCAGAGCCTTCACTGAACTTACCTCCCCATCCAGCCACACTCTGTGTGGCTGTCCACACTTCTGTGTGAGCTTGTCCACCATGTTGGCACCATGCCAACTATGGGGCATCTCCCGGAGGCCAGAGCCCAGGGAAACAGATCATTCACTCCAGTGTTCCCTGGTTCCCTCCTACCTGTTTATTTTTATAAAACTCACTCTCTACCTTGAGGTGCAGGCCAAGGTGTGAGAGTAATTGGGGACCCTGGCGGATAACCACCTTGCTTTTCCCACTTCCTCCTTTCTCTTCTCCTCTCTGGGCTGAATAAGAGTGTTTTTTCCTTCTCTTTCCAACCAGAATTCCTCTTACGTCACATCCTGAGCTCCCTCTACCATAATAGCTTATAGTAAAACTATGATTAAGCTCTCCAAGCCTGGCTCTGGATTTTCTGTGAGAGCTTAAGAAATGCAGAATCCCTCTCCCTTTTTTTCACAAGAATAACTGATTTTCAAAACCACTGTTTTGCTATGAAATATATTCCTAAAGATGTTTATGGACATTTTTCCTTTGCATTCCAGCTGCATGAGGTGGAATACCTCTGGGGCAGGATTCCCCACTGATCAAGTTTGCCTGCATAGCATCACAGCTGCTCTTTCCTGTCACATGGTGTCATGTATCATGTTGACAGTTAAGGTTTTGTGGTGCTGAGGCAGGCAAGATCCACACACCTTCATTTGTGATGCTCCTATGAAGGAGTCTGGGATAGATGGGCTCGGCCACATCCTGGGTGAGTCTCTGTCCCCTCAATGGTGACACTGAGCTCACCGCATTTATTAAAATCCTATCCCGGGGCAGAATCTGTGTTAGGTACACCTTATCGACTGTATTGACTTCCAAGGATTATGCTCTGTCTCATCTCTGGGACTTTGCAACATGCTGCTTCCTCTTCCTGGGACACTTTCTCTGCTCTGTGTTTTCTTCACTAAGCCAACTCCACCTCATCTCTGAAACCTCAGTGCAAATGTAAGCTTCTTTTTTTCTTTCTTTTTTTTTTTTTTTTAAACCTCAGTGCAAATGTAAGCTTCTTTTTTTCTTTCTTTTTTTTTTTTTTTTGAGACGGAGTTTTGCTCTGTCACCAGGCTGGAGTGCAGAGGCGCCATCTCGGCTCTCTGCAACCTCCGCCTCCTGGGTTCAAGCGATTCTTCTGCCTCAGCCTCCCGAGTAGCTGGGCCACAGGTGCATGCCTCCGTGCCCGGCTAATTTTTGTACTTTTAGTAGAGACGGTGTTTCACCATGTTGGCCAGGATGGTCTCGATCTCTTGACCTCGTGATCCGCCCACCTCGGCCTCCCAAAGTGCTGGGATTACAAGTTTGAGCCACCGCGCCGGCTGCAAATGTAAGTTTCTTGCTGCCCAAGTCTGGGTTGCCAAGTTAAGAGTACCCTATGAAAACCACATGCCTCTGGCAGAATCGGGGGGTGATCACACAACTGGGAAATGTGACAGAGAATACCGATGCATTCCTTATTACATTTGTACAATAGATCATCTGCTATCCCCACTAAACTATAAAATTTTCAGGAACTTTAAACTAGTACCCATCATAATACCTGGAGTATAATAGGTCTTCAACAAATGCATTTTATAATTAAGCTCAGAGGGTTTGAATAATCAGCTTGAACAAAACTAGCAAATAGCTAACTTAGTCTGCTGGCCTGTGATACAGATGGGACATTTGTCCCTCCAAATTTCATGTTAAAATTTGATCCTCAATGTTGGAGGTGGGGCTTGGTGGGAGGTGTTTGAGTTGTGGGAACAGAGTCCTCATGACTGGCCCTGCAGTGTCTTCGTGGTAATGAGTGACATTTCACTATTAGTTTCCATGAGCTCTGGTTGTTTGAAAAGATCTGGGGCCACCCTCCCCTCTCTCTTCCATCTCTCCTGTCCCACGTGATGCCAGCCCTATTTCACCTGCCTCCATGAATGGAAGCTTCCTGAGGTCCTCCCCAGAAGCAAATGCTGGTGCCGTACTCCCTGCACAGTTTGCATGAGCCGAATAAATGAATTTTCTTTTTAAAGTACCCAGCCTTGGATATTCCTTTATAGCAACATGAATGGTCTAAGACAGTCTGCAAAGCCCATGCCCTCAGTACTACACCTTACAGACCAATCCTTGGGAAAATGCTTAAAGAACCAAACCATGTTTTGTCAGCTTGGTAGAAGCCAAAAAGACTCTGTGTCAGTCAGGTGTGTCGGCTGATTTAACTCCACCATGACCTTTGGCTCTTCCCCTTCAGGCCTGCTCGGTCCAGAGCAGTATTACTGTTATGTAAGCAGCGGTTTTGGACCAGTAGGGAGTTCCTGGGACCCCTCTCGGATACTGGAGGTGTGCCTCCTCAGTGTGGTATTGCAGGCAGTGCTGCTGCAGAGCCGACGGGAAACACGCATCACCCCTTATTTTTTCCCAAGCATCTGGCAGCCTCTCTTTCTTTAACCTTGTGACAATCACTCCAGTGACAAAAGGCTTGCTTCAAGCTGGACTTCTGCCAAATTCTGAGTCTGGCAAAAATTGCCTTGCTCTAGGAGACCTTAGGTCATGTTCAGGTCTCAATCCTCTCTCAGTAAATGGCCTAGGATACTTGCTGGCCTTGAGGTGAAACCACTGGAGTCTACTGGTTCTTGCAGGAGTATTTGCCTCTCAGTGGGCAGCAGAGCTAACTCGAAAGATGGAGGAGATCGTCTGTCAATGGAGTGAAGGAGATTTCTGAGAGAACACAAAGTCAATGGGCAGGCACTGAAGTCATTTTGGAGAGGTTTTAAGGTTGTGCCCAGACAGACTGTATTGACTTCCATGGATTATGCTCTGTCTCATCTCTGGGCCTTTGCAGTCTGCATCTTCCTCTTCCTGGGACATTTTCTCTGCTCTGTGTTTCCTTCACTAAGCAGATCCCAGCTCATCTCTGAGGCCTCAGGACTGCCCAAGTCTGGGTTAGGTGTCCTCCTCCGTGACCCCATCATTCCCCCTGTCTGTGGTCTACACACTGTATTATAAGGGCCTATCTGCTTGTTTGTTGACCTTCTCCCCCCGACTTCCTTTACAAGCTTCTCTCTGGGGTGGCAGGGACCATGGCATCCCCAGCACCTAACACCATAACTGCACACAGTAGGTATTCCATTCCTAATTGTTGCCTGATGATATGTTTACATGCACACTCTTAGATTCTTTATTTGCCTTTCTGTAGCTAATCATACTTTCCTAGGACATACCTTTCCCCAAGGGAAGCAAAACAAAAATGAAACAAACAAAAAAAAAAGCTTAGGCTTTAGAACCAGAAGACTTGAGTTCCTAATTCCAGCCCCTTCACTCACTGGGTCCCAGGCCTGTAAATGAAAATGATGCCTGTCCATAAGGTACAATGAGAGGATCTGCGCAGGGCGTACACAGCACAGACTTGGGTGCGTCTCCTCTTCCGTCACAGCTCCAGCACACATGCTCTGTGCATACAGCACCCCAGCACACACACACAGGCACACGTGCCTTTTATTAGGCTGAACCTGATGGGATTATAGTGGTATTTGGGCAGACTAAGGGACACTGGAGTGATTGTCACAAGGTTAAAGAAAGAGAGGCTGCCAGATGCTTGGGAAAAACAGAAGGCGACGATTCAGACCAGAACTCCTTCTTCAGGCTCCCAGCTCCTCTGGGCTGTGGGAAGTCCTCAGGCTGTCTTTCTCCCTCATTTTTTGAGCCTGCAGAGCCCTTTTTTTTTAGGTTAGAGATTCATTTATCTGGATTCTAATTTTAAAAGTTCCCCGTGTGCAGAGATGACTTTGATCTTTAGCAGGAGTTTATTTCTTCTTATTAGCATCACATTATACGATCTCTGACAGATTAATCACAGCTATTGTTGTACTGTTTATTCTACACACTGTATAATTTTACTTTCAAAATGTTATTTTAATTAAAAAGGAAGTGCATAAGGGGAAGGCATTTTCCTGACAGACAGGCTTCCTGGGCCCCTCAGAGCAAGCCTATGTGCTGCCTACAATAGCAGTGTCTCCAGCAAGGAGCGCGTGTCGCGTGTCCCAGACAGCAAGTGAGACCCAGGGTTTCCTGTCGTCGTAGGAGGACTGTGAATAACTTGGTTGAAGCTGAATTACATATTTCGCTAAAAATTTTTCTTCATTGTCTTTTTAAAAAAGCATGTAGCTGTTTTTTTTAAAAAAAAAATGTAGCTTAAAGAATATAGCTGGAGTTTGATAGAAGACTTTAAAGGGACACAGGTTGGGCCTGTGAGGTTTTTTTATCCTACATGTGAGTCCAGCCAGCCGCAGCTACTTCCTACCTTTGTGACCTTAGGCAAGTTACTTAGCCTCTCTGAGCACCAGATTCTGCAGAGGCAGAAGAACCCTGCTAAGAATGTGGAGGGATGGAGAGGTTTAACCATGACAGTGCAGGTAAGGCACTTGGGAATGTTTCTTGGCATCTGGTGAGTGCTCAGTCTGGGGGTCCTTTGATTCCACAGACACATTTCCTTCTGCCCGGACCAAACTAGGGGCAACAAGGGGGAGAAGCAGACTTCGCCAACTTGACAGTTTTGCAGAAGGCCCACCCTGGTTTGGAAAGAGTAACCACTTTGAAACCACAGAATCTAGAAACACATTTCAACCTTACCATTTACCCTCAAGTTCTGGACCCAGAGCCAGAAACCAAGCTGTTTGGAGCAACAAGTTCATTTTTTTAAAAAAGAAAAGCATTTTGTGGTGAGGGAAAAAATGCTTGCACAAGAGGCCCGAGGAGAAAAGCTCTTATGTGTGACGTAGTTCCACTGGACAGAGATGAAATAAATGGCTACTTTGCCACCAAGGCCACAGGATGGGGCAAAGACTTGTTTTAAACTCTGCATCTGATGTGTACTTTGGTGCAGATACATCCCAATTCAGTTATGTGGAATCGATGCTAATATCACACTGTCAGATCTGGCCGACCTGATTAAGATGACAAGGAGGCCTCCTCAGTCTCTCTTGGAAAAAAAAGTCTATGTTATGGCAGAGGAGCTGCTGGAGGTGAAGAATTCCTATGTTGGAAACAGAACCTAGAAACCGTAGACCCCTGACAAAAAGCTACAAAAATGGAAAAAGAAAAAAAATAATAATCTAAAGCATCTATAGGATAAAACCACAATTCCCACTTGGAATCCTGTATTAGGTCCCATCAGAATACAGTTCAAAGGATAACCACAGTACCTTTGCTGTGTTGGAATTCTGTCATTTCAAATACTCAGCCCTTTGGCATCAGGTATTCAGCCTTCCTTTTTTGTCTCTGCAATAGCAGAACTGAACTGAGTATAATACTTGGAAGAATTTGTCTTGAAAAACAGTCATTAAATTGAATTGAGTAAAATTCTTCCAAGAAATGGGCCATTGTTTGGGATCATTTGCTGTAGAGAAATATTTGTTGTGATGGGACTTAAACCATGTGCTTTAATAACAGCTGGGATCTGTTAGGGTGGAATAAAGGTATATATGGAGGTAAAAACTAAAGAAAGCACATGTGGCATTGTCATTAGTTGAATTTAGAGCGCAGTTAATATGTGAAACCGGTCGCATGTCCAGGAACAGCACACAATGTCACACTGTTCCAGCTGTGGCTTTAGTGATCTTTCCATCACACTCCTTGCACATATGCCGGGAAAGACAAAATTGGTTTGCGTTGGAAGACAGGGAGGTTTACCATGCACATCAAGTGCCGTATCTGCAGATCTCTCCATAGAGAAAGGAGGCACAGAGCATGTCTTTTTATGGGGACATTTCTTTTCCAATGAAAACAAATTCATTGGAAACACCCTGTCTTAGTTAACATTTTTATAGGCTCTGATATACTTTTTGGCACTTTATGTAATGCAGATATTCGTTTAAACTTCGGAAGGAAAAGTTAACACAATTTCTAATACTAGGGCATGGTAAACATTACAAGCTGTCCCTCCAGCTGCCAATGGCTCTGAGGGGTGTTATTTGGCCTCTAACACTGTGACTCTCTTTTGTAGCATTTTCCTCTTCAGGTTATTCTTTGCCTTCTTCTTTAGAAGAGGAGATTCAGGTCTAAACTCCTTGCTGCCTCTCACCACTCTGTCACCCCTGGGAAATCTCCAATCGCTAACTATAAAAAGGTGGTTTGGCTTTCCTAGACCTCAGAGCAGGTCTACAACAATAGTCACTAAAAATGGGCATTGTCCAAGGTTTGCAAAAAGCCAGAGAAGGGTTCCAATGTTAATGGTTTCAAATAGCTGTTTTAAAAGGTACAACTAATAATAAAAATCTAGTAAAAATTATAGTCGGGCATTTTGCAAATTTAAAGTATGACATAGAAGTGCACACTACAATAAATCTAATTGGCATGCTAGGATACCGTGTGCTAGGATACCAAGAGGTGTGTTGGCACTCTGTTTTTAGCTGTGCCCGACCCATGGGGGGCAGCTCAAAGAATGCTTTGCAAGAAGAATGGCACAAAGCTGGCAGGGCAAGAAGACACCAAACAAGACAAAGTGAAGAAGGGGCCTGAATGTGCTCTGTGCTTTGTAGGTGTCACACACACACACACACACACACACACACACACACACACACAGAGGAGGATGTATTTTGGTTTTATTTTTTTAACTTCTTTTAGTACTTTTTCTTTTCGGGCTTGGTCTTTGGATCAGGACCAGTGAAGTCAAGGTTAGCGCGATGGAAGTAATTGCAGCCTTAAGGGAAGATATTTGCTATCTTCCCTTAAAACAGTGAAGGAGGTAACATGCCTTTTAAATGTCTCTCCTCTCTTCCCTGCATCCTCTCCAAGGCTTATGCACACTTAGAAGCGTCCCCTGTCCAGGCTGGACATAGGGCAGGAGGGAAAGCCCTGCACTAGCAGTCAGGAATCTTTGGATATTAACTTGACTCATTTTCTACAAGGTCCTGGGCAAGATCATTTGCCTCCTTGGACCTCAGTTTCTTCAGATGAAATGAGAGGCTTGGACTATATGATTGCAAGGGTTTCTTTGAATTGAAAGTTGCCGAAATAAACGGATTCACGTAAGGCAACCTCAATTGTAAGTCTTTCCATGTTGAAATAAACTGCCTGTAAAAAGAGCAATGCTTTTCTGAGAGGAATGACTCCTTTGCTCGCCGAATAAGGAACAGGGTTTGGGTGTTTTTTTTTTTTTTTTATAAGGTGTGTGTGTAGCAGGTGGTTTGGGGACTTGAGAGCATTTTTATCCCTCTAAACTGTCCACACTAACAATTTCGAGGTTATCTTTGACTTCTTTTCCATCTAATACCTGATTCATTGGTTCCACTAGAATATCTACAATAGGATTACATCCCATGTTACAATGATCCAATAGACCATCATCTTCATCTCTCTCCTGGATTACAGAATACTCTCTCAGCTACTCTCCCTGCATCCAACTTTGTCTACTTCCAGTCTGTTCTGAACACCAGCTCCAGCTGGATTTATCCTGCTAAAGCTTCTCTTCCCCAAACCCTCCCTTGGTCTCTGCATCAGTCAGTTTGAGCTAGATTACGCTGAGGAGACAAGCAACATCAACGTCTCAGTGACTTAGCCCTACAAGGTTTATTTCTCGTTCAAAGCACACATGCCATGAAGTATAGCAGAAGGGCTGTGTTCATCACCGTCCTCCAGGAACTGGGCCTGAAGGAGACTCCTGAAGTCACTGAAAGCAGCGACACGGACAGTGCAGTTCACACCATGGTTCTTAAAGCTCCTGCCTGAAAGTGACCACATCTCTTCCGATCTTGTTTTGATGGCTGAGTAGGTCGTATGGCCAAATATAGCTTCAAAGGGACAAAAAAGGTCAATCCTACCGTGTGGCCAGAGTGGAGGAATGGAAATGTTTGGCCAAAAGCACAATGGCAACCACAGTTTCCCATCTTATTCAGAGGATAGCCCCTCATCCTCCTCAGGGTCCTCCAGGGCCCTGCGTGGTGTGCCACCCACCCCCACCCCACCAATTACCTGTCTGATCCCACCTCATTCTACCTTCCCTCTCCCTCCACTTCCGCACAAGGCATGCTGACCTCGGGGCCTTTGCACTCACTATTCATTCTAGAATATCCTCCCCAGGACACTTGCAATGCTCTTCCCTAAGCACTCTAGAGTACTCTTTCCCAAGACGTTTCCTCAAGACGTCCCTCACTTCCTTCAAGTCTTTGTTCAAGTGCACCCTTCATATTGAGGATTTCCCTGGCCACTGCAATTAAAAATACAAACTCCACTCTTCCCACCACACCCCAGCACTCCTCAACCTGCTTCACTGCTTTATGTCTTTTTCTCCTGAACTTACATCATCTAATACGATGTATAAGCGATAAATTTATTTTGTGGCAGTGTAGCTGTTTGAAGACTGAGGTCTGTGTTACTTACAGAGGTTCAAATCCATGGCTCCTTCCCTTCCTAGCTCCCTCAAGGAAATTACCTAGCTTCTCCGTGCCCCAGTTTCCTTGTCAGGAGAGAGGGTTAGTAATAGCACCTACCTCACAGACTGGTGGTGAAGGTGAAATATGCGAAGCAGGCAGAGCAGGGGTTGGCACACACTAATAGCATTTGCTATTCTTATTTGTTGTCTGATTTGCTGCACGGGGATGTAAGCTCTATAGGGATGTGATATTTGCCCTGTTTCAGCCCTGAACTCCAGAGCAGTGTCTGACACACACTAGGCACAGCAAAAATATTATTGCATAAACGTGTGACTGCTTGAATGACTAGCGCCTCCATCAAGCTGGCTTGCACTCACTCTCCTCCGGCCCCTTCATGATGCTTAAGGTCTCTGGACTCAGAATGGGGAGGACTGCAGAGGGACTGGCTCCTCTTGCCCAGCCAGACTGCACATGCTCAGGATCCCCAAAGCACCGGCCTCCATTGCTGAGGGACTTCCCTTGATGTGACAATGTGTGATGGGTGGCATGGGTTCACGTTATTGGGAAGTATCCTGATGCACTTTGAGTCTGAGCATAAAATGGATCCCAGAATGCAGATAAAACTCAAGTGAGCTCTGGGTCATCAGAAAATCAGCCCTGATGTGGAGCAGAACCCCACTGCCTTGAACCTCACATTCTTCTCCCATGGTGCCAGGTATGCCTGTTTGTTTTGAAAAATGGCCACTTGCTATTGTCATGATTTATTTGTCTCCTGTGGGGAGTGCTAAGGGCCCAGCAGTGTGGTCCCTGGGCCAGGCACATAGTAGTTGCTCAGTAAAGGTTTGCTAAATGACTGAGCCAAGGGATTCTGTAACTCACTGAGTGGAAGCCAAACTGTACACCTTCTCTGGTATGTTGGAGGGAATTTTAATCCCTCGGAATGTGGGGCATTGCAAAGAGAGCTATCAGAGTCAAATGTTTTCCTTGTAATTGGACAAATTAACTTAACAGCATGAACTTGAACTATTTTAATGGAGAGCATCTGGATTTCTGGGATGTTGGAGAGCTTTCTACTGGGTCATCTGACTGAGGGAGCGCAGGGTGAAATCAGTAATTTCCTGGTCTGTCCCATCCAAGTTGCCCTGGAGCTCTCCATGATGGAACTGGCTTAGGGTTACAAAGCAAAGCGTAGATGCAGAGAGAAAATTCCTGGCGGTGAGGACACTGAAAATGTTTCATGTTCCTAAATGTGTTACATATGGCAGTCTTTAAGGTGTATTGCAGTGAGGGGAGGCCTGGGGAGAGCATTAGGTACTATAATTCTTAGTTTTGGACTTGATTCTGTTTGTCAGCGTCTGATTCTGTGCACGGCCCGTGGGGAATACCTTTCCTGTTTGTTGTTTCTCTCAACCTTCGGGTCTTACGTGAGAAAGATCCATGGGATGGGAGCTGTTCACAGGTGACAGGAGGTAAGAAGGGAGAATCGGGGTTGCTTTCTTTTTCACCTTGGGACTTGGTGCCGGAAGTTGTCAGCCTACTTGCTTATTCCACCAGCGCCTGCCTTACAGGTCACTTGCTGGGAGCTCTCCCCCCGACCCCATCCCTGTTGGGTCTACTGGAAAAACAGAGAGAGCTGTGCTTGTGACTTGTCTGTAGCTGAGGCCCCAGACAAGGGGCAATGGTGAAGCAGGTAAAGGTTACCTGTGCTCACTGCTCTCTGTGCCTTCCCAACCCTGTTGCTTCTTAAAACCCTGTGCAGCCTTAAACTTAAACTGTGCAGCCCAAGGAAGTTTTTTTATTTTTGTGTCAATTTTTTCATCTGTAAAATGGTATTAATAAAATACGCATTTCTATAAAGTTGCCTGGAGGATTAAATGAGATAGTTCCCATAATGAATGGCTGGTATCGGCCATTTTGTCTCTCAGGAGAGGTTCTGACATCACTGCTTTACATGTTGGTGGCTTTAAGCCGGCATCTCCTAAGAACAGCAGGGCAGAGTGACCCCCGTGGAAAGAGCCTTGGCATCAGGATAGCAGTTGGGGGCGGTGCTCCCTGGGTTTGAGGCTCCAGTGCCCCTGGAAACCGCGTTAAGTGGAGAGTTACCTGCTCCTTCCAGGAAAAACCCTCTTTGCTTCCTTCCTGAGGGAGGTTGCAGGCAATGATGAAATAAGGTCTGACAAGCACTTGTTAAGTCCTTTACAGTTTGCTCTCCCTTCTTTTTCTCTTGAAAAGAGACTTACGATACAGAAGCCAAAAATATGTCTTTTTGCCATTTTGCTTTTTTGAGTTTTATATTATTATCATATTCATATATCCTAGAGCTTTGCCGCTGGAAGCGGCTCTTTGTAAAAAATGGTCATGCATTCCCCTGGCTGAAGGAAACCTCTGAGTTCCCAGCCTATTAGAGAAAATTCCTAATCAGTACAACTTTAGTTTGTACCGATCAAATAGCTTTTATCAACAGTTCAAACAGAATTTCCAAATCAACAAATCCGCGCAGTCCACAGTATATGTCTAGTTTGGCATCTGTCCTTGTGACACCACCTCTATGGATTGGATTCTGTCGGTGAAATCTGTTTAACTTAGCCAGACTGCTGTGCTAATTGGTACCATCGAGATGTGCAGAAGCCTGAACTTTGATCTGATGGAAACAGACATTATTGAAACAGAATTTCATTTGTTGGCTCGGGGTATTGGCTCCTGGAGTCTCTCTGCTGTCAAGTTGCCGAAGGGCCATTTGTTTATGAAATTTGTTGTCTGGGGAGGAATGGGTTCTGGGGAAGTGAATTTAAAGATTTATTCCCACAAGGATGAACTCATATAGAAGAAGATTGTTGAGAAGAAAACCTTTTAAGCTTCTTCTGCAGGTACTGCTTCACTGTTGCCAGTGGATAGTGTGAGAGTGGAGCGCTCTCTCTCTCTCTCTCTCTCTCTCTCTCTCTCTCTCTGTGTGTGTGTGTGTGTGTGTGTGTGTGTGTGTTAAAGACACCAAGAGGCTCCACTTTACAAAAAACAGTAAGCCACAACTCAATCATACACAGAAAATAGGGAGATTTTTATCATATCACAGATTCATTTTGCAATGCCCCTTTCAGTGCCCCAGATTTGAAAAAAGAATCACAAATTCAATGTGTGCACAGTATTTTAGGAATACACGCACAGGGTAAAGTGAGTCACACCTGTGCATTATTTAATAAGAAAGCATTTCTCTAGGATAAACAACCTTTTTACAGAGTCCCATGTTCTGGGTTTTGAAGCTTAGGATAAATAAGGTTTGAATTTTCATATGAACAAATTTCCCTTTGTAACTTATGATTCATTTCAAGGCTCAATAACAAACTCAGTTACAAGGTTACTGGGAAAAGTCAGTGTTTTATTTGCTGATGTTTATCTGTTTACTTGCTAATGTTGATCTGTTTATTTGCTGTGTTACTCTTTTCTTGGTCCTGAGGGTTTCTTTTTGAGATCTGGCCTGACCCCTACCCAGCCCCTGCTAAGCCACTTGGTAGGCTGTGCTCTTTGTGTCTTCAGCACCCTCGCCATGTCCCTTGATGAGTTGGTGGCCTCAATGTATTCTGTGTTCTTTGAGTGGTGCTCCACCCACAGGGTCAAGGGCGAAGCCCGTGGCCTAGGCCTAAGGCAGTCAGCACATCACATTTCCTGGCTACAGAGTTTGGTGCAGCAGTGGGCACATGGCCCTGACCTAGACAGTGAGATCCAGTGCGATTCTGCTGGGAGTTCTGAAACAGAAGGAGAAACCTCAAACTAGGCTCCCCGTCCAACTTGAACTTGAGGCAATGTAAGCTGGAGCTGCCTCGGTTGCACTGGGGCATGAGCTTTTCTTGACAATGGAGCCTTGGGAGAGTAAGCAGAGCTGAGATGCAGGGGACAGATTAACAAGGTGATAAGGACAGCTTTGATCCCTCTAGCCAGCCATGTCTGAATCTGAACAAATGTCTTAGTCTGTGAGGGCTGCTATAACAAAAGACCACAGACTGGCTAGCTTAAATCACAGACGTTTATTTCTCACAGTTCTGAAGACTGGGAAGTCCAAGATCAGGGTGCCAGCACTGTTGGCTTCTGGTGAGGATCCTCTTCCTGGCTTGCAGATGGCAGCTTCTTACTGTATCTTCACATTGCCCAGAGAGAGAGAGAGAGAGAGAGAGAGAGAAATTGTTGGTCCTTCTCATAACAACACTAATCCCACCATGAGTGCCCCACCCTCACGTATACCTAATCATCTCCCAAAGTCCCCACCTCCAAATACCATCACACTGGGGCTTCAATATATGATTTTGAGGAGGCATGCACACATTTAGACCTGTGAGTTATACAGACCCATAAGTTAATATTTGGCTTTAGACTAATTTAGGCTGGGTTCATTGTCACTTGTAGCTGAGTCTTAACCAACAGAGAAACACATCTTGGAGACCGCATGTTTGAGTCCCGCATGTTAAGAGTTTCCATTTGTTCCAGGATTAAAGATTTTTCTTTCTTCTTTACCTCATTTTTCTTTTCTTTCTTCTGAACACAGGTGTGCCCCACATTGGAACATTCTGACTCAGAGTTTTGAGTCTTAAGTTGCTTTGTATACCTGCTTCCTGGCTGGAAGGTAACCCAGCCAATTACTATAATAGAAACGCTATGAAAAGGTTTAGACTAAGCCTTATTTTCATTTTCCTGCAGGTTTTCCTACACTATGACTTCCACAGTAAATATTTATCTGCGTTGAGTTTATTTTGGGCCATAAATGGTTAAAGGTTACCATTATCTGCTAGTTCTCAAACCATCTGGAATTAAAAATCTAGGCAACCAGTGTAGTTTAATGATCTAGAATGTGGCAATGGGTAGCCATGGTTTTGGCCAAAATACTCCAATTTTGCAAGGTTGTTTTTATGTGTTGGTCGACATTAAAAACCATGATGACCACTCGGCTGGCTGTTTCTCTGCAGGACTGGAGTCACTGGCAGGTATTGCCAATCTTGTCTCCAAAGTGGATGGGGAGCTTGGGAAGCCTGCATCCTTGGATTTAGTGTGAGCCGATATGAAAATATGGCAGGTGGCGAAAAAAATGGGTTTTGAAGTCAGTAGATTTGCATTCCAGTCCCAGCCCAACTGTGTGGAATCCTGGGCAAGTCACTTTACTTCTCTAAATCTTAATTTTTTCATCTCTAAATTAGGAATAGTAAATAATACTTACTGCATAGGGCTGCTATAAGATTTTTTTTTTTTTTTTTGAGATAGGGTCTTGTTCTGTCACCCAGGCTGGAGTGCAGTGGTGCAATCTCATCTCACCACAACCTCCACCTCCCAGGCTCAAGCGTTTCTCCTGCCTCGGCCTCTCGAGTAGCTGGGAATACAGATGCACATCACCACCCCTGGCTAATTTTTATATTTTTAGTAGAAATGAGATTTCACTATGTTGGCCAGGCTGGTCTCGAACTCCTGACCTCAAGTGATCTGCCTGCCTCAACCTCCCAAAGTGCTGGGATTGCAGGTGTGAGCCACTGTGCCTGGCCCTGCCATGAGGATTTTAAAGTTTATAAAATAGTGCCTGACAGATTAACACTCAACGGTTTTCTACCTCTGTCTGCCATATACATTGGGACAAACAATGGCCTAGGAATCAGGAGATCCTGGTTCAAACCCTGTCTTTATTCCTGATCACTACAACACTAAGCAAGTCTGTGCTTTTTTGCATTGTGGATTAGAAACAGTATCATTGTCACTGTTTAATAGATGAGGAAAATAAGATTTAGAGACTTAGACATGGCTTCTCACTAGTAAGTGGAATTGGAAGTTGAATCCATCTTGAAAATTAAGGCAAATTTCATTCATCTACCCATCTACCTATTTATCCCTTTATTCAGCAGGCAGGCAACGTATCAAGTGTTTAGGTTGCAACAATGAACAAAATAGTCCCTGCCCTCCTGGAGCCTAATGGCCCTTGGAGTTTTTCCTTTTTAACTTGCAGAGTAATTATCAGGCCCAAATATGAGAAGAAATGTGAAAGTGCTTTGTCAAGTACAAAGCACAGTCAAATATAAACCAACTTAATGAAATAAAGTGTGAAGACAAGATTACAGAAAAAAGAATGAAAAGGAATGAACGAAACCTCCAAGAAATATGGGTCTACATGACATGACCAAACCTACATTTGACTGGTATACCTGAAAGTGACAGAGAGAATGAAACCAAGTTGGAAAACACACTTCAGAACATTATCCAGGAGAAGTTCCCAACCTAGCAAGACAGGACAACATTCAAATCCAGGAAACACAGAGAACCACAGAGATACTCCTTGAGAAGAGCAACCCTAAGACACATAATCGTCAGATTCACCAAGGTTGAAATGAAGGAAAAAATGTTAAGGGCAGCCAGAGAGAAAAAATGGGTTACCCACAAAGGAAAGTTTATCAGACTAACAGCAGATCTCTTTGCAGAAACCCTACAAGCCAGAAGAGAGTGGGGGCCAATAGTCAACATTTTCAAAGAAAAAAATTTTCAACCCAGAATTTAATATCGAGCCAAACTAAGCTTCATAAGTGAAAGAGAAATGAAATCCTTTACAGACAAGCAAATGCTGAGAAATTTTGTCACCACTAAGCCTGCCTTACAAGAGCTCCTGAAGGAAGCACTAAACATGGAAAGAAAAAACCAGTACCAGCCACTGCAAAAACATGCCAAATAGTAAAGACCGTTGACAGTGTGAAGAAACTACATCAACCAGCAGGCAAAATAACCAGCTAGCATCATAATGATAGGATCAAATTCACACATAACAATATTAATCTTAAATATAAAGGGGCTAAATGTCCCAGTTAAGAGACACAGACTGGCAAATTGGATAAAGAGTCAAGACCCATCAATGTGCTGTATTCAGGAGACCCATCTCACATGCAAAGACACACACAGGCTCAAAATAAAGGGATGGAGGAAGATTTACCAAGCAAATGGAAAACAAAACAAAACAAAAAAAGCAGGGGTTGCAATCCTACTCTCTGATAAAACAGACTTTAAACCAACAAAGATCAAAAGAGATAAAGAAGGGCATTACATAATGGTAAAAAGATCAATGCAAGTAGAAGAGCTAACCAACTTAAATATATATGCACCCAATACAGGAACACCCAGATACTTAGACTCCCACACAATAATAGTGGGAGACTTTAACACCCCACTATCAATATTAGACAGATCAATGAGACAGAAAACTAACGAGGATATTCAGGACTTGAGCTCAGCTCTGGACCAAGCAGACCTAATAGACATCTACAGAACCCTCTACCCCAAATCCACAGAATATACATTCTTCTCAGTACCACATCGCACCTATTCTAAAATTGACCACATAATTAGAAGTAAAACACTCGTTAGCAAATGTAAAAGAATGGAAGTCATAACAAAAAGTCTCTCAGACCACAGTGCAATCAAATTAGAACTCAGGATTAAGAAACTCACTCAAAACCGCACAACTACCTGGAAACTGAACAACCTGCTCCTGAATGACTACTGGGTAAATAATGAAATGAAGGCAGAAATAAATAAGTTCTTTGAAACCAATGAGAACAAAGACACGATGTACCAGAATCTCTGGGACACAGCTAAAGCAGAGTTTAGAGGGAAATTTATAGCACTAAATGCCCACAGGAGAAAGCAGGAAAGATCTAAAATCGACACCCTAACATCACAATTAAAAGAACTAGAGAAGCAAGAGCAAACAAATTCATAAGCTAAAAGAAGACAAGAAATAACTAATATCAGAGCAGAGCTGAAGGAGATAGAGACGCAAAAATCTCTTCAAAATATCAATGAATCCAGTAGCTGGTTTTCTGAAAAGATTAACAAAATATTAATTTCTCTTTTCAAATATATTGATAGCATTGCCCATACAATGAGGTTCCACCTAATGCTGATTTGAAATTGAGAAAACACTTAGCACACAGGTGAAGAGGATTAAAGAAGTCTTTAGCAGTCTCAATTCAAACCCTCAAGCTCTGAAAGGCATCAGGGCATGAACCCAGATGTGGCTACAGGCAACTATCAAGCAGCTCCTGCATCTAAACCCCAGTGCCCGAGGCCACATTTGGGGCTGTGCTTCTCCTGCAGTGTCTTGGTGGCTGGCAGCAGCTCTCACCTTGAAGCCTGGCCTTCAGACAGATGCCTTCTTTGGACCACCTGCTGGTTCTTGGCTCTGACATCTGCCTGGTCCCTGCCTCACAAATCCTTGGCTCTATTTTCCACACCCAGCTCTAGCACCCAACTATTTCTAAATATTAGGATGAAAACCCAATTGTGAGAAAGTTGCATTAAAAAGCAGTACCTTCTACCTGGCCATTGCTCATTTTGTTGGCATCTGATCGACCACCACCGGGCTGCCCTTCCATGGAGAGAGGTCCTGGACTTTAGGACATTTGCCCTGTTTGGTAGCTCACAGACTGGGCTCCCCAGAGAACATCAAGGAATGATAGAAATTCTGGGAGAAGCTTTGGGATGAGAGAACCACACAGGGTATGGCCTCTAGCTGGCTGGGATGGGGTCCTGAGGGGTTGCTCTGGTTTTGTGATTAAGCCCACGTCCTGTGGAATCTCACGTGAGCTGTTAAATCTGTCAGGCTTTGTGTTTCTAACAAGTGGACTTCCTCAAGGCTCCCCGTGCTCTCCTCAGGAGGACTGTGTGCCCTTTACTTTGTAGCTGGCCTTCCAGCAGGTACCAAGAAAGACCCGTGAGCTTCTCCCTGAGCAGACGAGAATGGCACATATGTGGATGTTACCAGTCCCTGCAGGTGGAGTGGTCCCAGAGCCCCAGGGCCTGTGTCCCTTTTGATGTGAGCTCCCTGAACATGGCACCAGAGGGAGTGTGGGTGGCTGCTCTGCTCCTAGCAGGGCTGAAGTTGGGTCCTTCACAGCCACAGCCGGGCCAGCTGCTGCTGGGATTCCCAGCATGTCACACACGGGGGCCGCCGGCAAAGCACACTGCTCCCTCCATCCTGCCTTCAGGCCAGCAACTGAGGGGCTCTTCCAAGTTGGTTAAAATCACATCACCCCAGGCGCCTGCATGTAGTGTGACTCCTGGTGTTGTACAAAAGCCCTTCACTGGAACCTGTGCAAGACTTTTAATATATGGCTGGGAAAAAGAAAAATGAACGTTCCCAGTATTTTTCCCATTCCCATTCCCTCTTCTACCAAGAAGATTTTAAATGAAGGGGGGTGGGGGGAGCTTCATACCAGAGGCAAGTTTGCAGTGAGAATCTCTGAGTCTATTTTTGTCCAGTACCATCTGGACACAAATCAAGAATCTAATTTTTCCCACTACTTTCTCTTTTTTTTCCCCTTTGTACTTTAGCTGACTCTGAGAGCACGAAGCCTGAAACCGAGTCTGGACCACAGAATTCCATTAAAACTTAAAGAATAAACAGAAAGAAAATGTCACTGAGTTCCATGAAGTATTTTCCCCACCTACAGTGCCCATGGCAGCCGGGACCCTGGAGTCCCTCCTTCAGGACCTTCCAGTTGCACCAGAAGGTACACAGAGGCTGGGTGACAAGCACAGTGGCTGGCCCTTCCTGGTGCCACTTTGTACCTGGAGCTGTGGCTGCAGTGTGCTGTGAGCCCTGGGACAGGGATCTAAAGTGCAGCCATGTGACAGTCATTAGCAAACCTTCAGTAAGTGCCAACTGACTGCCAGTGGGAAGAGCTTGGTCTGTGAGCTCTGGAAACCCTCTCAGCTTAGCAGCTTCAATAAAGTGACAGGGACCCTGGAGGTAGGCCTGAAATATTACCCAGCTCCTTCTCTGTCTTGGACTATTTCCCCTTCTCCTTCATGGCCAATACCCCTGGTCAGCCACAACTTAAGATATTAGTGCAGTGGATTTTCTTAACATTATACCAGTGGAATTTGGGTGGATGGGTAGATTTTTTTCAAAGCCATTGATGTCAGAGGACTTTGGCTTGGAAATGAAGTACCTGAAGTTCTAGGCCCGAACTTCTGTATAAAAATGAACATATTTATTCAGGAGCCTGAATGCTGGAAACTTGGCTCTAAGTTCTGTTGGTTCACCTAACATAACCAGGCAAAGATGAATGTGGGGGCTTTGTTTCTTGTGTTTTCAATTCATTTTACTTTTGTTGTACATAATAGATGTACACGTTTTTGGAGTACATGTGATAATTTCATACACTCATATTATTTGTAAAGATTAAATCAGTGTAATTTGTATATCTATCACCTTAAATATTTGTCCTTTATTGTAGAAACATTCAAATTATTCTCTTCAAGTTATTTTGAAATATAAAATAGATAATTGTAAACTAGAATCACCCTCTTGATCTGGGTTTTTGGTTGTTTTTAGGAAGACATAGGTCTGAAGAAGCAAGGACTGGCAAGTCTGATCCCCACTCTGATTCTCATTGCTGAATGTCTGAATCTTCCTTGTGCACCTGCTGGAGTGGGAGACTGCTTGTGCCATACCTGGCCTATGACATGCCTAGCTCTCTGGGGCGGATCTTGGGCAGGAAGCCTGCTTCTGCCAGAGTAAAGAATGTGAGGGAGCTTCTCATCCAATGGAGCCTCCGGGAAGAGGCAAAGAGCCAGCTGGAAGCCTGGTGGCCCTCCACTGCCAGCAGGACAGATGCATCAAGTCAGGTTTATGGGAGAAGTTTTCCCAGACCACTATGTCCAAACTTCTGTCCATCCTGCTATAACCTCTCCAGTTAGATGGATGCAAACCAGACCAGTCCAGCCGTGCACCAGAACTGCACAGATAAGAACCCAAAGAAGAAACAAATGGTGTAGCATTAAGTATTTTTTTCCACTTGAGTGAAAAAATAAGGGACTAAGGGAATTGGAGGAGTGTGGCCTTTGAATGAAATTTGAGGTGGTGAGACAGCAAGTGAACATGGGGACACTTGCTCAGAGCTTTGCTAGAATACCTCATGGCTTACAGGGCCTAGGACCTTCTCAATATAGAAATGACCATAAAAAGAAAGCAGACAGATTCCCATGAAGAAAAAGTGACCTCTCCTCTGAATTCCATGCTTGGAAAAGTACTTATTTAAAGGAAGGAAAAAAGCCTCCACAGCAGAACCTGGCTTGTTTAGATAACTTGGCCTAGGAACATGGCGGAAGCTGAACCCAAGAACATGCCTACACAGTGCAACTTCTGGGTGGGGCTCAGTTGTCTCTTCTGAGTTCCCTGGACCTGAGAGTGTGACACTGAGACCGTGGGTGTGGAGAAACCTATCTCACATTTATGATACGTGGCAGGATCTTGACCGATCATTTCAACCCATCCTGTAGTAGAAAAGAGTGCTGAGTCATGCTGGGTCACCCATCTAGATTAGAGACAGCCTAGGTGGACTCTTTGGAACTGGTCAAAGTGGCCACAGGGCCAGCTTGGGTCTCCACTAGGAAGGGCAGGTGAGGGGAGCAGGAGATGGCACGTTCACAGGACAGGACAATCTGGAGCAGAGATTTGCTCTAAGATACAAGCACCAGATGGGGAAATTTAACAGAATGGACTGCAGAGTCACTTGGAAGGAAAAACAGAAGAGGATTTTATATTACAGCTGCTATCAACGGTCCTAACCTTGAAGAAATTTGTAGGTAAAAATATGAAATTACATATGCCTTTTGTTTTCCTTTTGTTTTTAATTTTGCTTACTTTAGTTGCTAGCTTTTCAATTTATGTTTAAAGAGCAGTTATCAGATTTTTCTTAATTAAGGTAAAAGAAACCTTTTCTTATATGACCTTTTTAGTTTTTTATTTTGAAATCATGTTAAACTTATATAAAAATTTACAAAAATAGTATAGAGAGTTCCTGTATATGCTTCATCTAGCTGTCCCTAGTGTTACTGTCATACTTAACAATAATACATTCATCATAAAAAAGAAATAAATATTGGTACAAGACTATGGGCTAAACTGCAGATGTTATTCCACTAGTGTCCTTTTCCTGGCTTGGGATCCAATTCAGGATCTAAATTGCCTTTAGTTATCATGGCTCGTTAGTCTCTTCCAATCTGTAATTGTCCCAAATCTTTTCTTGACAACTTCAACATATATTTTTAAAACTTTTCGAGTTAATTTTAAATTCACATGCAGTTGTAGGAAATAATATAGAGACAGATCCCTATATTCCTCACCTAGTTTTCACCCATAGGTAACATCTCAGATAACAATGGCATAATATCACAACCTGGAAATTGACATTGATGAGGTACATGGATCTTATTCAGATTTTACCAGTTTCATATGTAGCTGTGTGTATCCATGTGAGTGTGTGCCTGTTTGTGTAAGTTCTGTGTAGTTTTATCACATGTGTAAATTCATATGGCCACTAGCAGAGAACAGCTCTATCACAAGGATCCCCAGTGCTACTCTTTTATAGCTACTTCCCTTTCTCCCCAGCTCCTAATCCTCTGGCAACCATTAATTTGCTCTCTATCTCTATAATTTTGTCATTTCAAAAATATCATATAAATAGAGTTATACAGTATGTAATCTCCTGAGATTGGCTTTTTTTTTCACTCAGCATAATTTTCTTGAGATCCATCCAAGTTGTTGCATTGGTCAATAATTCATTCATTTTTCTTGCTGAGTGGTATTACATGGTTTAAGGGACCAGTTTGTTTAAGCAAGCAATTGTTGAAGAACATTTGCACAACCTCAGTTCTTTTGAAGTTTAGTTTTTTTTGAATGTCTTTTGATTTGATTTGGCCTGATGTTTTCGCATAGTTAGATCATGGCAATGCGTTATCGTCATGAATACCACAAAAGGGCTGTGCCCTTCTGAGTTCATCCCATCAAGGAGTACATGAAGTCAATATGTCTCATTACTGGTGATATTAACTTTAATAGGTTGGTTAATTGGTGTCTGCCAGGTTCTTTTCTGCTGTGAAATTACTATTTTTTTTTGTAAGTAATAAATATCTTGGAGGAAATTGCTTTCTTTAATGGAACGTTGATAAATGTGGAGGGTGTATGCTTAGCTTTCCTAGTTTATCTTGACCCACAAGCCTGTGGCTTTCTGGATTACTTTGTCCAAAGCAGAGCCAGAACTTGTCATGAAGTACCAGTGATTAGAGGAGGAGGCATTATCCAAAGAGAAAACTGAACACTCTATGCTTCTTGGAACACATTCTTCAATATCAAACCTTGATTGAAAAACAAAAAAAAAAAAAAGGAGGGACGGGATCCAAGACGGTTGAGTAGGAACAGCTCTGCAGTGCAGTTCCCAGCGAGAACAATGCAGACGGTGAGTGATCACTGCATTTCCAAATGAGTTATTACTGCCCACAGACCAGGAGATTCCCAGGCTGAAAAGTGCCACAAGTTTCCAGCACGGCTGTTTCAGCTGGTGCAGCAGGACTCCACACAAACTCACACAAATCTGGGTGGCTGTTTCGATGGGCACCTGGAATGCCTAGGAGACAGAGGCACCCATTTAACTGAAGAAAAGGGGCTGGAACAGGGAGCCAGGTTATCTGGCTCAGCGGGTCCCACCCCCACAAGACTAGCAATCAGAAATGGTCTGGATTCAGAGTTTCGCAGCAACTGCAGCTGGACCAGGACGGTCCAGCTCTGTTGGGAGAACGGCATCTGCCCTTACCAAGGCAGTTCACCACTACTGAGGAAGTTCACCATTACAGAGGCAGTCCATCATTACCAAAGCATGTCTGCCATTACCAAGGCAGTCCGCCATTACTGAGACAGACCACCATTACAGAGACAGTTCTGACTATACCTCTGTAAACAAAACTGCAAGGAAGTTCACACAACAGCTGGGCAGAGCTCATGGCAGCTCAGCAATGCCTCTGCTGGCAGACTGTGACTAGGCTAACTACTTGCTGGGAAGGGCAGCTCTAAAAAAAGGCAGCAGCAAGTCAGGAATTTATAAATAAAGCCCCACCTTCCCAGGACAGAGCACCTGGGAAAAAAGGCGTTATGAGTTCCTCTGTAGCAGACAAAATCGTACCTGCCCAGCAGCTCTGAACAGAACAATGGAGCTCACAGCTCAGCACTTGAGCTCCTATGAGGGACAGACTGTCTCCTCAAGCAGCCCTCTGACCCCTGTATATCCAAAGAGTCACCTCATAAAGGAGAGCTCATGCTGACATCTGTTGGGTATCCTTCTGGGATGAAGATAACAAAAGAAGAAATTGGCAGCAACCCTTACTGTTCTGCAGCTGCCGCAGGTGATCCCCAGGCAAACACCTGGAGTGGACCTTCAGCAGTCCTGCAGGAGAGGGGCCTGACTGTTAGGAAGAAAACTAAAAAACAGAAAGAAATAACTTCATCATCAAAAAAACTGACATCCACTCGGAGACCCCATCCGAAAGTCACCAACTACAAAGACCACAAGTATATAAATCCACAAAGATGGGGAAAAAACTAGTGCAAAAAGGATGAAAACACTAAAAAGCAGAACGCCTCTCTTCCAAGGGATCACAACTCATCACCAGCAAAGGAACAGAGCTGGATCGAGAATGAGTCTGAGGAATTGACAGAAACAGGCTTCAGGAGTGGGTAATAACAAATCTCTCTGAGCTAAAATAACATGTTCTAACCCAAGGCAAAGAAAACAAGAACCTTGAAAAAAGGTTTGACGAAATGCTATTGAGAATAAATAGCGTAGAGAAGAATATAAATGACATCATGGAGCTGAAAAACACAACATGAGAACATCATGAAGCATACACAAGTTTCAATAGCCAAATCAACCAAGCAGAAGAAAGGATATCAGAGATTGAAGATCAACTAAATGAAATAAAATGAGAAGGCAAGATTCGAGAAAAAAGAGTGTAAAGAAATGAACAAAGCCTCCAAGAAATACGGGATTATGTGAAAAGACCTAATCTACGTTTGATAGGTGTACCTCAATGTGACAGAGAGAATGAATCCAAGCTGGAAAAGACTCTTCAGGATATTATCCAGACAAACTACCCCAACCTAGAAAGGCAGACCAACATTTAAGTCCAGGAAATACAGAGAACACCACAAAGATATTCCTCAAGAAGAGCAACCCCAAGGCACATAATCTTCAGATTCACCAGGGTTGAAATGAAGGAAAAATGCTAAAGGCAGCCAGAGAGAAAGATCAGATTACCCACAAAGGGAAGCGCATCAGACTCACAGCAGATCTCTCAGCAGAAACCCTACAAGCCAGAAGAGAGTGGGGCCAATATTAAACATCCTTAAAGAAAAGAACTTTCAACCTAGAATTTCATATCCAGCCAAACTAAAATTCATAAGCGATGGAGAAATAAAATCCTTTACTAACAAGCAATTGCTGAGAGATTTCATTACCACCAGGCCTGCCTTACAAGAGCTCCTGAAAGAAGAACTAAACATAGAAAGGAACAACCAGTAGCAGCCACTCCAAAACGTACTAAATGGTAACAAGCATTGACACAATGAAGAAACTGCATCAACTAATGGGCAAAACACTAGCTAGCATCAAAATGGCAGGATCAGATTCACACATAACAATATTAACCTTAAATGTAAATGGGCTAAATGCCCCAATCAAAAGTCACAGACTGGCAAATTGGATAAAAAGTCAAAACCCACCAGTGTGCTGTATCCAGGAAACCCATCTCACATGCAAGGATACACATAGGCTCAAAATAAAGGGATGGAGGAAGATTTACCAAGCAAATGGAGAGCAAACAAAAAGCAGGAGTTGCAATCCTAGTCTCTGATAAAATGGACTTTAAACCAACAAAGATCAAAAATGACAAAGAAGGGCATTACATAATGGTAAAAGGATCAATGCAACGAGAAGAGCTAACGATCCTAAATATATACACACCCAATACAGGAGCACCCAGGTACATAAAGCAAGTTCTTAACACCCTACAAACAGACTTAGACTCCCAATAATAGTGAAAGACTTTAACACCCCACTGTCAATATTAGACAGATCAACAAGACAGAAAATTAACAAGGATATCCAGGACTTGAACTCAGATCTGGACCAAGCAAACCTAATAGACATCTACAGAACTCTTCACCCCAAATCCACAGAGTGTACATTCTTCTCAGCACCGCATTGCACTTGCTATAAAATTGACCACATATTTGGAAGTAAATCACTCCTCAGCAAATGCAAAAGAAGAGAAATCATAACAAACAGTCTCTCAGACCACAGTGCAATCAAGTTAAAACTCAGGATTAAGAAACTAACTCAGAATCGCACAGCTTCATGGAAACTGAACAACTGGCTCTTGAATGTTGACTGGATAAACAATGAAATAAAGGCAGAAATAAAGATATTCTTTGAAACCAATGAGAATGAAGACAACAATGTATCAGAATCTCTGTGAGACATTTAAAGCAGTGTCTAGAGGGAAATTTATAGCAGTAAATATCCACCAGAGAAGTGAGGAGAGATCTAAAAGTGACATCCTATTGTCAAAATTGAAAGAACTAGAGGAGCAAGATAAAAAAACTCAAAACCTAGCAGAAGAAAGAAAAAACTAAGATCAGAGCAGAACTGAAGGAGGTAGATACACAAAACCCCTTCAAAAAATCAATAAATCCAGCAGCTGTTTTTTTGAAAAGATCAACAAAACAGACAAACTACTAGCCAGATTAATAAAAAAGAAAGGAGAGAAGAGTCAAATAGATGCAATAAAAATGAAAAAAGGATATCACCACCAATTCCACAGAAATACAAACTACCATCAGAGATTACTACAAACAACTCTATGTACATAAACCAGTAAACCTGGAAGAAACAGATAAATTCCTGGACACTTGCACCCTCCCAAGCCTAAACCAGGAAGAAGTCAAAACCCTGAATAGATCAATAACAAGGGTTGAAGTTGAGGCAGCTATTAACAGTCTACCAACCAAAAAAAGCCCGGGAAAGCCCGGGTCCAGATGGGTTCACAGCCAAATTCTACCAGACATACAAAGAGGACTTGGTACCACTCCTTCTGAAACTATTTCAAACAATACAAAAAGAGGGAATCCTTTCAAAATCATTTTATGAGACCAACATCCCTGACACCAAAACCCAGCAGAGACTCAACGTGAAAAGAAAACTTCAGGCCAATATCCATGATGAACATAGATGCAAAAATCTTCAATAAAATACTGGCAAACCCATTGCAACAGCACATCAAAAAGCTTATCCATCAAGATCAAGTAGGCTTCATCCCGGGGATGCAAGACTGGTTCAGCATACACGCAAGTCTATAAACGTAATCCCCACATAAACAGAACGAAAGACAAAAACCACATGATTATCTCAATAGATGTAGAGAAGGCCTTCGACAAAATTCAATAGCGCTTTATGCTAAACACTCTTAATAAACTAGGTATTGATGGAATGTATCTGAAAACAATAAAAGCTATTTATGACAAACCCACAGCCAATATAATACTGAATGGGTAAAAACTGGAAGCATTCCCTTTGAAACCTGGCACTAGACAAGGATGCCCTCTTTCACCATTCCTATTGAATATAGCATTGGAAGTTCTAGCCAGAGCAATTAGGCAAGAAAAAGAAATAAAGTGTATTCAATTAGGAAACGAGGAAGTCAAATTGTCTCTATTTGCAGACAACATGATTGTATATTTAGAAGGCCCCATTGTCTCAGTTCAAAATCTCCTGAAACTGATAAGCAACTTCAGCAAAGTCTCAGATTACAAAATCAATGTGCAGAAATGACACGCATTCCTATAAACCAATAAATGACACACATTCCTATAAACCAGACTTAATGACAGCCAAATCAAGAACAAACTGCCATTCACAATTGCTACAAAGAGAATAAAATACCTAGGAGTACAGCTAACAGTGAATGCAAAGGACCTCTTCAAGGAGAACTACAAACCACTGCTCAAGGAAATAAGAGAGGACACAAACAAATGGAAAAACATTCCATGCTCATGGTTAGGAAGAATCAATATTCTGAAAATGGCCATACTGCCCAAAGTAATTTAAAGAGTCAATGCTATCCCCATGAGGCTACCTATGACCCTCTTCACAGAACTGGAAAAAACCACCTTAAACTGCATATGGAACCAAAAGAGAGCCCGCATAGCCAAGTCAACTCTAAGCAAAAAGAACAAAGCTGAAGGCATCACACTACCTGACTTCAAACTATACTACAAGGTTACGGTAATCAAAACTGCATGGTACTGGTACCAAAACAGAGTCATAGACCAATGGAACAGAACAGGGGCTCAAAGGCAATGCTACACATCTACAACCATCTGATCTTTGACAAACCTGACAAAAACAAGCAGTAGGGAAAGGATTCCGTGTTTAATAAATGGTGTTGGGAAAACTGGATAGCCATGTGCAGAAAGCAGAAACTGGACCTCTTCCTGACACCTTACACTAAAATTAACTCCAGATGGATTAAAGACTTAACCATAAGGCCTAACACCATAAAACCCCTAGAAGAAAACCTAGGCAAAGCCATCCAGGACATAGGCATAGGCAAGGACTTCATGACTGAAACACCAAAAGCATTGGCAACAAAAGCCCAAATAGACAAATGGGATCTAATAAAACTTCAGAGCTTCTGTACACCAAAATAAACAATCATTAGAGTGAACCAGCAACCAACAGAATGGGAAAAATTTTTTGCAATCCACCCTTCTGACAAAGGGCTAATATCCCAAATCTACAAAGAACTAAAACAGATTTACAAGAAAAAAATAA
>NW_016107347.1:4401685-4414818 GCF_001604975.1 Cebus imitator | reverse complement strand
GTTTACAATAGCAAAGACCTGGAACCAACCCAAATGCCCATCAATGATAGACTGGACAAGGAAAATGTGGCACATATACATCATGGAATACTATGCAGCCTTAAAAAATGATGAGTTCATGCCCTTTGTAGGGACATGGATGAATCTGGAAACCATCATTCTCAGCAAACTGACACAAGAACAGAAAAACAAACACTGCATGTTCTCACTTATATGTGGGTGTTGAACAATGAAAACACATGGACACAGGGAGGGGAGCATCACACACTGGGGTCTGTTGGTGGGGAACTAGGGGAGGGACAGTGAGGGGTAGAGAGGTTGTGGAGGGATAACAGGGGGAGAGATGCCAGATATAGGTGATGGGGAATGGAGACAGCAAACCACATTGCCATATATGTACCTATGCAACAATTCTGCATGTTTTGCACATGTACCCCAGAACCTAAAATATATATATATATATGAAAAAGAAAAAAAGCCTAATTAGAAATGCTAGCACTGTGGGTGAGGATACACTTTTCAATAATTTCCTCTGGTGGGCTATGCAGCAGCCTAGATAGCAAAAACTTGTCCCCTTGGAATAGATGCAGCTAAAAGCATGCAGTCGGTGGCTTTGACTGAGACCTCTGAAGGGAGCAAAGTTGGCTGGTCACCTGCCTAGCTGGTGACCCATCTGCTCTGTGTCTCCTCTTATAATGGAGGAGGGGCCCCTCTCTCGCTTGAGAACAACTTCCCCATTCCTCCCTAATGCTTTGGCTCCAATCCTCTTCCTTATTTATGGGAACTTTATGCTATCAGTTTCACAGTCTTTCTCTGTTACAATCAATTTTCCATCACAGCCTGAACTACAGATAGTTAAACATGCTTAAGTCTTTGCAGTCTTAAAGGTTATAAGAAATATAAATAAAGTAAGTAAGTGAGTGAGGAAATCAGTAGGGAAGTGCTCTAAAAATTCCAAAGACATTTTCACCCCCCTTATAAATGAGTGACCCAATGGCCACATGACCCAGTTTTGACCAAAGTGGTGGCAAGAGAAGTTTGCTGTGAACGTTTCTTCTTGCTCTCAAATGAGAGACACATGGAGGAGTTTATCTCTTTCTCCAGGAAACTAGGAATCACTTCATCCTGACCTCCACATCAGCCATCCTACAACTGCAATATGAACGAGGTTTAGGGTGAACCAGCCATGTAGATGTGGAAAAGAAGAGTCGGAAAACATTTAGGGCTTTCCTCATGTTAATGCCTCTCAGGGAAAACAGGATATAACATGGTTTCAGGTAGACCTAGTTTGTTCTAGCTCTGGCTCTTACTAACAAATTACTTCATCTCCCTCATCCTCAGCTTCCCTTTAAGATGAGAATAACAATAATGAGAATAATTAACATTTGATGAGATTTGATTATGTGCTAGGCACTGTTCTAACTCACTAGGTCTACTCATTAAATAGTTACATGACCCTAATTCGATGAATACTCTTATTGTCCATGTTTTAGAGATAGGAGAAAAAAAAGCTTAGAGAGGTTGTTTTTTGCACAAAGTCACAAAGCTAGTAAAAAATGGAACCAAAATTCCAACCAGATCTTGGAGTTCTATCCAACTCCAAGTTTCTACTGCTTATTTGGAAGGAGGTATAATTTGAGTCTGAGTCCTTATGATCTAGCACAAGGCCAGCACATGGTAGGTGTTTAATAAGTGTTTGTTGAGCAAATGTGGACCCTTCATATACTTTTTGCCAGCATAGAAATTGGGATTTTCCTTTTGTGAGCAGAGAAACGCTGAAAGCTGATTGGGAAGAACAAGAACTCTGACTGCAGGCTAGTTGTGACTTTTAGCTGGAGAGACTTAATGTCACCAAGCCACCAATTAGTGGCCTGTCCCATGTCCCTGGAAACCCAAGCTGTGCTTTAGGCCAACAAACTAGGAAGTTATAAACAGACCTCTAGTGCATGGGACTCTCTTTACACTCGTAGGGAGCGTTGATGCAGGACCACAATTCTTTTAGACACTGTACGGGCAGAAGGAGACTCCATCAAGATGCCAAAGCACATCCTACAGTGAGGGACTCCTTATGCAATATTATGATGGTCTCCCAAAGAAGAAAGGTAGAGTAAACATTATTTGAGTTTAGCATTTGACAATTTATTGGTTTAGGGTGTCAGGAAATTAGAGACAACTTTGTAATGCTCAGCACAACTTGACCAAACCAATTTTTAAATTATTAATTATAAATGTCTTATATTAGATAAAGCAATTAAACCAGTGCTGATGAAGCCATGGTGGAGATGGCCATGGGTGGAGTAGGCCTAATTTTCATGAAAGGAGCTTAAGAGGAGCACTAGAGGATGCTGGAACCCTTGTCACAGCCCAACGTTATTGTAGTTGATGCTACGTTCATTCTGTTTGAATGATGCACCAAGACCCCATCCCCTTCCTTTGGTTCTCCCTGGACAAGAGCCTTGGCAGAGATTTCTAGGCATCTAAACTTTGGTCTAGGGGGAGTAATTAACACCTCATTTGTCACCCATCACATCTATCCCTAAGGGGAGAGTGCCTGGACTATGAACATATCCTGTCCTGGGATTAAGGAAATAGGCAGTTGGAGCCATTTCCTTCCTTGTCTGCTGACCTAAGAAAGAGATCCCTTTTCCTATTTATGTTCTGCTTTTAAGAAATGACTAATTAGACCAGATTGTGCTGATGGGTTAGAGACACTAAGAAGAGGCCGTATTTACTTTTTTTTGAGTAATTTAATATTCAATCTTAATAGATCTTCCATTATGAAGATTGAACTAGACAAAAGTTAACTACACAGCTTCTGCCTCCATTTTTGGAAAGAGATGGCAGAAATTAGATGCTGGTGGTGAAGGACTCTTTCCACAAGTTATGGGATTCCTGTCATAGCTTCAGACAACACAGAACTTGATGCTGTTTTAGAAGTTTTTGTCTGAAAACTACCTTGGTTTTGTATTTTGCTTGTATTGTCCTCTTAATCATTTAACCAGGCTGGGATTCAGCAATTTCCTTGTTTCAAACTTTTCATCCAGCTGGTTGACTTAATCAATTGTAGCACATTTTCTTCTTTCACTTTGATCCTTGAATTAGCTTTCCAGAGATACACTAAATGATTTATGATGAAAACTTCTTTCTGGGTAAATGATTGTTATTAATAGTATTTAATGTTAATGTTTCCCCAGTTTGCTATCTGCCTTCTCTTGCTTCACAAGTTTAACATAACTTTTTCCCTTATTCTCAAATGTCTAAAACATCTATCCCATCATCAATGGTAAGGTTATTTTGTTTTGCTCATTTTCCCCCAGTATGTGCAGATCTGGAGAAATGCTATGTAACTTCAGAGAGAATGCTGTTATCACATTCACCGTGGCATAAGAAAGCTGATGACAGTAACTGCTGGAGTAGGCCTATTCTCTTTTTTTCTCAGTAAATCTTCACTTGGCTCTTCTTAGATAAGCTATTAGACATGGGCTTTGTGTCACACAGGTCTGTATCCAAATCCTGGCTGCACTACTTTCTAGCTTTGTGGCCTTGGGGAGTCTTTTAAGGGCTCTCTATTGGTCCAGATAGGTTAGCTTATGCTGCAGCAAGAAACAAGCTCAAAATTTTAATGGATTAAAACAAGAAAGGTTTATTTCTTGCTTAAGCAAAGTCTGATACATGTCTGGGCAGCTCTCCAGCACAGCTGTTCTCCTCATGATGGCTCAGCATTAACCCTTCACGTCTACACTGGTTTCCTAGATCACCATGGCACAGGAAAGGTTAAGTGGAGAATTAAGCATCAACAACTAAATGTTCCTATCCAGGAAAAACAACATTACTTCTGCTTACTTTTCATTGGCCAGAATTCATATGACCACAACTAACATCCATATGGCAAAGCATAGCTACTTCCATGTGGGCAGAAAGAAGGCAGAAGTGGATACTGATGAACAATTATAATGCCACACTCTCTAACACTCATTTTCCTCATCAATAAAATGGGGATAATACCCGTGGCAAAGGGTTGTTATGTCAAATCAATAAGAAAATGTATATTAAATGCTTAGAATGAAAACTGCAAACACTCAGATAACTGGGAGCTTTTATTATAGATGTTAAAATGTAATAGCATGCCCATAATGTTACTCTTTTTTTGCATGAAGGGAAAGCAAAAGTCATGATACTAAGAGCTCTACATGGTATTTCCAGTAAAAGCAGCATCATCTACAACTGCTGTTCGAGCCGCTTGAGTTCAAGATATAATTCATTGCATCATTCGGAGAAAAGAGTGAGAAGGATATACACCAAAATATTAGCAATGGTTATCTCTAGTTGTTAAGATGTGAAAAAAATAGTTTACTTCTTTATAAACTATGGACTTTTTTTCATTTTCTACTATGAGTATGTATTATTAAGAATAATAGCTTATTACATGCCAGGCTTCCATTCTAATTTCCACAATATATTATTATTTTATGTTGTTATACAAATTTATACTTAAGAAAACTAGGACACAGAGAAGTTAAATAACTTTCCCAAATAATGAATGGTAGGGTCAGGATTTGTATATTAATTATAAAAAATATTTTAATAGCATATGATATTTATGACCCCAATATTAAGTGTGCACTATGTACCAGTCACTGTATGAGGATCTATAGGGGATACCAAGATGAAGAAGATACAGTCTCAAGGACGCTACTGTATTATTGGGGAGGTAAGCCACATATAAATGCAAAAAAGTTTATGATGCAAATCTGTACATCAGAGACAATCATTCAAAGACAGAAAGATGGTCTTCTTTATGCTCAGGACCTGGCATAGAACAGTTGCTGGATACTAATTTGCTGAATGAATAAATGATTAAATGAAATTTCAAAGCATCTAATTTTACTGATGAGAAGATGAGAGTCCAGAGAGGTTTCTTGGCTTCCTAGAATTGCACAGCTATTTAGTGGGTGGACTGAGAGAGCCTGTTAGTCTCCTGCTCTCTTCTACCAGCTGCTCTAAGGGAGAGACGACCTTTGGGGTGGAGCAGTCTAAGCAAGCTTCTGCTTTGCCATGTCAGACTTGATGACGTCACCCTGATTCACTCTGCATCACCAGGGCCTGAAACGTCTCTTCTCAGGATGATCCGTGGCTCCATGTTGCTTCACTGATGAGCACTTCTCTGTCTCCATGGTACTTGACCTTTCAGCAGCATTCAACCCAGTGACCACTTCCTCCTTCTTGAAATACTTTCTCCTCTAAGCTTCTGTGACAGCACAATGACCCATTTCTCTCTTTTTTCATTATTCATTCTGTCTGGTCTCCTTTGCTGACTTCTTTTCTAGCTGACCACTAAATACTGGAGCTTCTCAGGAATCAGCATACTCTATCAGCACACTCTACTTAATTCCAACCTGTCCAGCCATTCAACTGTCATCTTGTATGCAAATGACTTGGAAATCTATATCTTTTCCCTTAGCTCTGGAATCATGTATCTAAATGCTTACTTGACATTTTCACTTGAATGCCTAATATGCATCTCAAATTAGTTTCAAAAGCCAAATCTATTTTACCCCACTCTTCCACATTTCAATAAATGACATCAGAAATCTCCCAGTTGGTTAAGATAATAACCTAGGAATTATTCTTTAGTGATCCCTTCCTTAAATGGTAGCATCCAGTCCACCAATAATTCCTCTTTTCTGCCTCCAAAATGTGTTCCCAAATTTATTCGCATCATTTTTTTCCCACCTCCTCATTCTAATTCTTGCTCAGACAGCTTCAATAACCCCTAAATGGCTACCTGCTTAGATTCTTGCCCCCACTCATTCTCCTCAAAACAATGAGAATTATCTTTTAACAATGTAAATCGGATTTCATTTCATTTCATTTCATTTCATTTTAAATACCATGCAGCTCCTTATGTGGAAAATCCAGCATTTGCCAATCTCTGACTCCCCACGCTCTTGCCTCCCCTCATCCCTATTTCCTGTTTCTAATCATCCTGAGCTCCTTCCTGCTGCCGTGTCTTTTCACATGCTCTTCATCTAGAACCAGGACCAAATGTATGCGTTTCTTCCCAGCTCTGCATTTCGTAATGTCATGTATGTTAGTTCCTCGAAATTGGCTGTTGTACTTTTACACTGTGAAAATCAGTAAACCTACAAATTGAGGCTGGCATTCCTCTCTTTGAGAGCAAGTTAATCAGGACCCCACTGCTCTTCCTTCAGCTTAACTTAAATGTAACTTTTTCAGTGAGAGTTTCTTTGACTACTGTACCTGCAAATGCTATCCCCTCCCACCTCTAGTCAATATCTAGTCTAGTCACTTTGCTAACCTCCTTCATAACATGCTATTGAATTTATCCATATTTGTTTTCCTGATTGTCTCATCCACTAAAATGTAAGCTTTGTGAAGGTAGGGAAAATCGCTGTTTTGTTCACTGCTATATTTACTGTTCACCTGGAATAGCACCTGGCACATAGTAGGTGCTCAATAAATACATGTTTGAGTTTTGAATAATCAATCCCTGTCTTGCTTCTACCAATTATCCTCATACTGACCCTGACCTGCTCCCTCTGCGTTCCCCTTCAACTGTTGTTTTCAAGCTCCCTACTCTTCTTTCTCAGATGTCATCATTGCTCACCCCACAGAACATACAGAGCTCATTGGCTTGTTCCCTCACCTGCCTACATCTATGCAAACCATACTATCTCCCTTTATTTACACCCTACAGAACAGCTTCAGCATTTATAATCACCTGCTGTACAAAGATAAGTACCATACTTCCTTTGTCATCAAGAATATGATGGGCTGATGAGGAACAGAGGTCTCTTTTTTCCTTTTGAGACTTCCTCCTACCTCCTGTTTATTCTTAGGTCTTGTTCTTACCTAGTTATCTTCTTTGTATTCTGTAATTCCAAATTCTTTTGTTCTCAAATGACTACTTTCTTCCCAGCCTATAAGCCTGTGCATATCAAGCCTGTCTTATGAACAAGCAAAGAAATTCCTTGACCTCATCCCATGTTCAGCCTCTGTCATCTCTCCCTCAACAGTGAACCTTTATGAGAATCATCAATACATGCCATCTCCACTTGCTTATCTCCCAGCCTTTCCACTGGCCACTGAAATCGGACTTCTCCTGCTACATCTTGGCAGGAGCTTTTTCTAATATGAAGCCCATAAGGTTATTTCTTGTCCAAGAAAGTGGCAGAACTTATTTATCATTCAGGCAGCTTTGCTCTAGAATTTCATCTCCTTATTCAGCATGCCTCATTGTATCCCTTTCATTCTCACCCAACACTGTCTCCCGAAGCAGCTTACTCATGGCCTTGGTTTTAATTTCACTTATTGTTCTAATTTTTCTAAAATCTATATTGTCAAGGAAACCCTTTATCCTGAATTTCACCTAACCCACTAAGATGGAAATCTATTCCAGTTATGTACAGACACTTCACCCTCGACAGTCCTGCCAGATGATTTCTTCTTTTACATTACCCCACTCTTAATTTATTCATTCACTTAACCAGCACCTATTGAGTATTTATTATCTACCATATCTCACCAGTAAGTAATAGGTATATGAAGATAAATAAAAAAGAGTTGGTCTTTGCCACCAAAGAGCCTAAAATCTAATTGGCACTAATTGGCACAAATATATGTACATGTACATATATATACACACACACACATATATATACGTGTATATACATATATAAGTATATATACACATACATATAATCACATATACATGTATGTGTATATATGTAGATATAGATATATATGTAATCATACATATGTATATGTAAACATATATATGTGATTACAATGCAACATATTAGTTGCTGTAACAGACGTGAGTATAGATTGCTATTGAAGCACTTAGGAGGGACCTTGAATCCACTTGTGATTGGATTGCTAATTTGTAGGTCAAGAAAGTGTTGTTTTGACTTAGCATAATTTAAGTAAACCATTTGATAACGTTTCTCTTACACCTTTTTAAATAAGACAGATATTTGGCCAGAGATGAGTGACTGAAGGACCATTATGGAGTCAGTTGATTAATAAATTGATACAAACTTAAGAGGGGAAGGAGTCCTCAATAGCATATAAAGGAGCTCCATGATGAGCCCAGCGCTGTGCAATGTTTTCATCCATGGCTTAAAAGACGACATAAAGGATGTGTTTTTCAGCTTTTCCGATGAAACCAAGCTTGAATGGAAAACTAGAATGTTTGTCGATAGAACGGGCAAAAATAACTCTGTACAAGTAGGAAGAAAGAAGCAAGATGAGATTTAATTGCAAAGTCCTACATTTTAGAGCCAATATTCAAATAGACAAACACTAGCTATAAAAGATATTACTTAACTGCTTATGAAAAATATATAAAAACTTTGAAATATAAGTTAGAAAGAATTAAAGAAGAAAGGGGGAGATGTGGCTTTCTCTATATTACTAGACTGATCAGGCCACACAAGAGGTTTCGGGAGCTACATCAAAGGGGAAATTTGACAATTGATATGGGTTCAGATGCAGTTATCAGGATAGTGAGGAACCCCTTAAGGAAATGAGAAATCTTCATTTGGAGAAGACAAAAGAGAAGATGTGAGAAGACTCCTCTGTACTTCTGTGTAGGTCCAAAGGGCAATGCAAATAGGTGGAAGCTAGATGAAGGAAATCTTCGGCTCAATTAAAAGAAGCATTTTCTAATAATTAGAGATAAGTGACAGTGAAATGGGCTGCCAATTCAAAGAGCCAAATGTCTTAACACTGAAAGTTGCAAGAAGAGGCTGGAGAATGTTAGATGCTTGGTTCAGCTGGTAGTCAGGCTAAATAATATCTAAACACTCTTCTAACTCCACATATCTTTGGCTCTTCTGGGAGGACCTGAAAAGAAGAAGGAAAGCCACTAACAACACAGTCTGCAAACAATGAAGGACGGACTTCGTGTGCATGTACCTTGGAAGATGCATGTTCTTTGCTCAACCACCTGTGCACACAATTAGCAGCCACTATCAGTGGTATTATCTTTAAATGCAAAATACATGACATGGATAAAATGTGCACAAATAAATTTCTGCTTAAGTAGTCAACCAATAAAATAGATGACCGTGAATTAGGATGCCTAGATATATATTTATATGTTTAAATAGGAGACCAGTTCAATTTCAACTCAAGAACACTTTTATGACCCGCTGTGAAAGATGAGTGATTTTTAAAAATCGTTTGGTCTTTGTGAAGAGAAGAAGGAAATTAAATACATAGCACACTATATAAACAACATCAAGGCTATGATTCAAGAAAACAAAAGGCAGGAAATTCGAAGTTGAGGTGTGATGTGTTATCATTCATTCCAGCTGCCATGTCCATTCACAGAGAGAGCTGAAAAGAAAATTGGAACACTATGTAGGCACAGTTTTAAAATATATTTACTTAAGACAAAACATGGCAAAGATCTCTCCTCCTATTTATGGGAGAAGGGATTAAACACTGACTCATCAGAGTCTCTTAAAAACATTTTACAAGTTCAGAAAGTATTTGCTAATTCCTGTTTTACTTACCATGTGTAAATCAGCTGTGTTGTTCACAGGCAGATTTTCTAGAAATTAAGTGAATCTATTTGATTTCTCCTGATTTCTAAGGGATTATGTCAAAATAAAGTATTTGTATCTAATCCTATTGGAAAGCCACATAGATAGAGCAGAAATTTGAAAGAGAAAACAAAACCTACAGAGAGCATAAAATGCAGGAACAATGCTAACCCCTTCTTCTCAGCACTGGTCAAAAAAGGAGGATGTGATGAAGCGGTGGGCATATTTGCCTGTTGTCCAGTGGTCGATGGTATTCTGTTACAGCATGATGGTTTTCTGTTGTGGCTCAAGATATTGCTATTACTGATGTGGACTGAAATCCCTGTCTTGCTTAACAAACAGATGAGGGACATGTTTTTAGAAGCTGTAGACAGAAATAACATGGAAGAATAAAAACATGATGGATTTGAAAAGAAAACAAATCACGTTCTGAAACATATGTGGGGATAAGGCCTGAAACAAGGACCAAAGAAAGTTTTGTTTTGTTAAAAGGACAACAACAAAAAAAAGGATGTTGTTAACCTGGAAGGGCGTATGCCTCGAGCTGTTCAGTCCTAGGGATGGATTTGCCTTGGTCTATCCAAAGCCTCCATGGGATCCATCAGGGCTCATTAGCATAATGTGAGAGGCAGCTCTCAAGCCATCCCAGACAGCCTTTGATGCTCCTTTCCCTCATCCTGCCAGTCCTATCCTACACAACAGTCACACTGGACTGTACCTGGTTCTGACTTTGCTTATGTTGCCAACTCTGGCTAAGATGTTCTTCTATCCTCTTCTATCCAACATTTCATCCTGAGGACCATCTCAAATGCCACAAAAGCCTTCCCTTCCATCTGCTCCAGGGCCAAGCACACACTGCTTTATTGTTGCTTAATTCCTAATTGTCCTCACATGAAAAACTATACACTCCTGGAGGACAGGAACATGTCTTTCAGATTATTTGCTCATTCTGACCATATTGTATTTGTTTTCATATCTTCAATAGTTACTAGAGTGCCTGCTGTGTAGAAGGAGTATATCATGCTCTTTAGATGAATAAATAAAAGATAATGGTAGCAATTTATTATTCACCGTAGCACCTAGTTACAAGTAAAACATTGATATTATGTTAAATGGTTTTCGTTCAAATCATTAAAGCATGTTCCTTAAGACAACACATTCTTTTTTTTTTATTTCAATGAATTTTGGGGGAACAGGTGGTGTTTAGTTACATGAGTAAGTTCTTTAGTGGTGATTTCTGAGATATTGGTGCACCCATCACCTGAGCAGTGTACACTGTACCCAATGTGCTGTCTTTTATCCATCACCCTCCTCCCACCTTTCCCCTGAGTCCCTAAAGTCCATTGTATCATTCTTAAGCCTTTGAATCCTCACAGTTTATCTCCCACTTAGGAGCAAGAACATATGATATTTGGTTTTCCATTCCTGAGTTACTTCACTTAGAATAATGGTCTCCATCCAGGTTGCTCCAAATGCTATTATTTCATCCCTTTTCATGGCTGAGTAGTATTTCATTGTATATATATACCACAATTTACTTATTCACTCATTGATTGGTGGGCACTTGGGCTGGTTCCATATTTTTGCAATTGAAAATTTTGCTGCTATAAACATGGGTGTGCAAGTAGTTTTTTCATATAATGACTTCTTTTCCTCTGGGTACATCTAGTAGTAAGATTGCTGGGTGAAATGATAGTTCTACTTTTAGGTCTTTATGGAATCTCCACACTGTTTTCCATAGTGGTTGTACTTGTTTACATTCCCACTCACAGTATAAAAGTGTTCCATTTTCACCACATCTATGCCAACATCTGTTAGTTTTTGAGTTCTTTTTTTAAGTTACATTTTAGGTTTTGGGGTACATGTGAAGAACATGCAAGATTGTTGCATAGGTACACACATGGAAGTGTGATTTGCTGCCTTCCTCCCCATCACCTGTATCTGGCATTTCTCCCCATGCTCTCTCTCCCCAACTTCCCACCCCCCACTGCCCCTCCCCTATTTCCTCCTGACAGACCCCAGTGTGTGATACTCCCCTCCCTGTGTCCATATGTTCTTATTTTTCAACACCCACCTATGAGTGGGAATATGCGGTATTTGATTTTCTGCTCTTGTGCAGTTTTTGAGTTCTTAATTATGGCCATTCTTGCAGAAGTAAGGTGGTATCACATTGTGGTTTTGATTTACATTTAGCTGATCATTAGTGGTGTTGAGCATTTTTTCATGTTTGTTGGTCATTTGTATATCTTCTTTTGAGAATTGTCTCAAAGATGTATTCATATCCTTAGCCCACTTTTTGATGGGATTTTTTTTCTTCATGATGTGAGTTCCTCGTAGATTCTGGATATTAGTCCTTTGTTTAAGAAAATACTTTCTAGACTTTACTTTTTAAAATTATCAATATGTTCATTGAAATAATACTTTATAAGCTTTAAAAAAATGAACTCTTGGGAGGAGTGGGGAGAATTTGGTGACATTGCAGTGCCATGAGGATGCATTTTAAGAGGGTACACCATGATGTGGATTCGGAGGTGCACCCCACGTCAAGAGAGGTCCCCACTTTGAGGGGAGGACTTCTCCTCAGCCACACGATGTGGTCAGCAGGCAGCCTCTGGCTGTCAGCAACTCAGGGCTGCCTCAGCTGCAGAGTCACCCTGCTCAAGGTCATGCCCTTCCTAGGGCAACCCTCAGCCACTCACTGAGTGAGGTGGGAATATGGAAGCTGTATCACTTGTCACCCTGGGCTGCTCTGCTGGGCAGCATTTGCTCCAGAGTTCTTCTCTGGGTTGACCAAGATTTGATTGGGTTTATAATGTGGTTTGGCTTCTCCCTCTGCCCAAAGCTGCTTTCTCTCCCTTCCTTTCATAGGTATCACAGAATTAGCACCCCACATTCTGTCTCAGTGGCTGCTTTCACAGAGCACAATCTAAACACATAGGAAGACCTGAAGAGTCTTTTTCTAGTTGGCCAGGGGAGAGTTAAGTCAGGGAGTCTCAATTTAGGCTGAAATGTTCTAGCCATTTGTGTCTGGGGTCATACTCACACAAGCTTGTGTTGCAAAGAATCAGAACATTAGTATTGTATCATTGTGTAGCAGAATCAGACAGAATCATACTGGGACAGCATTTCTTTTTCTTTGTAGGAGAGCATTCAATATCTTACTGTTTTCATTATCAGGTGTATTATAGGCTGCAGGCTTTTCCTACACACATTTTATCAGATTGAGGACATTCCCTTTTATTCCTACACTGCTAAAAATTTTTATCATGAATGGGTGTTGAATTTTATCAAATGCTTTTTCTGCATCTATTGATAATCATAGAGTTTTTTCTATTTTGGTCTGTTAATACAATGAGTGTTACACTGATTTCTGAATGCTAAGTCAAACTGGCATTGCTGGGATAGAACTAGCTTGGTCTTGATTTCTTATCTATTTCATATATTGCTAGATTGGATTTGCTTACATTTTTATTAAGAATTTTGACATCTATGTTCAAGCAGTGTATTGATCTGAACAGTTTTATTCTCTTGTAGCGAATTGATTTTAATACTGGTTTTTTT
>NW_016107347.1:4396612-4401675 GCF_001604975.1 Cebus imitator | reverse complement strand
GCCCAGGCTGGAGTGCAATGTGTGATCTCGGCTCACTGCAACCTCTGCCTCCTGGGTTCAAGTGATTCCCATGCCTCAGCCTCCTGAATAGCTGGGATTACAGATGTGCACCACCATACCCAGCTAATTTTAAATATTTTTAGTAGAAATAGGTTTCACTATATTGGCCAGGCTGGTCTCAAACTCCTGACCTCAAGTGATCTACCCATCCACCTCAGCCTCCCAAAGTGCTGGGATTACAGGCGTGAGCCACTGCTCCCGGCCAGTTTTAATACTTTTAAAATGCTTGGCAGACTTTATCAGTGAAATCATCTGAACCTAGAAACTTCTTTGTGAGAAAGATTGGAACTATAAATTATTTTTTAAATTTTTATTATTATTTTTAGATAATGAGCTATTCAAATTATCCATCTTCTTGAGTAAGCTTTGGTAGTGTACTTTTTTCTTTTAAGAAATTTGTATAGTTCAACTAAGTTGTCAAATTTATTGGTATAAGGTTGTTTATAATATTCTCTTATAATCCTTTCAATGTCTTTAGTATCTATAGTGATGTCTTTCATTCTTGACACTTCAGAATGATAAAGCAATTAATTGATCAAAAAGACATAAAATCTTAAATATATATGCACCTGGTAAGAGATTTTTTAAGTAAAAACTAATAAAACTGAAAGTAGAAATAGACATCCATAATCTTAATTGAAAATTTCAATATTCTTGAAATTCTTGAATTTCAAGAATGAAATAGAGACATCACTATAGATTCTAAAGACACTGAAAGGATTATAAGAGAATATTGTAAACAAGAATTTCTAATTACTAATTTCATTCTTGAAATTAGTAATTTTTGTTTTCTCTTTCTCTTTTCTGATCAATCTGGCTACAGCAAAGTGACCAACACTCCCAGTTTATCCAGGACTGAGAGGTTTCCTGAAATGTGAAATGTTTGGTAATTAACACTGAGAAAGTCCTAGGCAAGTCATAATGAATTTGTTAACTTAAATTACAGGCTTATTAATTTTATTGGTGTGTTCAAATCACCAACTTTTGGTTCCATAGCTTTTTCTGTTATTACTTGTCCATTTGAAAATTTTATTGGTTTCCACATTTATATTATCAGCTTTATTCAATTTACTTGTTTTAATTTGCTTTTATTTTTCTTGCTTTTCAAGGTAGAAGTTTAGATAATTGATTTAAAATCCTTCCCCCACTCATATAATCATGTTATGTTGTAAATTTCCCTCTAAGTATTGATTTAGCTGAATTCCACAAATTTTGATGTGTTGTGTTTTCATTTTCACTCAGTTCAAAATATTTTCCAATTTCATTTGTGATTTCTCATTTGACCCATGGTTTATTTTCACTTCTATGGTTTAATTTCCCAATCTTTAGGGATTTCCCAGCTAACTTTCTGTAATTAATTTCTGGTTTGATTCTGCTGCAGTGAAAGAATATACTTTGTATAAATTTCAGTTCTCTTGAATTTATTAAGACCGATTTAAGTGTCCAGAGTATAATCTAGGTGAATGTTCTATGTGTACTTGGATATAATGTCTATTCCGCTCTAGTTGGGTGATGTGTTCTCTAAATGTTGACTAGGTTGGTTGATTAATAGTATTGGTCAAGTCTTCTGTATCCTTAGGGATTCTTTTGTCTACTTATTTTATAAATAACTGAGAAGAATATTTAAATTTTCCATTAAGATTATGGATATCTATTTCTACTTTCAGTTTTATCAGTTTTTACTTTTAAAAAATCTGTTATCAGGCACATATATATTTAAGATTGTATGTCTTCTTGATCAATGAATCACTTTATCATTATGAAATGTTCCTCTTTGTATCTGAAACAATTTCTTTTTCTGACATTCTTATGTTCACTCCAACATTCTTTATTTTTTGTTGTTTGCATAGTATGTTTTTTCTCATTCTTTTACTTTTATCAGTGTGTTTATAGCACAGTATTTTATAGGTGATTGAGAATTGAATTTTGCTTTTTTAAAGTCAAATCTTACAATCCCTCCATTTTAATTGGAATGCTTAGATCAGTTATATTTAACATAATTAGTGATATATTTGGGTTTAAATCTAACATCTTGTTATTTGTTTTCTATTTTCCCCACCAGCCCTTTATTTTAAAAATTGAGTAAGTTTTTTTATGGTTTATGTTTTTTTTCACTATTGGAAAGGTGTAAATATTAGCTATATCTATTTGTTTTATTATTTTAGTGATTGCACTAGGGTTTACAATACACGTTTTAGCTTATTTTAGTCTATCTTTAAATAATGCTATACTCTTCATGTACATTCTAAAAATCTTACCATCATTTACTTCCCCTTTACCTCTTTTCTTTATGCTATTTGTTGTCATACTTTTTATTTTTACATATCTTATAAACATCATGATACATTATTGATTTTGTTTTAAACCATCCATTATCTCTTAAATGGATTTTTAAAATCAGAAAATTGTCTGCATATTAAGCAGGTGAAATCGTTATTCTTTCAGTCCATAGCAAGGTGCATATTTATAATAGTTGTTTTAGTGTCTTTCCTGTTAATTTCATCAACACTGTTTATAATTCTGTGTCTATTGGCTGACTTTTGTCCTATTTATGGGACAAAACTTATTTCTTTAATTCTTTGTTTATTAGCAATATTAGAGTAGATGATACAGTGAATTTTATATTGTTGAGTGCTGGATTTTGTTGTATTTTAAACCGTGTTGAATTTTTTTTGGCAGGCAATTCAAAGATTGGTTGATTACTTTGGATTGCTTCTATCATGGAAGGGGCAGTGTTTTGTCCTTACTAGAACAGATGCTTAAAATGAATATAGATTTGCCTTCCCTGATGGCAATGATTCTGCCAAAACTACCATCCATGGACTTACAGAATGCCTTATCCACCATCATGTTATTCTACATGGCATTGCTTTTGACCAAGGAGCTCACTTTACAGCCAGAGAAGTGCAGCAGTTAGTGCATGCTCATGGAATTTACTAGTTAGCAACTGGCTTGATAAAATAGAGACATGGCCTTTTGAAGACTCAGTTACAGCACCAGTGAGGCAGTGATATTTTGCAGGGCTTGAGCAAGGTTCTCTAGAAGATGTATATGCTCTGAATCAACATCCAGTATATGGTACCATTTCTCTGATAGCCAGGACTAACAGATTCATGACCAAGGGGTGGAAATAGGAGTGGCACCACTCACTATTACCAGTAGTCAACCACTAGCAAAACTTTTACTCCCTGTTCCTACAACCTTATGCTCTTCTGTCCCAGAGGTTATAGTTTCAGAGGGAGGAATGCTTCCACCAGTAGACACAATGATTCCATTAAAATGGAAGTTAAGACTGTCACCCGGCTACTTTGGGTTCTTCATTCCTCTGAGTAAACAGCCCAAGAAGGAAGCTACGATGTTGGCTGGGGTTATTGATCTGGACTACCAAAGGGAAACTGGATTGCTACTCCACAGTGGAGTTAAGGAAGAGTACTCCAAAATATAAGAGATTCTTTAGGGTATCTCTTAGTATTACCATGCCCTGTGATTAAGGTCAATGAAAACTGCAACAACCTCATCCAGGCGGGACTATGAATATCTCAGACCCTCAGTAATTAAAGGTTTATGTTACCTTGCTAGGTAAAGAAACATACCCAGCTGAGGTGCTTGCTGGAGATGAGGAAAATACAAAATGGGTAGTTGAAGATGGTAGTTATAAGTACCAGCTACAACCACATGACCAGTTATAGAAATGAGGACTACAATTGTCACGAGTATTTCCTCTTTATTTTGTTAGAAATACATTTGTGTGCATATATAAACATGTTAGGCAAAATCTTTCTTTTCTTTACTCCTATTTCCTTATTATGTAACATAAGATGTATTGACTTTATATGAGTATTAAAGTATTGCTATTTTTATATTTTAGTATTTAAGCTACAGGATATCAAGAGAAGAGTAAACCCCACTCAAGGACTACTTCCTCTTCTAGGTAAGCAATCAGTGCATTTTTGGGTATATGAAGAATAGTTGTAGCATGTTAGGTGAAATGATGAATGTTAGGTTATTATCTTATCTGGAGATTGAATATGTTTTAAGGAGATGCATATGGGTGCCAAGTTGACAAGGGGCTGCCTTGTGATGATTTATGTGTCAACTTGACTGGGTTAAGGGCTACCTAGATAGTTGGTAAAACATTACTTCTGTGTGTAACTATGAGATGATTTTCAGAAAAGATTAGCATTTGAATCAATGGACTGAGTAAAGAAGATCTGAGCTCCCAATGTGGGAAGGCACTATTCAGTACGTTGATGTCATAGAGAGAAAAAATTGCAGAGAAAGGGAATATTCATTCTCTCTTTTAAAGCTGGAATATCCATCGTCTGCCCTGAGACATGAGAGACATTTAGGTTTTTGGGCCTTCAGATTCTGGAGCTTACACCAGCATCCCCACTACTCTTTGGTCCTCAGGCCTTTGGCCTTGAACAGAGAGTTACATCATTATCCTCCTTGGTTCTTAGGCCTTTGGATTCAGGCAGAATTATACCACTGGCTTTTCTGGTTCTACAGCTTGAAGATGCCATATCAAAGGACTTCTTGGCCTCCACAATCACATAGACCAATTTCCATAACAAATCTCCTCTTATATATTTATATCCTCTGAATCCTGTACTGTGGGGATTCCTGACTTACACATTTAAGTTTTGTTACCATAGCACCCACTTTTAGTACCAATGCATATATCACTTAATGTTTGATCAGATAAATAATAATAGTTGATTGATATAGAATATGTAACTTATTATAAAGATTTGACCTAATGCAAATTGATATAGCTAAAGAGGTTTACTCATTTTTCCAAGTAACCCACAACTACTGAATAATAAACCCAAGAACAACTTCAGTGTTTGGTAGCTTGTGGCTAGGGTAGGCAGCCATCTCTCTGCTTTGATATGAGCATTCTGCTTCTGGTTTATCTGTCTGAAATTGCATAGTGCTCTTGAGAGCACCTTACTCCCAGAGGTATCACTTGGAGACAGAGTTTGTTTTTTTTTTTTTTTTTT
>NW_016107347.1:4320784-4396467 GCF_001604975.1 Cebus imitator | reverse complement strand
GAGACTGGGTTTCACCATGTTGACCAGGATGGTCTCGATCTCTTGACCTCGTGATCCACCCGCCTCGGCCTCCCAAAGTGCTGGGATTACAGGCTTGAGCCACCGCGCCTGGCCCAGAGTTTGTTTTAAATATAGAAGAGTCATTTCTGAAATTGATGTTAGTTAGGTTTTAAGCACTTGACTATTTAACATTACATTAATATTAAATATTAATCACTGTAAACAAGAGAAAACAATTAGAGGCATAAGACTTGGAAAGAAGTAAAAGTATCTTTAATTTTAGGTAACATGATTATATATTTAGAAAGTATAAAAAATGGAAAACTATTAAAGTAATAAAAGAATTTAGCAAGTAGCAAGTTACAAAATTAACATGAAATCAAAGCAAATGTATATATATATATATATATATATATATATATATATATATATATACCGGAGGCGAAATGAAAGAAGAGAATCCATTTAAGATAACAAATGAGAATATAAAATGAGAATATAAAATACTTAGACATACAATTCTCAAGAAGTGCCCAAAATCTATAAGAGAAAAACTCTAAAATTCTCCTGAATGATATAAAAGTAGACCTGAACAATAAAGACACCCCATGTTCTTGTACAGAGAGACTCAAATTTATAAAGATGTCAGCTCTAAGTTCATTTATACCTATAATGCAATCCTAATAAAATGCAACCACATTGTTTTCTGAACATAGACAATTTGTTCATAAAGCTCAGTGGGAAAATAAGTAAGTATGAAAAATAAGAGTATTGAGTTGGCCTTGCCATACTCGACACTAAAATGTACTGGAAAGTCTTTATAAGCAAAATAGTTTGATGTTAGCGCATGAATACACAGACTAACAGAACAAATGAAAAAAATCTCAACATAGATCCAAATGCATATGGATATTTAAAACACAATCAGGGCAGCATCTCAAATCAGTGGGAGAAAAGGTCAATTTTTTAAAAAGTGGTGTTGGTCAGGCATGGTGGCTCATGCCTGTAATCCCAGCACTTCGTGAGGCTTAGGAGGGTGATCACCTGAGGTATTAGAGACCAGCCTGACCAAAATGGAGAAACCTCATATCTACTAAAAATACAAAAATTAGCTGGGTGTGGTGGTTCATGCCTGTAATCCCAGCTACTCGGGAGGCTGAGGCAGGAGAATTGCTTGAACCTGGGAGGTGGATGTTTCAGTGGGCCAATATTGCACCATTGCCCTACAGCCTGGGCAACAAGAGTAAAACTCCATCTAGAAAAACAAACAAACAAAAAACAGTCGTGTTAGAATAATTGGATAGCCACATGGAAAATAATAAAATTAAATGCATCCCTCACATTGTACACTGGGATAAATTCCAAATGCATGGTACAAATAAAAGGACTGAAAGAAAACATAGATGAATTCCTCTATAATCTAAGAGCAGTGAAAACTTAATCTAACTATGATTAAGGAAAAAGAAATTGTGATATTTTAAAAATTTTAATTTTATATGAAAAATACATCATAAGTAAAATAAAAGACAATGGATAAAATGGGAAAAGTATTTGGAAATTATATTTATATTAATATAAAGAGTTTATATAAATATAGAAGAAAAAAAGCCAACAACCATATAGAACAATGAGCTAGAAATATAGACCATTGACCAAAACAGTGCAAATAGCTCTTAAGTTATGAGAAGATGCTCAATCCTAAACATAATAAGAAAATTGAAATTTAACCATGCTATCAGATTGGAAAAAAATTCAAGTTTAATAACAAATTCTGTTGGAAATTCTATGGGAAAGACACTCATAAATTTCTATTGTGTCTACAAAAGGTTCAACCTCTATGGAGGATAACTTGACAAGATCTAGTAAATTTGTTTATACATTTACCCATTGTCGTGACAATCTGCTTCTAGTAATCTGTCCCAAAGATACACCTTAGAAAAGATATATGCACAAAGTATATTTCATACATCTATGAAAATATATATGCACAAAGTCATTCATTATAGCACTATTAGTAACAGCTAAGACTGAAAACAACCCAACTATCCATTGCTAAAGGACTGGTTGAATAAACTTTGCTATGATGGTAAGGGGAACTCCAGGCACCTGAATAAAAAAATGGGGACTCTCTGTATGCTACCATACTACTTTGGAGTGATTGCCAGAATATATTTTTAAGTAAAGAAACACATGTTGAAGAAAAGTATGGATAACATTCAGCTTTCACATAGGAATGGATGGCACCCATAAATATATGTTTATATTTAATGCTTTGAAGTATAAGCCATAATATTTTTAAAATTTTTGTTACCAGATGTAAATAAGGAATGGCTAGAGAAGCTAGACTTTTTTGAATTTATGTTCTGTGTAAACATAAGTTTGAAATATTATAAATATTTTAAATATTATAAACATGAATTAAGTTTTTAAAGCAATGCCTAAAAACCAAAGTAAAATAAAACAAATGAATCTAATGATGTTCCTCTATTTGGGAACATAAACACCCAGAAAGAAATTATTCCAGGTGACTTTAAGGCACAGTCATGTGCCTATACCCTGAGGCAAAAAACGAACTAATAAAAACACTTAAAAAATAATTATTTTCAGTAATTTATGATGGTCATATTGTTATTCTAAGACTATGTGCATAATGTGGGATAAAGCAAATTAACAATAATGTGGCGTCACTGGGAAACAAGATTTTTGCGTGGGATAAATGTAAGAGATAGGAGATAAGAGCAAGAAGAATGAGTAGAAATCTTGTAGTCTCAAATTTGAACTGGAGGTATGTATTAGTCCATTTTCATGCTGCTGATAAAGACGTACCTGAGACTGGGAAGAAAAAAAGGTTTAATTGGACTTACAGTTCCACATGGCGGGGGAAGCCTCAGAATCATGGCAGGAGGTGAAAGGCACTTCTTATATGGTGGTGGCAAGGGAAAATGAGAAAGATGCAAAAGCAAAAACCCCTGATAAACCCAGCAGATCTCATGAGACTTATTCACTATCATGAGAATAGCATGGGAAAACCCGGCCCCCATGATTCAATTACCTCCCACTGGGTCCCTCCCACAACATGGGGGAATTCTGGAAGATACAATTCAAGTTGAGGTTTTGCTGGGGGCACAACCAAACCATATCATTCTGCCCTGGTGCCTCCTAAATCTCATGTCCTCACATTTCAAAACCAATCATGGCTTCCCAACAGTCCTCACAAAGTCTTAAATCATTTCAGCATTGACTCAGAAGTCCACAGTTCAACGTCTCATCTGAGACAAGACAAGTCCCTTCTGCCTATGAGCCTGTAAAATCAATAGCAAGTTAGTACTTCCTAGATACAGTGTGGTTATAGGCATTGGGTAAATACACCTTTCAAAATGGGAGAAATTAGCCAAAACAAAGGGACTACAGGCCCCATGCAAGTCCAAAATCCAGCAGGGCAGTCAAATCTTTAAAAGTCAAAACTTTAAAGTTCCAAAATTATCTGTTTGACTCCATGTCTTACATCTGGGTCATGCTGCTGCAAGGGGGGTTCCCATGGTTTTGGGCAGCTCTGTCCCTGTGGCTTTGCAGGGTACAGCCTCCCTCCTGGTTGCCATCACATGCTGGCATTGAATGTCTGTGGCTTTTCCAGGTGCATAGTGCAAGCCATCAGAGGATCTGCCATTCTGGGGTCTGGAGGATGGTGAGCCACTTCTTATAGCTCCATTAGGATGGGGCCCCAGTAGGGACTCTCTGTGGGGTCTCCAACCCCACATTTCCCTTCCACAGTGCCCTAGCAGAGGTTTTTCATGAGCCTTTTCATGAGGCTCTTCGTGAGTTTGTCCTGCCCCTGCAGCAAACTTCTGCCTGGTTATCCAGGTGTTTCCATACATCTTCTGAATTATAGGCAGAGGTTCCCAAACCTCAATTCTTGACTTCTGTGCACCTGCAGGGTCAACACCACATGAAAGCTGCCAAGGCTTGGGGCTTGCATCTTCTGAAGCCATGACCAAATACCCAGGCTGCACACAGCATGGGGACCCTGGACTCCACCCACAAAACCATTTTTTCCTCCTACAGCTCTGGGCCTGTGATGAGAAGGGCTGCCATAAAGACCTCTGATATACCCTGGGAACATTTGCCCCATTGTCTTGGGGCGTAACATTTGGCTTCTCATTACTTATGCAGATTTCTTCAGCTGACTTAAATTTCTTCTCAGAACATGGAATTTCTTTTCTGCCACATTGTCAGGCTGCAAATTTTTCAAACTTTTATGCTCTGCTTTCTGTATAAAATGGAATGCCTTTGACAGCACCCAGTACTAAAGTCACCTCTTGAATGCTTTGCTGCTTAAAAATTTCTTCTGCCAGATACCCAAAATTATCTCTCTCAAGTTCAAAGTTCCACAAATCTCTAAGGCCAGGCAAAATGCCACCAATCTCTTTGCTAAAACATAACAAGGGTTGCTTTGGTCCAGTTCCCAACAAGTTCCTCATCCCCATCTGAGACCACCTCAGCCTGCACCTTATTGTACATGCCACTATCAGCATTTTTGTCAAAATCATTTAACACGTCTATGTTTTCAGCAACACCCAAGTCCTGATACCAATTTACTGTGCTAGTCTGTTTTCACACTGCTGATAAAGACATACCCAAGATTGGGGAGAAAAAGAGGTTTAATTGGACTTACAGTTTCACATGGCTGAGGAGGCTTCAGAATCATGGTGGGAGGCAAAAGGCACTTCTTACACAGCAGCAGCAAGAGAAAATGAGAATGAAGCAAAAGTGGAAACCCCTGATAAACACATCAAATTTTGTGAAACTTATTCATTATCATGAGAATAGCATAGAAAAGACTGGCCCCCATGATTCAATTACCTCCCACTGAGTCCCTCCCATAGCACGTGGGAATTCTGGGAGATACAATTCAAGTTGAAATTTTGGTGGGGACACAGCCAAATAATATCAAGTTATCTCTATAAGTTCATGTTTTTTCTATCTCACCAAAAGGATCTAGAGGAAAAAGACCTAGGGGCCAATTAAATAGTCTCCCTCTGCATGAAGGGGGAACCATTGAAGTATCAGTACAGGTAATAACCACAATAGAATAAAATACATCAAATATGTCAAATCCATGTGTATATAATAATAGTTTAATTTTTTTCATTGATTCCCTCTAAAGAATATTAGAGAACGTACTTATTATTTTTAAAACTGGGAAGTAAAAGAAAACAATCAAGTATTTATTGTGCCATTCCTAAAAGAAGTGTAGCTTAAGGTAAATAAATAATAGATGAGAAAAAGTTTGCCTTTTACAAGTATTTCAGTTAATACATGAAGAAGAAATAATGGAATTAGAATTTCACCAATTTGCAAAACCTAAAGAAATAATGCATCTAGACAACAATCATCAATGATTAAAAAAAGGAGACAATCAGATACCTTGTACCTCCTAGTGGAAACACAGCACCTCCTATATAGTATATTTTACAATGATATGAATCTAATCAAGCTTCCAGATCTAACTACCAATTTAAAGGATACACAGAAAACAAAGCAACATCTTAACAAAAACCATGCAGATGCAATAGACTATGGGAAACTGTAAGTTAAACAATGCGGTTTTACAACAATAACAAAGTGTAATTTTTAAAAAAGTAATGGAAAAGGAGCCTATCTATTAAAGGAAATTCAAGAGATATATTAATCAATTGAAAGTGTTGGGTTATTTAGATCCCACTTCAAACTTCCAACTTAGAAAAAGTTTAAAAATAAAAAAAAAGTATAGAAATTCAAGGACATTTGATAATATTAAGGGATTATGTTGGGTGTGTTTGTGATGATGGTATTGTGATTATGTTTAATAAGGACTTCTTGTCTTTTCGAAGTATATACTAAGTTATACAGATGAAATTTTAAAAAAATACAATAAAATCAGAGCATAAAGTAAAAATCTTTTATAGATAAAAATTCTAGAAAAATCCTTTAAGTTGTCCAAAAACCACAGAGGAAAGTCTATCATCTTTAAATAAAACTAATAGTTTTATCTTTACTCTTGGAACAAATGGGTGTTTCTATGTTGCAAATGAAATAGATGGCATATATTTAGGAGCCAAATCGCATAGAAATGTGTATTATTGAATTCTGAAATCATAAGCAGTGAGACCATATAGTTAAATTTATAAAAGTTAAACGTGCATCTGATGGGACCCCACCGTGGCAAATGCTAAACAAGGCATCCTACCCTGGCACAGTGGCACGTAACTCACCAACATAAGGCAAAGCACTTGTGGCAGGAGGGTGGCAAGTGGGAGGGAGAGGGAGTGATTCAGGCACGTGAACTACAAGGTCCAAGGCAAGGGAGTTGTCAGGGCGAGAGGCAACATTTGGCCTCCAGAGCAGAGAGCACGGACAAGTGTCAGCTTAGGCCATCCTGATGGATAAAGACATTCATTCATTTGCTCATTATTAAAACTTTTATGGAACATCGTGTGCTAGACACTATTGTATGTGATGAGGATACAAAGAGGAACACATGATCCGTGTACAGTCAAGTGTGAGTGTGGAAAAGGGGTGAGTTGACTAGTGACTGCAGTGCAAGTGAATGAGTACAGATATGTCCACATTATATGATGGCATATTATGCATTATACACATTCACACCTGGGTAGGCTTCCAAGAGGAGGCGCTGGTCAAAGTAAGCTTTGAAGCATGAATAGAAACTAATAAAGAGGAGAGTTGGAGACAGAGGAAAAAAATGAGTATGTATTTGCGAGTCTGTGCACAACGGATAGGCCAAAGGTAATCTGGGAAAAGCAGCATCTGAGAAGTTCAAATAACTTGCTATCCAGGAAAAAGATAACAGATTTGGGTCTTAGTGCAAATTTCAGTCCTGGGTGTACAAGAAAAAGTAGGAACCCCAGTCTTGATGGTAGGTTCTCAGATCAGAGCAATGACAAAGTCCCCCTACCTAAACTAGGATTTAGGAGGCCTGACCTACCCTGCACTAGGGAACCGGAGCTGCTTCCCTCCTTCATTTGACAAATATTTGCTGAGTACCTACTCTGTGTCAGGCACTGTGCTAGGTGCTGGGAATGTAAAAGAGAATGCTGTCCCTGTCATCGGCTTGAATACCTCTTGCTGCCTGTCATAGGTCATAAAAGCAGATGGCAGGATGTGCTTACTGAGTCTTACTTTAGGCCTGTTCTGTTGCCTATGCTTAGAAGTATTAAGTACTTGGAATTAAGAGCTTGTGAATATGGATCAAGTGCATCAACTTGGGGAAAAGTCAGGGCTCAGATTGGAAGCCCAAAGCTGGCAGGGCCTACCAGAAAGGGATAGGGAAAATAGAACCTGTTGAATTCCTATTTTCACACTGACTTTTGTACCCAACTTGTGGCTGATACAAGTAGGCTCTGGTTTGTTTATTGTTAACCATGGATACAGGCAGTCCTGGTGATCTGGGCTGTGAGCCTGCCCCATGGATAAACAAGTCACTGGTGGAAGAGGCTTGTGCCCAAAGGCATTGGGGCTATGTTTAGAACAAGAAGCTTCCCTTCTACTTTCTCTCACTTCCTTTTGGATTCTAGTCTGCCCAGTGGTGGGACTCTACCACCAAGGTTAAAGTTGTGGCATTGCTCGGGGCTAAGGGTTGGCCACAGGTGTGTGAATGTTGCTATATATTGGTGTTTTCTCAGTCCTGCTGAATGTCCTGGGGAACATGAGGAGAGGAGCTTTTGATGATCTGCCCTCCCTCTTCTTCTCCAGAGTGGCCTGAATGTTTGTGTTCCCCCCAAATTTCTGTGTTGAAATCCTAACCCCCAAGGTGATGGTATTAGGAGCTGGGGCCTTTGGAGACTGAGTGGTTAGATCATGAAGCCACCTTCATGATTGGGATTTGTGACCTTGTAAGAGACCCCAGAGAACTAGCTAACCCCGTCCACTACATGAGGACACAGCAAGAAGGTGCCATCTCTGAACCAGGAAATGGGTCCTCATCAGACATTGAATATGCTGCTGTCCTGATCTTGGACTTCTCGGCCTCCAAAACTATGAGCAATAAATTTCTGTTGTTTATAAGCTACTCGGGATATGGTATTTTGTTATAGAAGCCCAAATGAACTAGGACATCATCTGTAATATCAAAAGCCTAGCGAACTTTCAAAACCACCTCTTCCATGGAACATTCATAATAACCATCCATTTATCATTTAATCATTCTTCCATCTCTCCATTCATCCACTCACTTATTCAACAAATACTGATTAAGTATCCACTCAGTGGTAAAACTTGATCCCTGAAAATACAAGGAGCTTAACCCTTCCAGCCTACAGGGATCTCTTTTTCTGACCTGCTGTAGTTCTCTTTGAATAGTTAATCCCTCATTATCTCCAACTGTGACTCAACTTTTCATAGATTTATGACTGTTCTCCCAGTACAATTATAAGCACAGCCTATAACAGGGTGTACTGTTCTGATATCTATCACAGGACAAGGCCAGCAACCTGGACTTGACTGAACACACAGTATTCCATCTGTGCTTTTGAGTGAATGCATGCAGGCACAAATACCTGCCTAGGTAGGAGTGGAAGGTTCCTTTGGTGATTGTACTGGGGCTTTGAGACACTGACTCACCCCCTTCCCTGGCAGGTCTGCACTGGCCTGTGGATGGGGACTGAGAAATGAGGTGTTTTGCACAACAATAAGAACTGAGAACAAGGAACACAAAGCTACAATTAAAAAAAAAAAAAAAAAGTGAAGCCTGGAACAGCGACTCATGTCTGTAACTTTGGGAGGCTGAGGTGAGATGATTGTTTGCATCTAGGTGTTCAAGACCCACCTAGGCAACATAATGAGACCCCTGTCTCTACAAAAAATAATAACAAAAATTAGCTAGTCATGGTGGTACATACCTGCTGTCCTAGTTACTCAGGAGGGTAAGCTGGGAGGATCACTTGAGCCTGAGAGGCTGAGGCTGCAGTGCGCTGTGATCATGCCACTGCGCTCAGCCTGGGCAATAGAGTGAGATCCTGTCTAGAAAAAGGTGAAATCTGACTCTAAACATCCTTACTAAGGATCAGTGACTGTAGCTGTTTTGTCAGAGTGCCATAGGGGCAGGTGACATCCTGCCATGTCATCAGACTTTTACTGCAATCTGATAGGTTCTAGACCAGAAACTCTCATGTGACTACAAGCTGAGACAGGGGAAGAAGGGTGGGGTGTCTTAGTCTTGGTTATCAAAACCATCAAAATTGTCTGTCTTGTAGCACTATAGAATCTCAGGTCTTGGGCACCATTTCTCACTTGTGAGTTTCTGTGTTTCTAAACTGTGATCAAGGCTGGTCCTTAGCAAATTCCAAGTAAAATAAGTTGGGGTGCCCCAGCCTTTATCTAAGTCACGCTTCCTCCCCTTTTCACCTTAGCAGCAACCCCTTTTTCAGCCATGGTGCCAGCAGTCTCATGAGAGAATCTGATAAATTTATTTTCACTGAGGTATAAAAGACACCTGCAGGGATGGCTATATTTAGGATGAAACTTTATGATAAAGAAATGAGAGTCTACCACTGGAAGCTCAGGTGTCATCACTTGGAGGTAGAGGTGTGAGAAACATTTAGGGAAAACATAAAGTACCTCTTAAATCACACTAATTGTCAATGAATTGATATGTCTGATCTTCCATCCCTCCCTACCCTTAATATGAGGCAGCTCATCCTAACCTCAAATCTTTTAAAAAATCAACCCCTTTTCACTATTGAGAAGAGATGAGTAATATACAAAAGGCACAATTTTAGATACTGCTTTTTCACAAATGCTGCTGTTTCTGGAGTGTGATCACATGAGTCTTTAATAGAATTGGCTAGAAATGCCAAGGTTGTCAAATTTCAAAACAGAGTCACTTTTGCTGACTTAAGAGGTGAACACATGTCATAAAATCAGTGGCTGTTCAGTTATCTAGTGAATTTAGGGTCATCCTCATTGTCTACTTTGATGATTCAAGGCAGCAAAGTTGCCACAGTGTGATTTACACTCATTGGCTTCCAGGATAACTCTGAGCCTACAAGGGAGTGGTCAATTCTATGAGGACTGGAAATCAGAAAATACTTCTTAATTTGAACTCCTGACCCTGGAAAAGAGCCACTTTTCCCATGAAGTGTTTCCTGACTTCCAACTGACCACCATTGGGACCCCCAAAAAGGCCACTTCTGCTAGCCTGTGACTAATCCCTTAGGCAGGAATTGGGTCATGTACACTTGTGTCCCTCATGTGTACAAAGTATCGGCACAAATGGAACACAGCAAAATATTGTGAATGAATGAATAAATTCAGCCTCATTTCATTCTGGTAGGTAATCACATCCTTTGTAGATTGAATATAAGTCACAGAAACTTTGACTAAAATCACTGTTCTGTCTTCACTGGTCTCACCCACTTAAGGCGCTGGGTTACAGGTATGTACAGAGGAAGTTTAAGGGTGGGGACAAGGATGTGCTATCAATTTCAGCTTCTCAGATTATGAGTAAGACAAAGGATCCAGTGTATTTTGACATGCTTGGTTTGCCCAAGAGTTTATCAGAGCTGCAGAAACCTGCAGGGGAATACTCCAGATGCAGTTATTTTAGTATTTATTAAGTTAGATAACTCAAGTTTAAAGTTGAACTATTCTGTGCTGTGCTTATGCAGAAACCTGGGGCTATACTTTATCTTATTCAAAATAATAGAATTCACTAGCACTGAGATAGTTCCAGTCAAGCAAGGATATTAAAACACCTCCTCCTGCCAAACACAACACACAGCATGAACTCAGAGCCAGGATGCTAAGACACTGAAAACAAACATGCGCAGACAGACAGACAGAAATGTACACTGTGTGTAGCATAGATCGTTTTGGATAACTCAAGCCCTCTGCATCTCAGCCAAGTGGATGAATGTTACAGGATGTGTTTGCCACTTAATCAAAGACGTGGGCCTGAGGGGCCCATCCTCTCAGGCCATGGACCTGGCTCTTCTTTACTGAGCAGAGCTCATATCCACTGAAAGCTACTCCTGTCCCACCAAGTGACCTTTGGCCTCAGAGTAGCCAGCTCCTCCAGAATGATCTGAAAGTTGCTATGGCTGGCCCCCATTTATGGGAAATTCCTTTCTATCAGTCTCAAACTCAGTTTGTAGTTGGACTGCCTGTAGTGATGGCCACTCCTTTCTATTCTTGAGTGGAGGAGGTAAGGAGTTAAGAGGGAAGAGAGATACTCAACTCTGAATGAAGAGAATCTGTGGCCGCTGTGAGTTGTGACCAGATCCACCAATGATGGGATCTTCTCTGTGCCAGGCAGTTTACATCCCTATTTCACTTGATGCTTTAAATAACTGTGTAAGCTAAGTATGATTAGTCCCATTCTGCAGATGAGAAGATAGATTCAGAGGCATTGAACAGCCCACCCCACTTACTCAGCTGCCGAGAGGCTAACTTCTGACATCACCGCTTAGCCCACCACATGGTGGCTGTGCCCTCTCACTGAGTGCTGTGTTCCAAAGGAAATCTCCCTCCAGACTCAGTTCCTCCATGCCCTCAGGACAACTGAGAATAGAAGAAATAATCCCCGGGCCACCGCTGGCATAGGAAGACGCACAGCTCCCAAGCTTGTAGCTCTAGAGGATGACTTCATTCTCCGTCTTCACTACTCCGTTGTATAGTGGGGCTTGGCTTAAGGTGATGGGAACAGATGATAAGGCTGACTTACCAGTCCTCAGAGTCTGGGTTCCAGGTAGGGGCTGGCTTCTACTCACTCAGAACTCCTTTGGAACCAATCTTGTTAAAATATAAAATTTGTTTACCCAACATAAATTGTTATAAAAGGTTTTTTATTTACAACAACTTATTCCTCACTGTTCTAGGGAAGAAATGGCTCATAATGACCATCCTTGGCTTTTAGATATTTTCTGAGGAACTACTTAATAACTGAAGGAACAATGGCATTGTAAAGTTAGTTTGTTAGCAGTAGAAGGATGATATGAACCTTAATCTCATATTTATCCTGGTACAACATCATTTAAACAACATAGAAAGAACCATATTGGCCACCAGACAATGACTTAGATAATAACCTATTTCCAAATTCTTATTTCTGCCTTTCACTGGAACATTTCTGTCCTAATTATCCATATATATACTTTAACTGATATTTTATGCTATGAGTGGGTTTTTATTTCAATATCTTCCATTTATTCCCATTAGGAAACTATTTTTACTATTTTTCTGTAATTGAACTGTTAAAGTTTCCTTTGCAAGAAAATTAGCATTTTCTTATAGTTTTAAAAAAAAGGTAAACCCTGTTTTTAATAAGAGACCTCAAAGAAGACACTTAACTTGTGCTTCTGATTTATTTATTTTTTTTGTGGTCTTACTTTTTATTTCAATAACAATCTTAACAGATACAATTTAAGAAACACCAACAAGGTACTATGAAATTTATACTTGTTAATAATAATATAAATGATGTCAATTGACTATTTTCATTTTAAATATTTAAAGAATATAACATGATGTTTGATATACATGTAGTAATGGGAGTGTTACAGTCAAGTAAATTACCATATTTATTGTCTTACCTTTTTTGTGTGTGTGTTTTATAAGATTGTCAATAGTCAACCATCTTAGCAAATTTTCAGTATATAATACAATATTATTAACTACAGTCCTCATGCTGTACAAATGTAAATTAAATAAGCTTCAGGGAAATTGTGCTCACACACAATATTTTTCTTAGAATATTTGTTATTTTTTTTCAATTACCTTCCTTTTTTAATTTATTTTATTTCAGTTTTTATACTTTATTACACTTTAGGTTTTGGGGTACATGTACAGATCCTGCAGGACTGTTGCATAGGTACATACATTGCATTGTGATTTGCTGCCTCCATCGCCCCATCACCTATATCTGGCATTTCTCCCCATGTTATCCCTCCCCAGCCTCTCTACCTGCTGCTGTCCCTCTCCTATTCCCCTGCAACAGAGCCCAGTGTGTGATGCTCCCCTCCCTGTGTCCATGTGTTCTCATTGTTCAACACCTGCATATAAGTGAGAGCATGCAGTTTTTGTTTTTCTGTTCTTGGTCAGTTTGCTGAGAATGATGCTTTCCAGATTCATCTATGTCCCTACAAAGGACATAAACTCATCGTTTTTTATGGCTGCATAGTATTCCATGGTGTATATGTGCCACATTTTCCTCGTCCAGTCTATCATCAATGGACATTTGGGTTGGTTCCAGGTCTTTGCTATTGTAAACTGTGCTGCAATGAACATTTGTGTGCATGTGTCCTTATAGCAGAACGATTTATAATCATTTGGATATATACCAAGTAATGGGATTGCTGGGTCAAGTGAAATTTCTATTTCTAGGTCCTCAAGGAATCACCACACTGCCTTCCACAATGGTTGAACTAATTTACACCCTCACTAAGAGTGTAAAAGTGTTTCTATTTCTCCACATCCTCTCCAGCATCTGTTGTCTCCAGATTTTTAAATGATCGCCATTCTAACTGGTGTGAGATGGTATCTCAATGTGGTTTTGATTTGCATTTCTCTAATGGCAAACAAACATTTTTTCATGTTTGTTGGACTCATGTATGTCTTTTTTGAAAAGTGTCTGTTCATGTCTTTTGCCCACTTTTGAATGGGTTTGTTTGTTTTTTTCTTGTAAATCTGTTTTAGTTCTTTGTAAATTCTGGATATTAGCCCTTTGTCAGTCGGATAGAATGCAAAAATTTTTCCCATTCTGTTGGTTACTGGTTCACTCTAATGATTGTTTATTTTGCTGTACAGTAGCTCTGGAGTTTTGTTAGATCTTATTTGTCTATTTTGGCTTTTGTTGCCAATGTTTTTGGTGTTTTAGTCATGAAGTTCTTGCCTATGCCTATGTCCTGAATGGTTTTGCCCAGGTTTTCTTCTAGGGTTTTTATGGTGTTAGGCCTTATGGTTAAGTCTTTGATCCATCTGGAGTTAATTTTAGTGTAAGGTGTCAGGAAGGGGTCCAGTTTCTGCTCTCTGCACATGGCTAGCCAGTTTTCACAACACCATTTATTAAACAGGGAATCCTTTCCCCATTGCTTGTTTTTGTCAGGTTTGTCAAAGATCAGATGGCTGTAGATGTGTGGCATTGCCTCCGAGGCCTCTGTTCTGTTCCATTGGTCTATGACTCTATTTTGGTACTAGTACCATGCTGTTTTGATTACCATAGCCTTGTAGTGTAGTTTGAAGTCAGGCAGTGTGATGCCTTCAGCTTTGTTCTTTTTGCTTAGAATTGACTTGGCTATGTGGGCTCTCTTTTGGATTCATATGCAGTTTAAGGTGGTTTTTTCCAGTTCTGTGAAAAGAGTCATAGGTAGCTTGACGGGATAGCATTGAATCTATAAATTGCTTTGGACAGTATGCCATTTTCAGAATATTGATTCTTCCTAACCATGAGCATGGAATGTTTTTCCATCTGTTTGTGTCCTTTCTTATTTCCTTGAGCAGTGGTTTGTAGTTCTCCTTGAAGAGGTCCTTTACATTCTTTGTTGGTTGTATTCCTAGGTATTTTATTCTCTTTGTAGCAATTGTGCATAGCAGTCTCTCATTTGGTTCCATATTAAGTTTAAGGTGGTTTTTTCCAGTTCTTTGAAGAGGGTCATAGGTAGCTTGATGGGGATAGCATTGACTCTGTAAATTACTTTGGACAGTATAGCCATTTTCACTATATTGATTCTTCCTAACCATGAGCATGGAATGTTTCTCCATCTGTTTCTGTCCTCTCTTATTTCCTTGAGCAGTGGTTTGTAGTTCTCCTTAAAGAGGTCCTTTACGTCCTTTGTTAGTTGTATTCCTAGGTATTTTATTATCTTTGTAACAATTGTGAATGGCAGTTTGTTCTTGATTTGGCTCTCTTTAAGTCTGTTATTGATGTATAGGAATGCGTGTGATTTTTGCACATTGATTTTGTATCCTGAGACTTTGCTGAAATTGCTTAACAGTTTAAGAAATTTTGGGCTGAGACAATGGGGTCTTCTAAATATACAATCACGTTGCCTGTAAATAGAGACAATTTGACTTCCTCCTTCCCTAACTGAATACCCTTTATTTCTCTTTCCTGCCTGATTGCTCTGGCTAGAACTTCCAATACTATACTGAATAGGAGTGGTGAGAGAGGACATCCTTGTCTAGTGCCAGATTTCAAAGGGAATGCTTTCAGCTTTTGTCCATTCGGTATGATATTAGCAGTGGGTTTGTCATAAATAGCTTTTATTATTTTGAGACATGTTTCATCAATACCTAGTTTATTGAGAGTTTTTTTAGCATAAAGGCTGTCGAATTTTGTCAAAGGCCTTGTCTGCATCTGTTGAGATAATTGTGTAGTTTTTGTCTTTGGTTCTGTTTGTGTGGTGGATTATGTTTACAGGCTTTCTTATGTTGAACCAGCCTTGTATCCCTGGGATGAAGCCTACTTGATCGTGATGGATAAGCTTCTTGATGTGCTGTTGCAATGGGTTTGCCTGTATTTTATTGAAGATTTTTGTATCTATGTTCATCATGCATATAGGCCTGAAATTTTCTTTGTTTAAAACCTGGCAGGGTCTCTGCCAGGTTTTAGTATCAGGATGATGTTGGTCTCTTAAAATGATTTTGGAAGGATTCCCTCTTTTTGGATTGTTTGGAATAGTTTCAGAAGGAGTAGTACCAGTTCCTCTTTGTATGTCTTGTAGAATTTGCCTGTGAACCCCTCTGGCTCTGGGCTTTTTTTTTTTTATTGGTAGGCTAGTAATTGCTGCCTCAACTTCAGCCCTTCTTATTGGTCTATTCAGGATTTCAACTTCTTCCTTGTTTAGGCTTGGGAGGGTGCAAGTGTCCAGGAATTTATCCATTTCTTCCAGATTTACTGCTTTGTCTGCGTAGAGTTGTTTGTAGTAATCTCTCATGGTAGTTTCTATTTCCGTGGAATTGTTAGTGATATCCCCTTTATCTTTTTTTATTGCATCTGTTTGATTCTTCTCTCTTTCTTATTAATCTGGCTGATGCTTTGTCTATTTTGTTGATATTTTCAAAAAACCAGCTCCTGGATTTATTGATTTTTTGAAGGGTTTTTTGTGTCTCTATCTCCTTCAGTTATTTGTTGTCTTCTGCTAGCTTTTGAGCTTTTCTGATCTTGCTTCTCTAGCTCTTTCAATGTTGATGATATGGTATAGATTTTAATTCTTTGCTTGCTTCTCCTGTGGGCATTTATTGCTATAAATTTTCCCCTAGACACTGCTTTAAATGTGTCCCAGGGATTCTGGTACGTTGTGCCTTCATTCTCATTGGTTTCGAAGAACATCTTTATTTCTGACTTCATTTTATTGTTTATCCAGTCAATATTCAAGAGCCAGTTGTTCAGTTTCCATCAAGTTGTGCAGTTCTGAGTGAGGTTCTTAATCCTGAGTTCTAATTTGATTGCACTGTGGTCTGAGAGACTGTTTGTTATGATTTCCGTTCTTTTGCATTTGCTGAGGAGTGATTTACTTTCAAATATGTGGTCAATTTTAGAGTAGGTGTGATTTGGTGCCGAGAAGAATGTATATTCTGTGGATTTGGGGTGGAAGTTCTGTAGATATCTATTAGGTTTGCTTGGTCCAGGTTGGAGTTCAGGTCCTGGATATTCTTGTTAATTTTCTATCTCGTTGATCTGTCTAATATTGACAGCAGAGTGTTAAAGTCTCCCGCTATTATTGTGTGGGAGTCTAAGTCTCTTTGAACTTGCTTTATGTATCTGGGTACTCCTGTATTGGGTGCATATGTATCATATGCATATAGGATCATTAACTCTTCTTGTTGTGATCCTTTTACCAATATGTAATGCCCTTCTTTGTCTCTTTTGATCTTTGTTGATTTAAAGTCTATTTTATTAGAGACTAAGATTGCAACTCCTGCTTTTTTTTCTCTACCTCCATTTGCTTGGTAAATCTTCCTCCATCCCTTTATTTTGAGCCTATGTGTGTCCTTGCATGTGAGGTGATTTTCCTGGATATAGCACACTGGTGGGTTTTGACTTTTTATCCAATTTGCCAGTCTGTGTCTTTTGATTGAGGCATTTAGCCCATTTACATTTAAGGTTAATGTTGTTATGTGTGAATTTGATCCTGCCATCATGCTAGCTAGTTGTTTTGCCCATTAGTTGACACAGTTTCTTCATTTTGTTGATGCACTTTACCATTTGGTACATTTTGGAATCGCTGGTACAGGTTGTTCCTTTCTATGTTTAGTTCTTCTTTCAGGAGCTCTTGTAAGATGGGCCTGGTGGCAACGAAATCTCTCATCAGTTGTTTGTTCATAAAGGATTTTATTTCTCCTTCACTTATGAAGCTTAGTTTGGCTGGATATGAAATTCGAGATTGAAAGTTCTTTTCTTTAAGGATGTTTAATATTGGCCCCCACTCTCTTCTGACTTGTAGGGTTTCTGCTGCGAGATCTGCTGTGAGTCTGATGGGCTTCCCTTTGTGGGTGACTCGACTTTTCTCTCTGACTGCCCTTGGCATTTTTTTCCCTCATTTCAATCCTGGTGAATCTGAAGATTATGTGCCTTGGGGTTGCTCTTCTTGAGGAATATCTTTGTGGTGTTCTCTGTATTTCCTGGACTTAAATGTTGGCCTGCCTTTCTAAGTTGGGGAAGTTCTCCTGGATAATATCCTGAAGAGCCTTTTCCAGCTTGTATTCATCTCTCCATCACATTCAGGTACACCTATCAAACGTAGATTATGTCTTTTCACATAATCCGTTTTTCTTGGAGGCTTTGTTCATTCCTTTACACTCTTTTTTCTCAAATCTTGCCTTCTCATTTTATTTCATTGAGTTGATCTTCAATCTCTGATATCCTTTCTTCTGCTTGGTCAATTTGGCTATTGAAACTTGTGTTTGCTTTGCTAAGTTCTCATGTTGTGTTTTTCAGCACCATCAAGTCATTTATATTCTTCTCTAAGCTATTTATTCTTATTAGCATTTCGTCAAACCTTTTTTCAAGGTTCTTAGTTTCTTTGTATTGGGTTAGAACATGTTCTTTTAGCTCAGAGAAGTTTGTTATTACCCTCATTCTGAAACCTGTTTCTGTCAATTCCTCAGAGTCATTCTGCATCCAGGTTTGTTCCTTTGCTGGTGATGAGTTGTGATCCCTTGGAGGAGGAGAAGTGTTCTGGCTTTAGGTGTTTTCATCCTTTTTGCACTGGTTTCTTCCCATCTTTGTGGATTTTTCTACCTGCAGTCTTTGTAGTTGGTGACTTTCGGATGGGGTCTCTGAGTGGATGTCAGTTTTTTTGATGATGAAGTTATTTCTTTCTGTTTTTTAGTTTTCCTCCTAACAGTCAGGACCCTCTGCTGTAGGACTGCTGGAGGTCCACTCCAGACCCTGCTTACCTGGGGATCACCTGCGGTGGCTGCAGAACAGTAAGGGTTGCTGCCAGTTTTTTCTTTTGTTATCTTCATCCCAGAAGGATACTCATCAGATGTCAGCATCAGCTGTCCTTTATGAGGTGACTCTTTGGATATACAGGGGTCGGGGGCTGCTTGAGGAGACAGTCTGTCCCTCACAGGAGCTCAAGTGCTGAGCTGTGAGCTCCATTGCTCTGTTCAGAGCTGCTGGGCAGGTACATTTTTATTTGCTGCAGCAGAACTCATAACCGCCTTTTTTCCCAGGTACTCTGTCCTGGGAAGATGAGGCTTTATGTATAAGCTCCTGACACGCTGCTGCCTTTTTTCAGAGCTGCCCTGCCCTGCAAGGAGGTAGCCTAGTCACAGTCTGCCAGCAAAGGCTTTGCTGAGCTGCCCTGGGCTCTTCCCAGCTGCTGTGTGAACTTCCTTGAGGTGTTGTTTATAGATGTATAGTTAGAACTGCCTTGGTAATGGCAGTCTGCCTCAGTATGGTGGAATGCCTCGGTAATGGCAGATGCCCTTTCCCGACCAGAGCTGGCCCCTCCTGGGTCCAGCTGCACTTGCTGCAAAACTCTCATTCCACAGCGTTTCAGATTGCTAGTCTTTGCAGGGTGGGACCCAGCCAGCCAGATAATCTGAATCCCTCTTTCAGCCCCCCTTTTATCAGTTGAATGGGTGGCTCTGTCTCCCAGGCGTTCCAGACACCAATTGAAATGGCTGCCCAGGTTTGTATGAGTTTTTGTACAGAGACCTGCTGCACCAGCTAAAACAGCCATGCTGGAAACTTGTGGCAGTTTTCAGCCCGGGAATATCCTAGTCTGTGGGCAGTAATAACTCATTTGGAAATGCAGTGTTCTCTCACCCTCTGCGTTGTTCTAGCTGGGAACTACCCCACTTCAGAGCTATTCCTATATGGCCATCTTCATTTTTCTGGTTTATTTTTACTTTACCCATTACCAAAAGTATATGTCCATGTTACAAAATGATCAAAGTAGTTGTAGTTATGTTTATTTTTATATTTAGTTCCAGTTAAATTTTATGTCTAAATAGGATTCAATTATGTAAGAAATTGTTAAAATAGTTAAATTTCAGAAGCTAAAATATAAAATCTTCATGAAAGAGAAAAGCCAAATAAATAGTGTCAGAGAATCCTTAAGCCCCAGAGCCTGCCTTATAGGTTAAGAAGCGAGAGGGGAAATAAGCTGATCAGAATCCTCTAAAAACATCCTTTTGTCTTCCTGAGAAAGTCAGTGGGAGCAGGTGATGTGTGGACCTTCAGAAGCCTGGGGTGCTGTGCTCAAAGTAAGAATCAACTTGATATTGTGTGCTGAGATGCTCAATAAATATTTATTTTATTTAGACAGCTGGGACCTACTATGCTCATATTTTAAATAATAAACTTCGTACCTTGGAGCAATACTTTGAATTGCCCTTGGATGTAGCAAAGGAAATACAGCCTGAAGAGAGCAAGCTAATGTGATGGAGACAGTTGGTAATTATACCACTTTGAAATAGTTCTTGTTACACAGAACTCTTATTTTGACGCAAATAATGCATCACTCTTACCCTTTAAACTCTGCCCATTTCCTATCAGACAAAATCACAGCATGACCTTTAACAGACTCAGTCTGAAATTCCCTCTTCCTTGCTTGGCTGTTCTCTGTTGTGTGGCCACTCTCTGTTATAATAATGTATTGATGTTGGCTCCCAGAATAGTGACTATTTCACAGACTATTGTAACCCAAGGATTACAGACATTCCTTGAAGATATGACAAGTTCTGTTCCAGACCATTGTACTAAAGTAAATATCACAATAAAATGAACCACACGATTTTTTTTTGTTTCTCAGTGCATGTAAAAGTTATGTTTACACTGTACTGTAGTCTATTAAGTGTACCACAGCATCATGTCTAAGAGAGTCATAATTCTTTTGCTGGTAGAGGGTCTTGCCTTTATGTTAATAACTAATAAATAACTTTATGTTGACTAATCAGGGTGGTGGGTGCTGAAGGTTAGAAAGACTGTGACAATTTCTTAAAAGGAGACAGGAATAAAGTTTGCACCATCTATTGACTCTTGCTTTCATGAAAGATGCCTCTGTACTATGCAATGTTATTTGATAGCATTTTACCCACAGTAGAACTTCTTTCAAAATTGGACTTAGCCCTCTTAAACCCTGCCACTGCCTTATCAACTAAGTTTATGTAATATTATAAATCCTTTGATGTCACTGAAGATGTTCACAACATCTTCACCAGTAGTAGTTTCCATCTCAAAAAACCACTTTCTTTGCTCATCCATAACAAGTAGTTCCTCATCTGTTCAAGTTTTATCATGAGATTGCAGCAATTCAGTCTCATCTTCAGGCTCCACTTTAATTCTAGTTCTCTCACTATTTGCGCCACATCTGCAGTTACTTCCTCCACTGAAGTCTTGAACCTCTCAAAGTCAACCATGAAGGTTGCTGTCAACTTCTTCCAAACTCCTGTCAATGTTGATATTTTCACCTCCTCTCATTAATCATAAATGTGCTTCATGGCATATAGAATGGTGAATCCTTTCCATAAGGTTTTGAATTGAGTTTGCTCATATCCATCAGAGGAATAACTATGGGAGCTATAGCCTTACAAAATTTATTTCTTAAATAATAAGTCTTGAAGGCCATATTTATTTCTTGATCCATGGGCTACAGAATGAATTATATGTTAACAGGCATGAAAACAACATGAATTGGCTTGTATATTTCTGTCAGAGTTCTTGGGTGACCAAGTGCATTGACAATGGGCAGTAATATTTTGAAAAGATTCTTTTTTTCTGAGCAGGAGGTCTCAACAGTAGGATTAAAATATTCAGTAAACCATGCTATAAAAAGATGTGCTGTCATCCAGGCTTTGTTGTCCCTCTTCTAGAGCACTGGCAGAGTATATTTAGCATAATTCTTAAGGGTCCCAGGACTTTTGGAATGGTAATTAAGCATTGGCTTCAACTTAAAGTCACCAGCTACATTAGCCCCTAACAAGACAGTGAGCCTGCCCTTTGAAGCCAGGAGTTGACTTCTCCTCTCTAGCTATGAAAGCCCTAGATGGCATCTTTTTCCAACATGAGACTATTTCATCCACATTGAAATTCTGTTGTTTAATGTAAGCACCTTCACTAGTTATCTTAGCTATATCTTCTGGATCACTTGCTGTAGCCTTCACAACAGCCCTTGCTCCTTTATTTTGTTCCTTAAAACTCATGAATCAGCCCCTGCTACTTCTGACTTTTCTTGTGCAACTTCCTCACTTCATTCAGCCTTCACAGAATTGAAGAAAGTTACAGCCTTGCTCTGGATTTGGCTTTGGCTTAAGGGAATGTTGTTGCTGATTTGATCTTCTATTCAGACCAGTAACACTTTCTCCATATCAGCAATGAGGCTGTTTTGCTGTCTTATCATTCATGTGTTCACTCAAGTAGCACTTTTAGTTTTCTTCAAAAACTTTCCCTGTGCATTCACAACTTGGCTGTTTGGTGGAAGAGGTCTAGCTTTCAGCCTATCTCAGCTTTCAATGTGATTCCCTCACTAAGTTTAATCACTTTTTGCTTTTGATTTAAAATGAGAGCCATGTGACTCTTTCACTTGAACACTTAGAAGCCAATGTAAGCTTATTGACTGGCCTAACAGAAGGGCCCATGGAGAGATGGGAGGATGACTTGTTGGTAGAACAGTCAGAATACACACATTTATCAAGTAAGTTTTCTGTCTTATGTGGGCACCTCAAAGCAATTACAAAAGTAATGTCAAAGATCCCTGATCACAGATCATTCTAAATAATATTATAATAATGATAAATCTTGAAATATTGCAAGAATTCCTAAAATGTGTCACAGAGACATGAAGTGAACACGTGCTATTAGAAAAATGGCTCCAACAGACTCGTTTGATGCAGGGTTGCCACAAACCTTCAATTTGTAAAAATGCAGTATCTAAAGCAAAGCATAAATAAAATGAGGTTACGTCTTTATTTGAAACAACTCTTTCTTGAGAGGAATTCAGTTGGAAGACCTTCATCCTGATTTGGAACAAATAGTCCTGAAAGGAGACTGTTATATTGAATTTGGGAATCATGTAGGCGATTAAGACTCGTTGCTACAGCCACAAATGACCTGTTTGAGGGGGTATTTTTCCCAGTCCAGCCCATACCATGCATGCCACACCCAAGTGTGTGCATACACATTGCACACATGTATGCTTAGAATGCAGCCAAAGTTGTTCACCCTTTGCCAAAAATACTTGTCTCTTGCCTTCTCTCCCTGCCTTTCTGTCCACTCAGTAATTACCTACTCATCTTTTTAGATTCAAGCTGAAGAAATATTTGCTCTTTAAACCCTTCCCTGGCCTCCTCCGTCCCCTGTGCTGGACCTGGCTAGCACTGGCTCTCAGAAGCTGCTTGTGCGCATCTCTTCCCACGTCCTTGTTAGTAATTTCACTTTGGTATCTTGAAATTGACCATGGAGGGAGTATTTATTCCAAGCAAATCGGCAAATGCTACAAATCAGTGCTTTCTCTTTCCCTGAAGAGCTAGTTTTTACACTTTTACCAGCATTCGACTGGATGCAACCCAGTATTTTACTTTACCGAGAAAGAAAACACTCTGTGGTAGTGGAACACGGATTATCATATGAACTGGAATTGACTGCTGGGATCATTGTGCTTCCTTCAAGTCTCACATGCCTCAGATAAGGACTTTCTCTCCTTTTCTCTCTCCTCTGGTCTTTTCTGCTAATTCCAGTCCTCTAGTTCCATGTTCAGCTGTGGGGTTTTTAAGTTTGAGGGCAACAGCTTTTGTTTTGGCAACATTGAAGAGAGGAAATGCTCCCTAGAAAAGATGCATTTTGAGGGAGCACGTGGGACAAGCAGATGGTGAGAAAAGACAAAATGGTAGGCTGGGAGGAGTCACTAGGAGAACGGGTGGGGTACACAGTTGTAAGCACTGCAGAGCCAAGGGAGGAAAATGCAAGTATCTGATGGTTTGAACTCTCTGTAGCTAACAGCCCTAACCCGCTCAAAGACTACCTCATCTTTCAAGATGGAGACTGCCTCGGCTGTATTCTGTTATTAGCTTTGCTTCCTTAGGTAAAGGAAAGATTGGGACCAGGACTGAGTCTTGTGTGTTGTGGGGAGGGGCAGGCAGCTGTCAAAGAGGTGCCAGCTAAGCTGTCTGGGAGCTAAGCCATAATTAAGTGATAGGACAAATGTCAGATTTCAACAAGTGAGGCTCTGGAGAATTATCCGGATATGTTTATATCCCACATGAAAACACAGTACTAATCCCTACACAGGGAGTTGATAACGGATACCAGGAACTTACTGAGATCCTCTAACTAAGGAGTTTAAAGCCAAGCTAATACCATTTGAAAGGTGTTGAAAGTTGGGACTTTTATGAAAATTACTTAATTTAAGATACACAAATTATTGCTAAGTAAATTTTGACAAGATTCCTCTGAAACCACCAGGTTAAAAAATAAAATAAAAGAGGGACCAAAAACAAGTAAAATTTCTAATGTAGTTGAAGATTATCATTTCAAATGCTAGATCTCAAATAAACTCAACATTAGGGTGGGACAGTGATAGCCACTGAGGTTGGTGTTTCAAATAAAAATGAAATTATGTGAGCAATCCATGGCCCTGAGTGGTATTTATTTTTTAAAGCTCAGATGGTTGTTTATGTATTTTCCTCTCTTCCATGTTCCTAAAGCCAATTAGTCATGAAGTGGTGTCTCCCCACTGTCTTGTTTTGCAGTATGTTTGCCTTCAGTCTGATAGTTGGTGTTCTGGCCCTGGGGAGGAGGTCAGGGGGCAATCTACTTCCCAGAACTAGGTTTAAAAATGTTTTTCTTCTCCCTTGGTTTGTGGCTATCATTAGCAGGGCCAAAGACGGGGTTATGTTTTTGAGAAATGCATTCCTTTCTACCCAAACTGGTGCTACCTATTAAATGTCACTCTCAGACTTGAAGGAGAGGCCCAAGACATTAAGCGTTCTTGACTGGGGCTCTTAGGAAAAGAGGTAAGTCCCAGTGGCTATCCTTGTGAAGCAGAACAGGAGAATTTCAACCAGTCCTTTAATGTCCCTGAGCCTTCCCATCTCCTCACCCGGCAAATGCAGCCCTCTAGAAACAGCTCATGGAGTCGGCAGCCAGCTCCCTCTGCTTACAATTAGATGATCCCAGGCTACCAGCCCTCACTGTGTCTAAGGCCTTTATCTCTACGAGCTATTTCTAATATGTTCCTTCTGCACTCAGCCTGCAACCACAGAGGAGTATGATTAAAAACACAAAAGAGAAGTAGATAAGAAACTTAATATGCCAATTAAAATACCAAGTAGAAACCATTCTCAGACTCACAATTCCCCAGATAAATATAGCCCCCAAGGAACTCAGACTAAGAGAGCAGGGGAACATCTTGTAGTAATCTCAGAGCAAGGCACTTACTTGGAGCTGAGATATTTACTTCCTGGTTTGGGAGAGGTTTTGCACTAGTTTATTTGGCATTCACAGCTCCCACTTATTGCTAGCTCCATAAATGCTTGTGAATATCCATAATAAAAATAGCTACCATTGACTAACTCCTTATTTGGACCACAAACTGTTAGTGCTTTATATATATATCATTTTATTTTATTTTCATAAGAACTCTGTAAGACAATCATTAATATTCCCATTTTACAGATGAAGAAATTAAAGGTTAAACCATTGAGAATAATGTATTAATTTCTTTATGCCTGGTATTCTGGGAAGAGCTTTACACAAATGGCTTCGTTTTTCTTTATTGACAGTGCTTACTGAGTGCCAAGTACTGTTCTAAGTTCTTTGCACATATTAACTTAATTAATTCTCCCAACAGACCTGTGAGGTAGGTACCATTGTTATCTTCATTTTTCAGATAGGGAAGCTGAGGCAGAAAATTTAAGGGCTTGCCCATGGTAAGTAGCAAAGACAGGAACTGAACCCAAGTGTCTGGTGTCAGAGGCCATGCATCTGAGTCATTTGACTGTGCTGTCTTTCATCATTTTTGTCTAATCAGGTGGGTATAATTTTACCTATTTTCAGACAAGAATATTTGCCCCAAAATCCCCAGCCATAGAGCAGATGTTTGAAGCCGGGTCTCTGGGACTCCCAAGGCCTTGTTCAAGCACTCTGCCACCTATCCGTATCATATTTTTCATTAGGCTGTGTGAGGTTCATATAATTCAGCCTCATCAATTGGACTATAATGCTTTGGAGTTACTGAAAGTTTCATTTACTATGTGTTCACTAAAGTGCTCTGCTCCTAGCATGTGGTTTAATTGTTGTTGGCTAATTCTAGACATTAATAAGACATTATTAGTGAGAGGACAGATGTGCATGCATGGTCAGGTGACCATTGAGGTATTTCTTTTGGATCTTATCCAAATTGTAAGATTATAGAAGTCTTTGAAAAATAAGACTTGTATAAGTGTGAAGAACATTGTGCCAGATGCTACTTATCCCTATTATTTTGTATTTCATACATTGCAGCTTATATTTTTAATGTTGTATATATAAACATATATAAAATATATTTATAGACACACACACCAAAACAATATTTTATATATAATATGTATAACATTATATAATGTGTAATATATAGTGTATAATGTATCATATGTGCACGGCTACGTTTTTCAAACTTACTTTGAGCTTTCTGGTTCAAAGTGTTTGTGAACTTCTCTGAAATTCTTTCCTGAAAATGTCAGTAGGGCAATATTCATGTGAGGAGCTAAACACAAGTAGAATGCTCAGTTTTACCTAAGGGATGGTTTAAACAAACCCAGTTTTTGTAAAGCAAAGAATATGTTAGAACATAAAAATGAGCTCAGAAAGATAATTTCTACAAGGCCATCAGTGAGTCCCACCTCCTGGTATTCATGCCTTTGTGTGCTCCCCTCCCTTTGAGTGTAGGCTGGACTTATTCACTCACTTCTAAAGAAGAAAATACAACAGAGGTGACAGGTGTCACTTTCAATTTCAGGTTATAAAAAGACTGTGGCTTCCATCTTGGGTGCCTTCTTTCCCTCTCTTAATTATTCACTCTGGTGGGAGCCATTTGCCATGTTGTGAGGTGCCCTATGGAGATGTTCACATGGCAAGAAATTTATGTCCTCAGCACACAGCCAATGAGAAGCTGAGGCCTGCCAACAGCACATGCATGAGCTTGGAAGAGAATCCTCCCTGAGTCGAGCCTTGAGACAGATGAGGCAGCCTCAGCCAACACTTTCTTTGAGGGCTTGTGAGAAACCCTGAGTTCAAAGCACCCAGCTAAGTCACAACCAGTTCCTGACTCATATAAATTGTGCAATAATAAATGTTTGTTGTTTTAAGTAACTAAATCTTGGTGGTAATTTGTTTAGCAGGTGTGGATAATCAATAGAGCAAAGAGAAAAAAAAAAGCACAGGATTTGGAGTCAAGCAGACCTTGGCTAAAGCCTAACTTGACTAAATCAACTATGCCACAATAGTTTATTTAAGCTCCCTGAGCTTCCATTTTCTCAACTATAAAATGGTGGTAACAGTAATCCTTGCAGAATTATTATTGTTATTAGATCAAATAACATATAGTGAGTGACTAGTGAAAGGCTTGAAATATATTGGGTCTAATCTAATATGTGATCTATCTTTCCTCTACCTTACTATTCCCATTAATCCCCTCTTACTTCTTTGTCACCCTTTCTTGGGGATGGGTATTTGAATTGATAGTGAGGGTGGAAGATTTCAAATACCAGTGGTGTTCAAGGAGACAGGATATAACAGAATTTAAAAAATAGAGGAGAAATCACTTCATCTAGAGGTGGGGAGAGAAGGAAGAGGTACAGTAAAAAAAGAGAAGTCAACCCTAAAGATACGCTTCTTGTCAATATGTTTGTTTTTCTAATTTCATTGCAGAGTGAATGTGTGTGTGTGTGTGTGTGTGTGTGTTAGTCACTACTCCACATAAAAATAGATATTCCCAGAATGATGAATGAAGATGGTGTTAATTTGATATGATTTTTCCCCATAGTAATAAACACATTGTCTTCTAACAGTTTCTAAAGATAACTAATTTTACTTCTTTTTCAAGGAGGAATAAAAGCAAAGGAAAGGACCTCAAGAAGGCTCAGCAATCTTGAGCAGTTTTTGCGAGATGTGGAGCAGCCCCAGGCTCCCAGCTTAGAGCAAGATCTAACATTGGAAATAAAACAGAAGCATTTATGAAAGACAACATATTTAGGGCTAGGAAATGAAATGCTTTTATTTTCCAGATTAGAAAACAGACCTGGAAAATCTCTCAAGGCTGGCAAGGCAGCTGAAGAACGAGTGAACCTCTCCTGGGGGAGGGGCACTTGGATTCTTTTTTTTTCTGTGGATGTGAAGAGTGTTTACCTAGCCCAGAAAGGACTTACTGGAAGAGACTGGTTTGAGTTGTGAATTGAAAAATTGATGTGAAGAGGTAAGATGAGGAATACCCCAGGACAGTGGAGCCCAAATGAGACCATTCGAGGGCCATTTGTAGCCAATGAGAAATGGAAGGCAGATGGATGAGGAAGAAGAGGAGGTTGAGGAGGAAGAAACAGAAGCAGAAGAAAGGAGGAGGAGGAAGAGGAAGAAGAAGGAGGAGAAGAAAGAGAAGAAGAAGGAGGAGGAGGAGGAGGAGAAGGAGGTGAGAGAATCAGGTTTAAAATCCAAGTGGACAATGATAAGGAAGTCAGTCAGTGGAAAACCAAAGAAAAGAAAGGTAAGATCAAGAAAAGAGCTAAGTTTGCCAGCAATAAGGAGAATAACGGGCTTACAGCAGAAGGAGGAGGAGGCTGCAGAGGATTATAAGGGCAGCTAACATTTGCTGAGCAGTTACCACAAGCCAGGCACTCTTCTAAGGCATAATGTTCACATTCGTATTTATTTGTTTAATTCTCATGACAGGTCTATCTGCAGTCATATAGTTTCAGGTTCCAAGAATTGGTGACAATTATAGTTATGAGAAATACAGAATCAATATGTCAATTAAAGAAGAAAAATATTGAGTTCAGAGCCAGTTGGAGTTGAATTCAAATCCTAGCTCCACCACTTCTGCCCAGATATGCCTAGTAGCATTCATTTAGGAAAACAGCTTAAACATCCTAAAAGTCAATTTCCTTACATGAAAATAGGGTTAATGATAATGGCTACCCCACAGAGTCACCATGAAAACCAAGGTGACAAAGAACATGCATAATGCCTGGCACAGTGACTGACATGTTTGAGTATTAAACAGTAGCCACAAGCATTGCTGTTATTGTTTATGGTAACAATGTATTAAGGTCTATTGTTGGCGAGTTTCTGGCATCTTAAGAATCTACAAATGCAGAGTCTTATATTCATCTTAATTGAAAGTTAGTTTACAATGTGGCATACTCTGAAGAGCATGAGAAAGGAGAACTACGTTTTAGTCTCCCCCTGACATCCATTTGCCATGTGGTCTTGAACATAGGTATCAATATCTCCGAGATTACAGGAGAGGGAGAAATTAGCTCTAAGATTACTTCTAGTTTTAAAAAAGCCCATTTTGTAGGTTGTCTGTCCACTCTGCTGATAGTTTCCTTTGTTGTGCAGAAGCTCTTTTGTTTAATTAGATCCCATCTGTCAGCTTTTCTTTTGTGCAATTGCTTTGGTGTCTTTGTTATGAAATCTTTGTCAGTTCCTATGTCCAGAATGGTATTGCCTGGGTTGTCTTCCAGGGTTTTTACAATTTTAGATTTTACATTTAAGTGTTTAATCTATCTTGAGTTGATTTTTGGATATAGGGTGAGGAAGGGGTCCAGTTTCAATCTTCTGCATATGGCTAACCAGTTATTCCAGCACCATTTTTCATAATAAGGCTATTAAAAATATCAACTCCTTGAACTATGTGCCTTCACAACTTTGAAAAAACTCAAAGTCAAAATTAAGTAAATACATATCCTAAAAAACCAAAAATATAAAAATGTAATGGCTAAAAAAGTTGAAGCATTAGTTGATGGTGCAGGCAGAAATTAGATGAGGCTGGAAGTGGGTATAGGAGTAAGACCATGTAAGCTTCATAAGCCATCATAAGAATTTTAATCTTTATTCTGAAACCTGTGGCAAATCCCAGAAATAATTTAGGCAAAGATGTGACACAATCAGATTTATGTTTTGAAAATAACAATGTGACTCCCCCATGAGACTAGAAACTCCATGAGAAGAACGAGCAAAACAGTTACTGTAACCCTAGCATCTACAGGCTAGGCCGGATACAAAACAACTTTCATAAATAATTGACGAGTGGAAGAACTGATGATGGATGGAAGACTCTTTCCTTCCCCCATCTCAGTTTCCTCATCTGTATAAAGGGGAGAATAAATCTGCTTATTTCCTTGTCTGTCCTCTTTCTGATCTACTGTTAGGTATGTAAGGTAGGCAAATGATGTAATAAGCATAAAATCACTTGGGCACCTCAGGAAGTAGCCCTCTTAAAGGGTGGCAGCAAAATTATTCTAGTAAATTAAGGAGTAGCACATCTGTAAACTAAATTATATATAAGTGTCTGCTCTAGTTTCTGATGATAGAAATATCCTGAATGAAATAGGAAGGGATGGGGAGTCCACCTCAAAACACAAAGGTCCTTGAAGACTTGATTCCTGGAATTGTGTTTCCATTTGCATTTAGAGATGTTTAGAGTGAAATCAATATTTTCTTCTGAGGAGCACATTATGACTGCAGCCTAGTCAACATGTCAGAGGTGTGTATGTGTGTGCGTGTGTGTGTGTGTGCGTGCACAAGTGCATGTATGTGTGTGAGATATATAATATATATATATATTATATATGTCACATTTTATAATGTTAGTCTAGTTTGTAAAAAAATTTATGTGAGCAGCAAGAGTTTGTCATAAGCAATAAAATCTTTCATGTGGATTCTTTCCCATTCTTTTCAAGGGAATTTCTCAGAATTTTTTCCACAACTGTTTCAGACTCCAGAGAGTCCTCAGTGCTGTTTTTTTCCCAGCTATTGCTGTTTTCTTCCCCTTTGCCACAGCACTGGGAGAGATAGGCAGGCCATTCCTGGAGTACTGTTTGTTGATTAAATGAGAACTTTTGGCATCAGTGGTCTTTTGCAGCTTGGCAGGTCTGGAAAAATTGGGGGAAACATTCCTATCCCAAATTATTAGTGACTCTGAATTCAGATGATTACAGAACAGAAAAGTTCACAGAAATATTGGCATTCCTCTGGGAGATTACTGTGAAAAAGGCCAGCCTCTTACTTGGAAGGCCAGGGATCTACCATGAGGTACAGCTTGAGGTGTTTCAGAGGCCTCCCTTGTCTCTTTCCATCTCACTGTGAAAGATGGACAGTCTTCATCAAGTGACTTAGCACTCTGCTTTTGTGGCCCCCAAATATTCTCACTTTGCTTTGAGGCTGCAAGAACTCAATAATTGAGCAGTTGATTGACCACAATAATTCTAGCCTCTCTCTAAGACTGTCTCATTCTGCCTCACAAATATGACAAAAATTTTCTCATGCATCAACTAGAAACAAAATCTCATCAGTGTTTTTATCTAATTTGCCAAGACACAAAAGAAGTGCAAGATTTGTACACCGAAAACTATAAAACATCATTGAAAGAAATTAGAGAAGCCTTAAATAAATGGAAAGCCATCCCATGCTCATTGTCAGGAGTTTTAATATTGTTGATATGGCAATACTCTCTACACTGATGTACAGATTCAACATAATCTCTATCAAAATCCTAGCTACCTATTTTGGTTTGCAAGAATTACCAAGCTGATCCTAAAATTTATAGGGATATCAAGGAACCTAGGATAACCAAAACAATCTTGAAAAAGAAGAAAATTGGAGGACTCACACTTTCCAATCTCAAAACTTACTACGGCACCATAGCAATTAAGACAGAGTGATCTGGTATAAGAATGGACATATAGATTAGTGGAACAGAATTGATAGTCTAGAAATAAATCCTATGTTTATGGTCAATTGATTTTTGGCAAAGACACCGAGACAATTCAATGTGGAAAGAATCATATTCAACTAATGAAGTTGTGACAACTGGATAGTCACATGCAAATGGATGACGTTGGACCCCTACCTCAAACCATATATAAAAACTAACTAAAAATGGATCACAGACCTGTAAGAGTGAAAATTCTAAAACTCTTCGAAAAGAAACATGGGCATATCTTTGTGACACTGGATTATACGATTGGTCTTTGACATGGCTTCCAAAACACAAGCATACACATACACAAAAATACATTTGGCCTCACCAAAATTAAAAAATTTTGTGCTACGAACCACACCATCAAGAAAGTAAAAGACATCCAAATAATAGAAAAATATATATATTTACAATTCATGTATCTAGTAAGGGACCTGTTCTAGAATAGTTGAAGAACATTTATGATTCAACAAATAAAAGAAAAATAATCTAATTAAGAAAATGAACTTGAATAGAAATTTATCCAAAGAAAATATGCAGATAGTCAATAAACTCACAAAAAGATACCTAACATCATTAGTCAATAAAATAATATAAATCAAAACCACAATGTGATACCACTTGACACTCACTAGAATGGTGCAATAAAAAAGACAGATAATCCGAGTATTGACTAGCATGAAGAAAAAGTGGAACACCCATAAATTGCTTGAGGGTATTTGATCCAGCAATTCCACATTTAGGCAAATACCCAAGAAAGTGAAAAACATGTCAACACAAGACAAACTTGTTGATGTTCATATCAACATTATTCATAATAGCCAAAAAGTGGAAACAACTCAAATGTCTATTATTTGATGAAGGGTTGAACAAAATGATATATCCATTCAATAAGTACATAATGCAGTATATCCATACAATAGAATATTATTCAGCCATAAAAAGGAATGAAGCACTAATACATAGATAAATCTTAAAAACATTATACTAAATGAAAAAAGTCAGAAACAAAAGGCCACATATTGCCTGATTTTATTTATATTAAATGTGTAGAATGGAAATTCCATTGAAACACAAAGTAGGTTAGTGGTTGCCAGAGGCTAGAGAGACGAGGAAGTGAAAAGTGATCACTAAAGGGTATGGAATTTCTTTTGAGGATAATAAATTGTTCTGGAATTAGGTAGTAGTGATGATTATAAAACTTTGGGAATATACTAAAAACCACTAAACTGTACACAGTGATGTTTTATGGTATCTAATTATATCTTAAAATAAATTTGTAAAGAACACTGTTTCAGAGAATGCATACTAGTAACAGCTCAACATTTATTAAGTCCTTACTATGCCTGAGGCTAAAACTGATGTTGGCTAAATTCTGTAGAGCAAAATTTGTTACAGGGAAAAACTAAGGGAAAATTTATATCTGTCAGACAAATTTACATCTGCAAATTTGACATAAGGAAGAAGCCACCAAAAAATAAAGATGACAAAAGCTATAAACAGTGAAAAAAAACTAATAGCAAATCAAATATTTATAAAATATTTAAATACAAACACTTAATTTAAAAAAAAATAATTTCAAAATACAAAAGAAATTATGAAATTTTTGTAATAGCTTAACAGTTGTTATAAGAAACTGTCTTAACAGAGTTTGCAATGGAAAACACTTTCCTTGTAAAAATTTATCAATGTTGCTCTAATGCTTACCTTGTAGTGAAGTCACCCTTGAAGCCGATATAGCAAAGTAAAGTTTACTGTACCCACTAACTGGACCTACCATGGGGGTCTTAAATTCTCACTTTTTTCATGCTCCAGGTTAAAGAATAGAATGACATCTACTATTATGGGATATGAATAAGAGCGAGACTCACATTGTCATTTATTAGATAATCACAATTCAGTTCAAACTGTTTCTGTCAAAGAATTGGGCCCAAAAAAGTGAGCAGCAGACAGTTCAATGTCTAATGATGGGGATAGGAAAGATGGGGTTTGGGGCATTATTGGGCTGAAACATCATAGTAGGATATTTTGAATAGCCATAGGAAAGCTCCCAAACTAGAAAACTTATTTGTGTATAGGGGCTGGGCATGAATGTAAGAATGCTTCAAAAGAAAAACAGAGCAAATTAAAGGGAATCGAAAGACCCCAGAGAGAATCTTTGCCTGCTTCACATTTTACCTTTGCAATCAACTCAATTTGACATGTCTAAATTCTTGATGCTCTGATGAGCATTTTACAGAACCCAAAGAATGTAGGAGCAGTTACCATCTCCATTTTATTCAATTTCCTCTTTGTTTGTTCTTAGATGTCCTCCAGAAGCCAGCCCACAAGTCAGTCCCAGACAAATCTGCCACCTGGTGCTGCCATGTAGGCATTCATTAACTTGCCCATGCAACACACATTTGTTGAGCACCTACTATGTGCCAGACCCAACGTCCACAAACAAATGGCTACATGCTAAGTATAAGATGATTGAGACACAATCCATGCACTTAAAAAAGGCACGGTTCAGTGGAGGAAATAGATAAGTAAACTGCTAATTGTAGAAAAATACGATCAATACAGTGATAGAAATCAGCACAGGGTATCATGAGTGTATCAAGAAGAGGCACCTGATGTGTCCTCATATAGAAAATCTAAAAGCCACTCTTGTCTTTCAGATACTTCCCAGATACAGCTGTTTAAGTTCTGAGATTGCAAGTTTATCTTAGCTAAACTTTTTATTTCGAGTTAATTTTCAATTAGTAGGAAATAATGTAGACAATTATAGCATTATAATAATGTAAGAAATAATATAACAGAGCCCATGTACCCTTCACTCAGTTTTCCCCAATGGTGACATACTGGAAACGATAGTACAATATCACAACCAAGATATTGACAGTGGTGTACTCGAGATAAAGAATAGGTCCATCACTGCAAGGTTCCCTCAGGTTGCACTTTCATAGCCATACTCAATTCTTTCCTCCCCAACGCACTCCTTCACCCCTGCAATCACCCATCTATTCTCCATTACTGTAATTTTGTCATTTCAAGAATATTGTATAAATGAAATCATGTGGTATGTAACCTTTTTTTTTTTTTTGGCTCTTTTTACTCTCAAAGTTCTCTGGAGATTCATCCAATTTGTTGCATGCCTTAATAATTCATTTCTGTTTTAATACTGAGTAGTATTCTGTGGTACGTGTGTATCACAATTTGTTTAATCATTAACCTGTTGAAAGATATCTGGGTTGTTTCCAGTTTTTTATTATTATGGATGAAACTTCTATGAAGATTTGTATGCAGGCTTTTGAGTGAAAGTAAGTTTTCTTCTTTGCGGGGTAAATGCCCAGATTGCAATTGGTAGGCTCTATGGTAGCTCATATTTAGTTTTTTAAGAAACTGTCAAACTGTCTTCCAGAGCACTGTGACATTTTACATATTCACCAGGAATGTTTAGGCCACCCAGTTTCTCCATATCCTCACCATCATTTGATGTTATTCTTTTTTATTTTAGCCATTTTGATAGGTGTGTGGTGGTATCTCATTGTGGTTTTAATTTGCCTTTCTCTGATAACTGATGATATTGAACAACTTTTCATGTGCTTATTTGTCATCTGTATATCCTTTTCAGTGAAATGTCTGCTCATATATTTAGCCTATTTTCTAATTGTATTCTTTTGTTTTTTACTACTAAATTTTGAGAATTCTTTATATATTCTATGTTTTGAGAGTTCCTCATATATTCTAAGACACTAGTCTTTTGTTGGATATGCAGTTTGCAAATACTTTACCCCAGTCTGCAGCTCATCGCGAATTACCTCTACAGAGTATTTTGCAGAAAAAAGTTTTTTAATTTTGACAAAACCCATTTTATACATTTTTTTTTGTATGGTTGATACTTTTAGTGTCAAGTCTAAGAACTTGGCCTAGCCTCAAATCCCAAAGATTTTCTCTTTTTTAAAATAAAAGTTTCATAGTTTTATGTTTTACATTTAAGAACTTGATCCATTTTAAACTTACATTTGTATAAGTTGTGACACTTAGGTCAGAGTTTATTATTTTCCCCATAGATGACCAATTGCCCCGGCATTGATTAAAAAGGTATCTTTTCTTTATTGGATTGCTTTTGCAACTTTATCAAAAATCAACTGGACATGTTAGTGTGGGTCTATTTCTGGATTTTCATTTCTCATCTGTTAATCTATGTATCTAATTTCCTACTGACACTTCATAGTCTTGACTAGGCTAGCTATATAATAAGCATAAAATTGTGTAGATATATTCTTTATATTTTATTCTTTTTAAATATTGTTTTAGCTATCCCAGTTCCTTTGAATTTTAATATAAATTTTAGAGTAATATTGTATGTATCTACAAAAATTCTGGCAGAGAATTTGATATAAATTATATTAAACTTGTGTATCAATTTTAGAAGAACTGACATCTTTACTAAGTTGAGTCATTCAATTCATGAACACTGTATGTCTCTTCATTTATTAAATCTTCTTTGCTTTCTTTCATCAGTGTTCTGCACACAAGTTTTTAGCACACAAGTCCTGTACATGTTTTATTAGACTTAAACTTAAGTATTTCATTTTCTTGAGTGGCTGTGCGTGATAATGTATTTTTTAATTCCAGTATGTACATGTTCACTGCTAGTATATATAAATGTCAATGTCTGATACTGTCAATGTCTGATTTTAGTATCATAATAATACTAACTTTATAAAACACATTGCAAAGTATTTTTCTCCTCTTCTATTTTCTAGAAGCCATTTTGTAAAAGTGGTTTAATTCTTTTTTAAATACTTGGCAGAATTCTCTGGTAAAACCCTCTGGGTCTGCAGATCCTTTTTTTTGGTAAGATTTCATATTATTAATTTGATTTCCTTAGTAGTTATCTAATTAATGTTGAGCGAGTTTTGGTGGTTTGTGCTCTTTGAGGAATTGGTCTATTTCACCTAACTTGTGAGGTTTACATCTGTAGAGGTAGAGTTGTTTGTGATATTCCTTTATCATCCTGTGTACAGGGTATATAGTGATGCCTCCTGTTTTACTCCTAATATAATTTACAAGAAGAAAACAACCCCATCAAAAAATGGGTGAAGGATATGAACAGGCACTCTTCAAAAGAAGACATTTATGCAGCCAAAAAATATGAAAAAATGCTCATCATCACTGGTCATCAGAGAAGTGCAAATCAAAACCACATTGAGATACCATCTCATGCCATTTAGTATGGTGATCATTAAAAAATCTGGAGACAACAGATACTGGAGAGGATGTGGAGAAATAGGAACGACTTTACACTGTTGTTGGGAGTATAAATTAATGCAACCATTGTGGAAGACAGTGTGGAGATTCCTCAAGGATCTAGAAATAGAAATTCCATTTGACCCAGCAATCCCATTACTGGTTATATACCCAAAGGATTATAAATCATTCTATTATAAAAACACACATACACGTATATTCACTGAAGCATGATTTACAATAGCAAAGACTTGGAACCATCCCAAATGCCCATCGAGGATATACTGGATAAAGAAGCTGTGGCACATATACACCATGGAATACTATGCAGCCATAGAAAGGATGAATTCATGTCCTTTGCAGGGACACGGATGAATCTGAAAACCATCATTCTCAGCAAACTGACACAAGAACAGAAAACCAAATACCATATGTTCTCTCGTAAGTGGGTGTTGAACAATGAGAACACATGGACACAGGGAGGAGAACATCACACACTGGGATCTGTTGTGGGGGTGCTAGGGGAGTGATAGCAGGGGGTGGGCAGGTTGGGGAGAGATAACATTAGGAGAAATACCTAATGTAGGTGATGGGGGAATGGAGGCAGCAAACCACCATGGCATGTGTATACCTATGTAACAATCCTGCAAGATCTGCACATGTACCCCAGAACTTAAAGTATTATATGTATATATATTAGAGGTCTGTGTCTCCTCTTTTTCTTTGTCAGTCTTGCTAGAGGCTTGATGATTTTATTCCTCTTTTCAAAGAACTAGTTCTTTGTTTTGTTGACTATCTTTATTGTTTTTCTGTTTTCAGTTTTATTAATATCTGTTCTTATCTTTATCATTTCCTTCACTTCATTTTCTTTGGGTTGTTTTGCTTTTCTTTTTCTAGATTTTTGATGCAGGAACTTAAACAATTTAGTTGAGACTTTTCCTCTTTTTCAATGTAATAGGTGGAGATGAAAGTGCCAGGTTCCTATTTAGCCCTCTCAGGCACTACCCCAACAGCAGGTGGGGGAAGCTGGGGCTCCCTATTACATCCTAGAGAGGGTGGAAGTCTAGGCTCACTGCTTGATCTTTGCCGGCACTGGTGGTCTTGGGACCCAGTTTTTACTTTGCTATTTGATTGGAGCAGAGCAGTTTCTGTCTATCGGCTTTATTGTAGCTTTCCAGGCTGCTCTTTTCCTGGTACTTTAGCTAGAGAGAGTAGGGTTTTGTTGGGGCTTTTGATGTCGGCATCATTGGTATTTCCCTGTTGCTGGCTTCTTCAACACCCAGTCTGGAATACGTGAGGCAGAGAGAAAACCCAGGCAACGCAACTCTGTGTCACTTTTTTGGATCACGAGGTCCCTAGCCTGTCTGCCTCTTCTCTCACCCTTTTAGGGTATTTTTGTTGTTGTTGTTTTACACACAATATCCAGGATTTTCAGTTGGACCAAGCAAGAAGAATGGAGGAAAATACATCTCTTCTCTTCCCAGAATCAGAAGTCTGATTCCAAAATTGTAATGCGGTCAGCTTACTGAAGAGGTTGAATCAGAAAGCACGCTTCACCTTTCTTCTGCTGCTACCCACCAAATACACTGTCAGATCCTCCTGCACTGGATGATGTCATCAGCAGATCCTTGTGCTTTTCAGATCAGTTTCATAAGTGAACATTCTTCATTTTTAGGGATTAAATCCAAACTAACCCAAAACTTCAACTTATCCACTTCAAAGGATCATTTTTGTCTTTCTGCTCCATCAGGTTTGACCTCAATTTGGGAACCTGCACAGAGGAGGACTTCACTTTCCTTTCCATTTTGCTTCTTTTCCCTCCATGGTTGGGATCAAAAGATGGAAAAATTAAAGGAAGAGGGCAAAGTGTTCTGTTACAAGCTGGAGCTGCTGAAATTAGATGTGAGTGCACTCTGTTTGGAAGTTGCCCAGATGCTGACTCTTGTTCTCTCTTGTGGGTCCTTCGGAGACCCTGCTCTAGTGGGAACCACAGGTGCTGCAATCTCTCTCTGACATGGGTCATGCATTCTCTGGCTGGCAAACTCTGTCTCCTGGCAAGCCACTGCCTGCACCAACTGGTTTGTGCTGGGGTTAATTTGCCCCAGCTGTGCAGACATATGCGCAGAATCCTGTCAAGACAATTCAAGACCAGCCACCTTCTACAGTATCTGTGCCAGACCCAGGAGGAGGCACCCTTGCTTAGTCACTGTTGAAAGAGTAGTTTGCCTGAACTCAGCACCTTGTCTACTTTGACCTAGTAAATGGCACTAGTGGCCTTCTCTCCTTTAGAATTTTCTGGAGGTGATTCAGGCACTGCTGTATTTGCTCTACAAATTTCAGGGGATTCTTCCATCTGGCTTTGCTGCGGTCTTCCAGCAGCACTGAGGCAACAGAATCTCTGCATTGGCTTGAAGAAACGGCAAGAAAGCACTTTCCCTGAACCCCCATGAGGAGGGAACGGAAAACTCAGGACACTGATAAGTCACTTCAAGGAAATCTTTACTCCTCAGCATCCTTGATCAAGCTCCAGCCTTCTTTTATGTATAGGCTGAAGGTTAGTGAAACAAGAACAATAGAACTATGGTTGAACCACATCTTAGCAACATAGATGGCCTGGCAGTTTCTTTAGACAGTGGAGTTATTTGTCATCTAGGGGTGCTCACATGTAACTCAGAAAACACAGATAAAGTCCCATTTAAAATTCTGTCAGAGTGAGAATGAAACATCACACTCCAAAATATGCCCAAGTCTATGGCACAGTGGTTTTGAGACAGGCCTATCTCCCAAATCACATTTATCTTCATGTGTGGTTTGAGCTTTAGGTTGACCCACAGTTCACCCTCAGTGGCTAGGACATGGCCTCGTTATAACACAAATTCATGCACCATGTGGAGAAGTACATTTAGCACAGACTAAATGCAACTGGACAGAGGAAGCGGGACAAACCATGTGACGACAATTGGAAAATGTCAGAAATGTGAATTGGCTAGAGCCTTCTTCAGCAACAGAAGTTGTGTAAGTCTGCGGGGCAAAAAGATGGAACCTCACAGAGCATTGGGTTCTGCAACCTAAAGCCTTTGCCCCACGCCTACAGCAGTCTTCCTAGGAGTACCCATGACAGTCCCCTGCGTGTATTGCCTCAGCCCTGCTGTTGTCCTTGCTACGCATTTCATGGCATCATCCTCTAAAGAATGAGGAATTTGGTTAGCATTCCATGTTCTATTGTGGCTGTTCCCCCACGCTGGTTACTAGAGTCTCCATAAGTAACAGACAGGGATCACCAGGTTGTTTTTTGTTTTGTCTTGTTTCGTTTGTTTGTTTCTCACTCTGTCACTCAGGCTGGAGCACAGTGGTGTAGTCTCGGCTCACTGCATCTTCCGCCTCCCAGGTTCAAACAATTCTCCTGACTCAGCCCCCCAAGAAGCTAAGATTACAGGCACGTATCACCAAGCCCAGCTAATGTTTGTATTTTTAGTAGAGACGGGGGTTCACCATGTTGGCCAGACTGGTCTTGAACTCCTGACCTCGTGATCCGCTTGACTTGGCCTCCCAAAGTGCTGGGATTAGAGGCGTGAGCCACCATGCCCGGCTGATCACCAGGTTTTAACAAATCTGAATAAATAAAAAGCATGCAGCCCTCAGATTATAGGGCGCTCACATGTGTCTTAGGGTCTCGTAGTGTTGAAGAATCATTATTGTGAACATCACTTGCTCTTGGGTTGGTAGCTGCAAGGAAGGTCAGCTAATAATTTGTCCAATTAAGAGGATAAACTTTTGAGGGAGCCAAGGATCCCGAGAAATGAGGTGGTTTGCCTAACGTCAAGCACCGGGTGTGCAAACCTGCAGCTGCCGTGAGTTTCTGGGCTCCCATTCCTTTGCTCTTCCTTCTAGCTGAGGAAAAATAACCACTAACACTGAGGAGACAGCCTCTGAGGTTTAGCTCATGACTGACACATGGGTCAAGTGAGGCAAACTGAATAGATTCCAACACCATAGCCTGGCATTGCTATTCACCCCCTCTACTAAGAACAAACTTCCATCTGGTACATGACATCTGAAAGGAGGTTATCTCACGCTGCCTGCTTGGAGGGCAATTCGTTTATGGATCTCTCGGGGAAAGCGCAGAGCAGAGCTGATTTATGGCACCACCACAAGGTATCACCGCAAGCATCAGGACCAAGTGGAGGAAGCGCCACAGCCCAGCCCCGAGCCAGCTTTCCAGCCTGTGAACAAATCCTGTGCATTGGAATGCTGCGCTAACTCATGTGCACAGACTGCCGGCCCATGCGACAGCCTCTGACAACACTTTCCTGTGAGAGACCTGGGCTCTGGGGAGGCCACTTCCTGCTGCGTCACGGTGATGTGACCATGAGGGTGGGAACTGAGCCCAGGAAAACTTCCTTCTGGACGAGGTCGACCCTGGCTCACGCAGAGTGCTTTTCCCTGAGATATCAGGGCCTCTGTCACCCAAGGCCAGACCAGCCCCTCTGGCCACTGCCCTGCCAGGATCTATCTTATGGTACTCTTGGGACTCTAGGGCTAAGAACCGACCAGATTTAGAAATTTTGATGACTCAGGTACATGGGAATTTGAAGGTCTCTCAAGCTATCAACAAAGCAAACAAATTAAAAAAAATGAACAAACTTTCTATTAGAAAGACAAAAATGTCAATGGGATGTTTTTAGGCAGTAAAATTATGTTGATTTTTCCTCTTTTAGTTTTGCTGTATTTTCCAAGCTTTATATTACTTTTATGATGGAAAAATAAATTTTATTAAAGAAAAAAATGATCATAATAACGTCTAATTGATTCAATTTAATTATCCAGGGGACTTATAAATATTATCAGAAAAGCTTTACAACTAAGCGGGCCAGAGGGTTGACTGCAGGGTGGGAACTTTTATTTCTCTCGGGCAGGTTCCTCAGAGATTGCCTGTTCACCAAACCTTTAGTTGTTAGCATGTCACAAAACCCCTGCATTTCGTAACAAAGAAATCTTTGCCTAGTTTTCTCTCATCGCGCAAGATTATAAGACAGCCCAGCCCACCCATGTGATCTGATAAGAAAATCACATGATGTGCATCTGTTCAAAAGGACCAATGACGTTAAGAGAGTAGCTGTTTATTGTGCTTGGCTTCAGATGCTCTACATAGGTCTTTAACCCTTACAGCAAGGATTGAGGGGAGATGGTCTAGGGTAAGGGTAATCTACCTTAATCCTTACTGTAAGGATCAAATTGCTGGACTTGGATCTTGGCTAGATTATTTTTAAGCTCTGTTATTCAGGTGGCTACTGAATTCCTTTAGTCTCAGTTTCATCATCTGTAAAATGATGAAAATAGTACTACCTATCTAATAAACTTTTATGAGGATTAAATGAGTAACTCTGGTAAAACACATAGCATGGTACCTGGCTTAAAGGAAGATCTCCATTTCTGGTAATTATTACTATTTTTGAATATAAAGTATGACAGGGTAGGAGAGTACAGTTAAATATATATAATATGGTCTCTGCCCTGGTGGAAGTTATTTGAATTATGAATAGGGCTCCTGTTAACTAGTGCCTACATCCCTGAGTTTTCAGACCAAGCCACGGTTGAGTGTCCTTTTCCTGCTTTGCTCCTGTGATTGGGAGCTTGGAGGGGAGGGTGTTAGAGGAAATCATTGGCCGGTCAGGTAAAGGACATTTGACATTTACCCATGATTGTATATGCTACAAGTTAAGAGGCCCACAAGGTGTGTCAGCTCAGATCGTGAGGTCATCAGTATTTACCCGTTAAAACGGCTTAAGCTATCAGGAAGGACCACAGTCTAATGGGGACACCCTTTCAAGAAAATTCAAATCTCAAGGTAGATTCCAGTGGAGGAAAGTTCCAGTGAATGCCTTTATTGTGGCTTTACAGAGTTAAACCCAGAAAACTCAGACTTTCCAAATATGAAGCCCTAGGAGAAAGGGTAAGAAAGGGGAAAGAACAGAACAGCCCCTGGAGCGTTTTCCATATTATGTCACTGTCCGGGCTGCTAGGTGTCCACAGATAATAGCTTTACCAGGAAAGGAAGGAAGTTGAACCACTACCCTCAAGACTTTTTTCAGCTGTTTGTCAAAGTTAGTGCCTTAAAGAATGAAAACAGAGGCAAAGACAGCCCTGTTTCTATTTTACAATCAGAAGCCACCCAAAACAGAAATACCTGGGCGACCGTGGTCTATAGAGTTATTCTTCCATCTGAGTTATGAGGCCATGCAACCCAAGGGAGGTCCCTGTATGCCACTGAGATGTCTGAATTACTCTTCTCACCAGTAAGAAGAAGGAGTAATTCTGCATCAGATGGGTCAGTGAACACTTCAAAGGGCTCTATGTCTGTATCTCTTCTCACTCTCTACATTCTCCCAAAGTGAAGTCATCCACTCCCTTGGCTTTACCTATCACAGATGATACGTTTTGAAAAATGTAGATAGCATAGTCAAAAAAAAACTCTGTATAACCCACCAAAAGGCCTCTCCTAGTTCCAGACCTATTAGATCAGTGAGGAATTATTTCAACTGCAAATAGCAAGAAAAATAAAACTCGATTTACAGTTGTATGGCAGAGCCTACTAGTTGTTCACCAAAATTCATCCTTTCAGAGAAGCCGAAATATGGTTTCCTGGTTACCATACATTTCCCAGCTTGCCTTGCAGCTAGTTAGATGTGGCGAGTTCTGTCCAATGGAATGTGAATGAAAGTCTTATGTTTCACCCATAAAAGCTCCCAAAAAAGTAGCTCTATGCTCATTTCCCTCTGACTGTCTCTAGGCCCAGGATGACATTGGGAGCCATGTGTTATGAAGACTAGGGCTTCCACTGGCTGCGTCCTGAGCTTTCCACCACCTGCAACATCCAGCCTCAGTCACTCAAGAACAAGAGGTAAGTGTGTGTGGCGTCTGAGCCACTACTTTTAGAGCTATTTATTACCCTAATACAGCCCATCCTTCAAAAAACAAATGCCTAAATCATTTTTTATCTTATTTAACAGGAAGTTCTAAGGTGGTAGATGGTAGCATTTATTCAGGTGATCAAAGATGCTATCAGGGACCAGCTTCTCCCTTTGTGCTCCACCATCCTAGTGTACTGGCTTTGTTCTCTCACACTTGGCTCATGGTCACAAGTAGGCTGTTGCAGGGGGATATGTTGGATATGGAGGTTAGGTCTCCCTTCCTTGCAAAAAGAAGGGAAAATGGGCAAAATCCCTCCTTCTCTTCATCAGCTGGGACAGATGAGTCACTTGCCCATGATTTGACTAATTGGCCAAAAGGAATGAGATTAGCACAGCTCACTTAGACCAGTAATAGTTCATCAATTAGAGTTGGGTCTATACACTTCTAATATCAAGTGATCTCTGCTTTTAATGGAATGCTTTGGGATTCAAGCAGAAGGAAAGTGTCATATGGGGGATGATTTCTGTCTTGGTCCATGCAGGTTGCTATAACAAAACACTGTAGACTGGGTAGCTTGCAAGCAACAGAAATTCATGGCTCACAGTGCCTGCAGATTTGGTGTCTGGTGAGGGCCTGCTTTCTTCATAGATGGATGTCTGCTCACTGTGCCTTCACATGATGGAAGCTGCTAACTTGTTCTCTGGGATCTCTTTATGATGGCGTTCATTCCATTAGTGAAGTTTCTGCCCTCGTGATCTAATCACCCCAAAGACCCCACCCCTCATATTATTACCTTGGGGGTAAGATATCAACATATAAATTTGTGGGGAGGGGCACACAAATTCAGAATATAACAGTTGTTGTGGGAGCAAAGATCAGAGTCTGCCATACTCACATACCCAGGCCGGGCCTCTCTGACACACCGGGAATCATCCTTCACACTTTACTTTCTCTTACTGCCATATCCAACAATCACTGAAGCTGATTTATTTATTTATTTATTTTATCTTTTTTCTTTTTTTAATTTATTTTATTGCATTTTTGGGTACATGTGAAGGACATGCAAGATTGTTGCATAGGTATACACGTGGCAGCGTGATTTGCTGCCTTCCTCCCCATCACCCATATTTGGCATTTCTCCCCATGCTCTCTCTCCACAACTCCCCACCCCCCACTGTCCCTCCCCTATTTCCCCCCAACAGACCCCAGTGTGTAGTGCTCCCCTCCCTGTGTCCATGTGTTCTCATTGTTCAACACCCGCCTATGAGTGAGAACATGCGGTGTTTGATCTTCTGCTCTTCTGTCAGTTTGCTGAGAATGATGGTTTCCAGGTTCATCCATGTCCCTACAAAGGACACAAACTCATCGTTTTTGATGGCTGCATAATATTCCATGGTGTATATGTGCCACATTTTCCCTGTCCAGTCTATCGTCAATGGGCATTTGGGTTGGTTCCAGGTCTTTGCTATTGTAAACAGTGCTGCAATGAACATTCTTGCAGCACTGATTTATTTTTACTTGTGAATATACCTCTGTTCTGCCCTGCTTCTCCTTTCATTCTCATTCTCTGTTGTCTGCTACAGCTGTCTCCAGCCCACTCCGCTCTCCATTTCTCACATAGTCCCTGGAAGTATCCTGCAGAAACTCAAATTTCACCCCACAACTCCCCTGCTTAAATTTTCTAGTAGCCACCCAGTGGCTACAGAATAAACTCCTGTGTGTGAAATCTAAACTCCTTTATGGTGTGACTTTGGTCTTTTGTCCACTAACAAGCAAAATCACATTATTGTAAGTTACACACACGCTCTCTCTCTTTCTCTCGCTCTCCTTTCTTTCTTTATGCCTCTATTCCCCCCGTCCAGGCACATTTTCCCTTCCTTTCACCTGTTTTACCTTAAAACTTAGTTTCATCTTCAAAAACCCCGTTTCTGCCTATTCCCCAGTTCTGACTTAGGCTTTCTCCTTGCTTCTATGTCTGTGCTCTGCAAACTTGTCATGCGTCCACCAGCACAAATGTTCTAAGCTATTTCAGTTCCTTGTCTGTGTGTCTGTGTCCCCATTACCCTAAGCTCTGTCTGAGAACAAGGACCGTATCTTACTCACCTTTGCAAGCCTAGTGTCTCACCCCATGATTGCCACAAAGTAAATGCTCTTGTAAGTAATATAAAATAAAATCCTAAATCAGCTCAACACTAGCCATTTGAAATTAGTCTTTAAAAAATCTTTTACTTTGGGGATGGCCATAAAATTTCATTAGTGTGTTTCATCCGGATTAATGAATGTCTTCCATCGTAGTGTGACCTGTGAGATTAATTCATTGTTAAGTTAGGTTTCCAGGGACACATGGTGAGTCACCGACAGAAGAGTAAGGCGGAATGTGCTCCTGGAATGAAGAAGGAAGGAGCAGCATCGAGGCACTGCACCATCTTCATGACAGCGACACTGGCCAGCTGTTGGATGCTTACATTGTGACAGCACTTTGTGTACCTTTTTAATTGAATTTCACCATAACCTCATGAAACAGGTGTTCCTACTAGCTTCATTCCACATGTGAGAAGACTAAGGCAGGAGAGTGTAAGAGTTTCTTACCTTCATTCAGCCAGGAGAGAAAAGAGCCATAACTGAAACAGTATTTCTGATTCCAAAGCCCACACCTGTAACTGCTCTATTCTGTTAACTTCTCTTTAACTTACTCAGGATTGGGAACTCCTGGAGTGAGAGTCTCCAACATCTCAAAAGAGATAGAGAAGTAAAGAGAATACTTCTGCTATGGACCCACAAAAATGAAAAATTAAAAAGAAGAAGAGAAAGATGGAGATTAGGATTTTATGGAAAGCTGAAGTTTAGCCTGAGCAGAATTAGATTTATTATCCTTCATGAGAACACTGAGTGTGACTGAATGGTGGTCATCAAGCATGTGGAGAGTCTCGCTGTGTATGTGAGTGACCATCTGAGGACTTCTCTGCTTGGGTTTTCAAAAAGTACTTTTGAAAAGCAGTGATGTTCTAGCTCAGCACTTCTCAAGCTTGAATGTGCACAGGGATTGCCTGTGATGGGGATCTTGTTAAAGTGTGACTGAAGCCTGCTGCAACAGAGTCCTCGGTGGAGACCGTGTGGGGCCACCACCACTGACCTGTTAGTCACTTGACCTCAGCTACGTGTGCCATTCACCCTCCCGGCAGAGCGTCGAGGTAACCTAGGCTGTCTCAAGTGTTCTGCGCCTAAGGGGAGAAGGGACCTGGACTTCACAAGTGATGTTTGGTTTTCTCCATATCTCCCTTCCTGTGGAACAGAAATCTATGCATTTACCATGGTCATTCTGGGAAATAAGTAAATCCTCAACCCTGAGTAGCCCATCGATCTCTAATGCTTGCTTTTACTTTACCCTTTCATCACCCAAAAAAAGTCTACTGAAATAGAGGAGCCTGAGAGGTGTTCCCTGAGCTGAAAAGCAGCTGAGTGCGGTGTTGGGGCCATGAGGGTGGCACCAGACACCAACACTGGGTGCCCCGGCTCCAGGCCAGGGCTCTGCAGCCTCCTCATCCTTGTGCTCCTTGGTGCCCGGGGACAGGACGCTCCTGCCAGGTACAGAGGAGCCACTGTTCTGTTAGATGCACTGTACCCGAGTCCCCAGTCTGCTCCTAAGTGTCCCATCCAAGACAAGAAAATTGCAGGCTTGCAGCAACGTCAGCCAGCTAATGCCATGCCCTTCCCAGGTGCCCCCTTCCACATGGAGTCCTCCGTGACCTATGTGGACAGACCTCTTCTTCCCTCAGCCAAGGCTCTTCCTGCTGTATCCTTCTTGCGATGTCCTCTCCTACCACACACTCTGTTTTCTTTCTTGAAATCTTTGTCCTAGTCTGTTTTGCTTTTCCCTCTTACTTTTCAGTCATCCTTTCTCTAATGACACAAAAGACCGAGCCATCTGGCCACAGGCGACCTGTAGTTTGGGCCATAATTTGAGGATATGGAATCCAAACATTCAGAAATCACAGGAGGTTTTGAGAGGGTAAGTACTGCATGAGTTGCACCAGGGAAGGGAAGAGGGAAAGATGTATTTACTGAGTGCTGACTGCCTGCTAGTCCTGGGTGCTAGTTGCTTTCACGTGCTTACCTCTGAAAGGGAAATGGAAGCTCTAGAAGTACAGAGGCTCTCACCACGGTGTTCAGTCACTGCCTGTGTCCTTTGCTTCAATAACAGTAAATTCATCCCCTTCACTTTAGGCATATACATATGCTCTTGAGAGTTCCTTGGCTCCTTGATGACACCAGCATCATGTACCTCCTCTAAGTCTCAGTTTCCTCTTCTGCAAAATGGGGGCAATCATAGTGTCTACCTCACAGGAATCCAATGAGAGACGTTTAGCACAATATATGGTTCACAACAAACACTTCATAGTGCCAATTAGTGCTATTGTTGGTGCCACTCTTTTGCCGTCATAACTGGTGCTCAAGACAAAATTCATTACTAATAGTCTCCATTTGTTCATTCAACAAGTATTTATTGAGCGCCTGATTGGTCTGGCTGTGTCCCCACCCAAATCTCATCTTGAATTGTACTCCCATAGTTCCCACATGTTGTGGGAGGGACCCAGTAGGAGATCATTCGAATCATGGGGGCAGTTTCCCCCATACTGTTCTTGTGGTAGCGAATAAGTCTTGTGAGATCTGACGGTTTTATCAGGGGCTTCCACTTCTGCATCTTCCTCATTTTCTCTTGCCGCTGTCACGTAAGAAGTGTCTTTCGCCTCCCACCATGATTCTGAGGCCTCCTCAGCCATGCAGAACTGTAGGTCCAATTAAACCTCTTTTTCTTCCCAGTTTCTGATATGTCTTTATCAGCAGGAAGAAAATGGACTAAGACAGCACTGAACTCTGCGCCAGGCATTATCTGACATTGAACACATACACCAGACATGGAACTTACATTCTAGTCAGTGGGGGAGAATAAATAAAGAAATGGGGCAATTTCTGGCAGCGAAAAACACTCCAAAGGAACTAAAATTTTAAAAATGGGCCAAAGAAGCTAGGGCTTGAGATGCAGAGGGCTACTTTGGCTTGGGGTCAGGGAAAGCATTTCCAAGAAGTACACGTGAGCCAAGACTCGAATGATGTCGAGGAGCCAGGCGAGCCAAGACCTAGGGAAGTGCGCTCCAGCAAAGTGAACAGCCAGTGAAAGGTCCTGAGATGGGAATGCACTCAGCATGTCAAATATGTTTCCCTAATTCCAGAAACTTTCTTACATAACGTAGAAAGAAGTAGTACTTACAGAGGCTTCAGGCACAGACTCTAGAGCCAATACTGCCTGGTTTCATCTCCAGACTGTGACTTTGAGAAAGTTATCCAACCTCTCCATGCCTATTTCCTGATCCGCAAATTAGAAAGACGACAGTGAATATGAAATTAATTAGACATGCAAGTAGTTATAACTGCTTTTCACATGTGATAAACAGAGAAAAGTACTGCTATTATAATTATGATGAGTGTATAATGAATAGATATAAATCACTTGAACAGTTCCTGGAAATAATAAGCAGTCAACAGGAGTTAGCTGGTTTTTTGTTTTGTTTTGTTTTGTTTTTGACAGTCTCACTCTGTGGCCAGGCTGGAGTACAGTGGCGTGATCTCGGCTCACTGCAACCTCTGTCTCCTGGGTTCAAGTGATTCTCCTGCGTCAGCCTCCCGAGTAACTGGGACTACAGGCACATGCCACCACACCCAGCTAATTTTTGTATTTTTAGTAGAGATGGGGTTTTACCATGTTGGCCAGGATGGTCTCGATCTCTTGACCTCGTGATCCACCCACATCAGCCTCCCAAAGTGCTGGGATTACAGGCGTGAGCCACCATGCCCGGCCGAGTTAGCTGTTGTTATTGGAGCCTCGCACCTTGTGGGTATTTAACAGGCTACACACGGAATGAGGGGTCCCTTTGGGTTTTCCTGTGATGCCCTTCCATTTCGACCAGTGTAGTGGAAGGCTTCAGTATATCATTTTACCATTTAATTTAAAAATGCATCAATATAATCTCTGTGGTCAGGATGACTTTTATTTGTCATTAGATCTGCCTTTCTGAATGCAAATGATGCTTTAAAGAAATAAAAGAAAAAAAAACCAGAATTACATAATTTAGGGCATTATTTTTGAAACCAACCACTTTTTGCCCAGTGATTTAACTACTGTTTCCTTATTGCTAACTTGCAAAGAGTGGAATGTAATTTCTTCATTTCCTTCATCATTTCCTGAAGCTACTCATTCCTTTAGGAGGTGAGGTGCTGGGGAGAGAAGGTCAGTTCAAATTCAGTCACCATGGAGTTTGGGCTGGTTTCAACTGCTTCCCATCAATGTTTTTCTGGCTTCCGTAAGTGATTACCTATGGGCTATTGGCCCTGGAGACACCATAGTTCATGGCTGACATCGTTTGTTCCCATGCCAGTCAGAAAGTGCAGATTCTCCTAAACAACCATCAAGAAACTGGGCGTTATGGATTCCACCCAAGATGGTTCTAGTTGAGGCTACCATGGTGCAAGTCTGTGTTAGCAGGAGACCCTGGTGGTGTTCCTCCGCTTAGGGAACGCTTCCCAGGGGTGGAACCACCAGCCCTGGGCACCAGCACTCATTGGGCAGCCTCCCATTCCCCTTCATAGAGAAACTGATTTTACAGTTTCTCTATTTAGGACATCAAGATAGGTTGCCATGGAAAAATGACATCTTCTAATTAAAAACACAGAGAGGTCACAAGTTTCCCAGAACAACTAGGGCACAGATCCTAAAAGGAAATAAATGAAAAAAAAAAAATGTCAAACAAACCTCCAGGGCTGTGTCAGCCTGTAACTTTCCAAACCTGAATGAGATGCCTTGCATGGATGGGAGCACTGAGAGGACAGTGTAAGTTCTCCACTGACGGATGCTGTTTTCAGCTGGCAAGGGCTCGGTCAGGCAGCAGATCCCGGGATGCTCAGGAATACGGACCTAGGATAGTTATTCTGGGCTATTGTTTAAATTGTGCATTTCTGGATTTGCCTCCTGAGATATAGGAGCGTACAGGGAAGGACAGAAATGAGAAATCAGAAGGCTGCTAGTTCCAGAGGAGCACAATACTACTACACAATGTTGTATGGCCAGTGCCTAATATATTGTTTGGCACATAGAACATGTACAATAAAACCTTGTTGAATGAATATTAATAATATGAAGAAGAGCTGTCATTTACTGAGGGCACTGGGTATTGGGATATTATTCATCTTGTTTTACAGTAAAGAAACTGCAGTTCAAGGGGGCAAAGCAACTTGTGTAAGTCCATGGAACTCATAAATTACAGAGCCGGGATTTAGATCCAACACTGTCAGACTGCAAAACTCAGGAGTAAATGGGTCCCTGTGGGGCTCATTTTCTTTCACTCAGACGCTGAATAACCAACCTGTGGTTTGAGGGGCCCTTTGCTGTGGCTCCTTCTCCCTCGCACTGACCACTTGTTGGCACTCTCAAGTCTCCCAGTAAGCCGTGGACTAGAGAAAGCAAGAGAAACAAAAAGTCTGCGCTTAGTCTGGCTGCTTGGCCAAGGCTCGTGTGAAAAGGGAAGCTCACAATGGCAGTGGGTAAGGATGGGGAACTCAGAGTGCCTTTCTTTCCCCTCTTTCTGCCCATCCCTGTGAGTGCCCCCCTCTCCAGTGCAGGAAGGTATAATCTCACTCCTAGGACAGTGAAAGCCACATAGGCACAACCAGCTGTGCTGACAGACCCCTTCTCCCTGAGGAGGTAGGGATCCTTAGCTTGGAATAAATTCAAAGTGGAATCCCACATGAGAAATTCATAATGATCAGATGAGCGCGGATGTTCTCATTCAGCCAATACCATCATGTTGCACAACTCTGGGCACCAGTGCATAGAATATGATGGGAATAGCACCCCTGAGAGCTGTGTAAGAACGTTTTTGATGTGATATTTCAACTTTCAAGTGTATTTTGCATTTTACGTTACAAGCAGTGGAAAATAACGTGAGTAGCCAGTGGTCACTGAGAAAGGCCTTTATGCACATTATTTCATTACTACCGTGGGAGGCAAGTACTATTAACCCCCTTAGAGAGGGTGACGCTAAGGCTTTGAGGAATTCATCACCTCTCTGCCAGGGCTATTCAAAGTGTATTCCCACGGGCTGGAAATAGCAATAGAAACCAGAATCTTGTGAGCAATGCAGATGCTCAGACCCCACCCTGGGCCGGCTGAATCTGGGTGACAGGGCCCAGGGCTCAGCTCTCCAGGTGGTTCCTGTGAGTGCTCAAGTTTCAGAAGTACTACCCTAGGACACAGAATAAGTGATCAGAGGCTGAATTCAAATGCAGCCCTCCCTCTCTCAACTCCAAGTACCCTATGCTAGAGGTACTGAAAAAGGTGTAGAAGAAGCCAAAACCTTGAATACAAATCATAGGGAAGCTTTTACACATGGAGAGAATGCAAACTAGGTATTTATCCTAGGCATACTATTTTAATTAACTTTACTGGGCCGCTGTGAAAATCAAATGAAGTCATGTATGTTAAAGTACCTTGTAAACTGTTAAATACCAAACTGTGAAACACCATAAACTTTTGTTGTTTATTATAATTTCAGCAAATGTTAGATTATTATATTTCAAATATAAAAAATAGAAACGAATGGGTAAACTGAGTTTTAAAGTATCTAATTCCCAGGAAATTTCCATTGCATAATCCTATTCTGGAAATAGAAAATTACTGTCATGGAAAAGAAAATGAAGGCACACTGAGTGAGCCCAAGTTGGTGAACAATGACAGCAATCGTCACCGTAATCGTTTGTGTATGAGGAAGAGGTGCCGCTCTGTCTGCCCACAGAAGCGCAGCTGACAGAATGGACGGAATATGAGGTCAGACTCAGAGCACCTGCATTCTCTCCAGGCTTCTCCACGGAGGTGCTACTTGATCCCAGACAAGTCAGTTCACCTCTCAGAGCCTTGTTCCTCTCTTGTAAATTTGAAGTCCTAATAAGAACTACATTAGAATAATAATGACTTATTTGATGTGAGGCTCAGTTAAGAGAATGTCTGTGAAAGCGCTCTGCAAACTGCAGTTCACTGCAGAAATGTCAATTCTTCGGTTGTTGTTATTTACACTAGGAGAGACTGAAAGGCGCTGGACAGAGAAAACAATGGCTCCTAATGGACCTCTTGAGACCTGCTAGCAGTAAGACTAGGAGAGGAGAAAGATAAGAGGGAAGAAAGCTTTTTAGCTCCCTAGACATGGAGCAGTGCAGGGCAGCTCTCTTGGAATTGTGGGAGTGGGTGAGGACACCCAGAGCCGGAAAGGCTGCAGACATTGCTTCAGAGAAGCTCTTCTCCTGGGGCCCATGCGGCCACCCCATGTCAGAGGAGCTGGCATCGGAACTGGGTGCGCCCGACCAGAGCGTCCAGCTCAGTACCACCACAGGCCTGACCCAACACGCCAGGACTCACTTTCACAACTTTTCACTTTCATCTCAAATGAAGATTTTGGATGTTATTTCCAAATGAGCTTATACAGTCACAGAGAAAACTGATGGAACAAGAGGTGACTCATACAACCTTAAAAGTATGTGTCTGATCATTAAGCTGTGCCACCTGTGGCATCACCAGGGATTATTTTTTTAAGAAATCCTAAATCCTGTAATCCCAGCTACTCAGGAGGCTGAGGCAGGAGAATTGCCTGAACCCAGGGGACGGAGGTTGCGGTGAGCCGAGATCGCGCCATTGCACTCCAGCCTGGGTAACAAGAGCGAAANAAAAAAAAAAAAAAAAAAAAAAAAAAAAAAAAAAAAAAAAAAAAAAAAAAAAAAAAAAAAAGAAATCCTAAATCCTTGGGCTATATTGTGGATTGTCCAATTACGCTTTTAAAAGAAAATATTAATTCATTCATTATATGATGTTTAAAATATGCCATAATTTGTATGAATCTGTTCTGACCCATCTTCATTTGTTACTGCATCAGGAGCCTCTGGGAAGCCCCAGTCAAGCTCAGCGGCTGTAGTAATCACCCTCCTATGTGAGATGTAGCTGGAAAACTGTCATACATACATAGGTACACTTGGGTTTTACCGGAGTCCCCCTATAATAACTATTTCTGTTTGTATAGCACTTTAAAATTTACAAAACATTTTATACACATCCTCTCATTGTTTCACAACAATCTTACTATAAGTAGAGCAGATATTTTCATCCTTATTGTTCCTATCATTTATTGCTAGATAGCAAACCACCCTCAGTTGAACAAAGCAAATTTTGATATTTTGTTACTTTTGTTATTTTAATGTTAGAATAATAACACACTTCCTTTTGTTCATGACCTTGGAAGAGACAGTTCATCTCTGCTCCACTCAGAATGCACTATCATGGTTCAAGTGTTGGGGACTGGAATCCCCCTGAGGCTTGCTCACTCACGTGTCTGGTGCCCAGGCCAAGAGGATGAAGAGCTGAGGGCTCAGGCAGTCCGAACTCCTCCATCTCTCTCTTCATGGTTGTTACTGATTGCAGCACAAGATACAGTGCAGCTGAGATCAGGCTGCGCACACACTAGACGCTCAGGAAGTGATAAGTACTTATTTTCTAATGCATTTCCTTAGAACATTTTTGTAAGGTTATCGTTACTGATATACCTTAGTGGAAATTCTGGGACAGATGTGTGGTGTGATCAGGTGTGTGAAAGTCTGGTTGTAGAGGATGTTACCGACGTAAACACACTCAGTTTCTGGTTTGAATGTGGCCATTTCTCATGCTTTCATTTCAGAAGACAGAAATGGACAGTTACACTGAGCTGATTGCCTCCAAACCTATCAAGAACTGCTCATTTCTGTCTGGGTATGGTGGCTCACACCTGTAATCCCTGCACTCTGGGAGGCCGAGGCAGGCAGGTCACCTGAGGTCAGAAGTTTGAGACCAGCCTGGCCAACATGGTAAACCCTGTCTGATATGGTTTGACTCTGTGTCCCGACCCAAATCTCATCTTGTTGCACCCATAATTTCCACCTGTTGTGGGAGAGGCCCAGTGGGAGATGATTGAATCATGAGGGCGGGTCTTTCCCTTGCTGTTCTCGTGATAGTGAATGTGTCTCACGAGATCTTATGGTTCTAAAAAAGGGAGTTTCTCTGCACCATCTCTCTCTTTGCCTGCTGCCATCCAAATAAGATGTGATCTTGCTCCTCCTTGCCTTCCACCATGAGTGTGAGGCCTCCCCAGCCGCGTGGAACTGTAAGTCCAATAAACCTCTTTCTTTTGTAAATGGCCCAGGCTCAAGCATGTCTTCATCAGCAGCCAGAAAATGGACCAATACTCTACTAAAAATACAAAAATTAGCCAGGCATGGTGGCACACAACTGTAGTCCCAGCTACTCAGTTAGCTGAGGCAGGAGAACCGTTGGAACCCAGAAGACAGAGGTTGCAGTGAGCCGAGATCACACCACCGCACTCCAGACTGGGCAACGGAGTGAGACTCCATCTCAAAAAAAACAGAACTTCTCATCTGAAACACATCTTTGGAGAAATGGGCTCTGACTAGGCGCACATGCCTGTGTCTGTGTGGGTTGTTTCCAAGTTAGCTTGCTTTCCAGCTCAAGCTTGGGTTTTAAACTGCATTGTAGGTCAGCCCCGACCTTGACCTACAACTTAACCACCAGAAAGGAGGTGGCAAAAAGTCAAGTGGTTTGGTAAAGAGCATAAAATGACAAAGCTGTTCTCAGGGGCCTAATCTCCCCTTTGCTTTCTAAAAAGCCAGACACACTTTAATTGGATTTGTATATTTCAAAGCTGATACAGTTGTACCAAACGTCAAGAGAAAGATCTATAATGTAAAAGTCCACAAAGGATGCTTGTATTCCCCAGATTTTTAATGGCTGTGACTAATCAGGATGAGGGCTAGATGCGTGCAAGGTCTTTTGGAATGCTGATCTATACTTTTGCAAATGCAGAAAATGCCATTCATCTCTGCTTAATAAGAAGGGATCCTTTTTGAAGTCTAAAACCCCAACTTTCTGACCAGGACATAGTCTAGCTAGTGATCTTAACTGTTCAGCAGTGATAAATTCCTTGTGGATCTGCTAGTAAATGTGGCTCCAGTACGTTCTCTCTAAATAAGACATATTTAAGGGCATATCTGCTAGTATGAATTGTGCTGTTTTTTTTTTTCTTTTGAGTTTTCTTTCAAACACATGGAGTTTAAATTTTTGGCCAAGTTTTGCTGGCCTTGGCGGTATGGTCATGATAATGGCTAACACTTATGCAGCACTGTATGTCAGACACTGAGTGTTCTATGCACATGCCCTCAGGTAACCTCTACAATAACGCTATGAGGTAGGTACTATTATTATCCTACTTTCGCAGATGAGAAAAATTAAGGTCCAGAGTAACTTCCCCCAGGTCACACAGCTAGAAAGTAATGGAGCTGAAACTTAGGGCAAGGCAGTTTCTCTGCAGAATCCATGCTCACCAAGGACAGGGTCCTGGAAAGCTGGTACATTTAAGGCAGGGACAGAGGTCAAAATGTTTGCAAAGCCCCAAACAGACTGTTAATCACAAGGCACTACCATGAGGTGGCCGTGTGCCCAGGAGGGCTAATTAAAGTACCTAATTGCTGCATTCACTGAGGAGGTTAGGGTGGGCATATAATCCAAGGCAAGACCAATCAGAGTTTAGAAAAACAGATTCTGGGAAGCAAGGGCTCTGTCCTTGAGCTGCCAAGAGCCATTTTTATCACCTTGATGCAAGATCCTTCTGGAGAAAGTCAATATAGAGAAAACCTAAATGAAGAGATGGGCGGGGAGGGTTAGAACTGAAGACATTATTTGACCCAGCTGGACCTGAAACCCTCCCCGCCTCTGCTCCCTAACCTCCCAGTTAAATGAGCCAGTACATACCCGCTTTTGCTTAATCCAGTTTCAAATAGGTCTCTGTCATTCCAATAAAGGAATCTGACTGATACAGGGATTTTTACCGAAAACTTTTCACTGAGGCAGTGGAGGCAGGGCAGAGCTAACACCAAGGGTAACTTATATGGAAGCAGATTTGGTTCAATATAAGTCTGTATTCAGTAACTGACGTTGTAAGTGCTTGAAAACAAATAAACAGAAAACAAACTTCTGTTGAATGAAATACTGAACCCAAATATTTCTAGGCCAGTCTGTGGGTAGTAGGTATGAATAATACCACAGTCATAGTAATAACTCAAGTTTCACTGGCATACTGCAACCACATACGTAGGTCAGATCCTCTCGTCCCCCAAACTCATTCCCAAGTCCCCTCCTGGGCCTGGCTGCTCCTGCACCAGTTACTGCTGTCTAAAGTGGCAGACTCCTCAGGACCAACACTGAGAAGTGGTTGGAGGTGAGGCAAAGATGGATGTCTTCTCCCTTCAGAGTGGCCCTGTCCACTATGCTGCTCCTGTCCCCAGAGCTGACAGAGTTTTAAATGCAGCAGATTGTTTGGATTTTGCTTTCAGTTCCCCTGCTCTTTCTAGAACTCAGACATTAATCCCACGGAGGACATCTGCTCCAGTGGCAATGATAAGGTACCTCCCCAGGGGCACATGGGCAATGGACATGTAAAAAGGAGCCAGAGAGAAAGAACCCTTGCTCCTCAGAGGACATTTGGTGACCCCTCAAATAACTGAGGAGGCTTTGGCACAAGAACTAAGTGATTTGAAGGGAAATGAGTTAACAACAATTGAGGATTAAATCATGACTGGTAAGGTATAGGGACATTCTGGTTTCACGTGTGCCCCCCGGGGAATTTCTATATAATTACATAATATGCTCTGCGAAAACTAACTAACAGATTTGCCATTTTGTCAATACTCGAGGCTTAGAATGTGTTCATTAAACCTACTATGGTGTTAAAACTTTTTGATTATTTGGCATTATGTATCAAGATATTGAAAATGTTTTTTACCCTTTGACCAAGAAATTCCATTATGGGCCTCTATCCTAAGGAAACAATATGAAACATAAGATTAAAGAAAAACGTTATGAGCAAAGACATTTATAAGCATATTATTTATAATAGGGAAGTTTTTTTCATCTATAAAGGGATAGTTAAACTCCTTATTAAGTATAAATAGTGGAGAAATATGTACAAATTCCTACAACCTGAGAATGCGAAAAATCTATGCCTTAAATAAAAGAAAATGTTGATAAATTCAACAACATCAGAAGGAAAAAAAATGCAGGGCAAAACAGCATTCCCAGATATTGAAAAAAGGACCCATAACCCAATAGAACAATTAGCCAAAGACCTGAACTGACAGGACTCATAAAATGAAATATAATGGTCTTTAAACATATTTTAGTTGCTCAAGCACACTCATAATTAGAGAAATGCAAACCAAGAGTACGCCAAGATACCATTTCTCACCTATCAGATTGGCAAAAGCCCCGAAGCTTGACAACAGGTTTTGATGACAAGACTATGAGAACTCAGCATCTCCTTCATTGCTCCTAGGAATGCAGTAAGTAGCAAAGCCCCCATGGAGAGAACTGACAACATCAAGCAAAATTACACACGTGTGGGTCTTGGATCTGGCAATCCTAGCTCTGATTGTCTATCCCAAAGTTACAGTAGCCCTAATATAAAAAACAGTTATAATAAAAGGATTAGAATCAACTGACCCTCCATCATCAGGGAACTGATTAAACTATTGTAAACCCACACAATAGAGTATACTTAACCATAAAAAAGATAAGAAAAAATGTTGTGGGGTGGTTTTTAGGATATATTCTTAGGTGAAAAAAGCAAGATGCAGAAAAACAAAAATAATATGCTATCTTTGTGTAAGGAGAGATGAAAGCATGAGTATAAATCCGCACATTTATACAGGTACATAATGGTTTCTTATATTTGAAAAAAGAAACGCTGGAAGCCTAAATCAAGATCTAATAAAAATGTTTACCTAAAGGATGAGAAGAATGGAATAAATACGTCATGAGAAAGCAAAATTTATCTGAGTATGCTTTGAACATGGTTCATCTACTATATAAGCTTAGTGTAATCTATTTTACGGACAGAAAAAAAAAACCAAGCATAACAACAATAAAAAACTTCAAAGGAATATTTAACTTTATTGCTGTGGCATTGTTAGAAGTAATATTAGCATTGTCATTTTGAAACTGTTTGTGTCATCTATGATCGTTTCAAAGTGTAAGATTTGTATTGGGATTAATGTAAGTAAAGACATACAAGTATAAAATCAGATATATTAGGTAAAAATCCTGTAATATTTAAATTAGAATTATAAGGACACACACACACACTCACACACAGATTTTTTAAAAAAGAACTTAAAGCTATCTCTTTGCTCTGTCCGTGGAACAGCCCTGGAAACCGAGCCTCCCATGTGCTAATGAACCTCCTTAGTGTACAGATTTGGTTTCTAATATCATTCTAAATATCAATATTCTAAATATCAATAGGAAGGACTCCTTAGGTGCAATGGATAATTCCAAGATTATAACAGGGAATATACATGAGCCTGACTCATCTTGTTATGCCGGAAAGCAATGAAGCTATCAAAGGTTAATGAAATATTATCAAAAAGACGTGGAAGCCGCTTGTAATGACTCCCACAGGCCAAAGTTGGGTTACAGTCTGTATATCAAAAATAATACATTGAAGCACACTGAAATATTTTTTAAAAATCGATGTGTTAATAATGCTAGTCAAAAGTGAGAAAGCCTCACACGCACCTCTCAGAGAAACACCCTAATCTGTTACAATTCAGGGTATCTACTTCACTGGTTTCTTTCTCTGAATATTGATGGTTAAATGGAGAGAAGCTATTTATTTTCCTGTTATGTAGGAACTACCTTTCAGGTTGTGGCAGATTGCATCTTCCAAAGATGGCCACACTGTTCCCTATCCCACATGCTCTTTTACAGTGTGACTCTTCTGCCCTGCCATCAAGAAGTGAGCTCTATGTCACCTCCTCTTGAATCTGGGAAGGCTGGGGATGGTTTCAACTAACAACAGACTATGATAAGAGTAATATTTTGTAATTTCTGAGGATAGGTTATAAAAGGCAATTCAGCTTCTGTCATGTCTGCTGGGATATTCATTATGGAGTTCTGAGTTTCTACATAAAGAAGTTCAATTCCCCTAAGTCCACCATGCTGTGAGGAAGCTCAAGCCACATGGATAGACCACATGCAGGAGCTCTGGTTAGCAGTCTCATCTGAGCTCAGCGTTCAAATCATTCTGGCCCAAGAGGGACTTATGCATGAAGGAGCTTCCAGATTATTCAAGTGTCCAGTTGAGTCATTACAGCCTTCAAGTCTTTCCAGTTGAGGCCCAGACATCACAGAACAGATCCCCCTTGTGCCCTGTCTGAATTCCTTACCCACAGAATCCACAAACATAATAAAATTCTTATTTTACACCATTAAGTCTGAGGTGGTTTCTTACACAGTAATATTACCTAAAAGTTGGGGTTATTTAAATAGCACTAGTTAATAAAAGAAAGCTCTTCTTTTGAAAATAATCTCATTAATAAATATAGAAAGAAAAAGAATCTCAATAAAATTTCAACAAATAAATATAAAAGTGGTAGAAATGGAAACTGATATTTTGCAACCCCTTAAGAGATATTTGATTTAGGTGACATTCAGCACTGATGCTAAAATCATTAGGGGAAAGGCTGAATAGCAGCTGGGTATTTGCAGGGTGCTAAAACATTACCCCAATTGATTATTTGCTAACCTACAGGGAAAATAAATACTACTTTATTTATTTTTTGTTTGTTTGTTTGTTTGTTTTGTTTTGTTTTGTTTTGTTTTTTTGAGACGGAGTTTCGCTCTTGTTACCCAGGCTGGAGTGCAATGGCGCTATCTCGGCTCACCGCAACCTCCGCCTCCTGGGTTCAGGCAATTCTCCTGCCCCAGCCTCCTGAGTAGCTGGGATTACAGGCACGCGCCACCATGCCCAGCTAATGTTTTTTTGTATTTTTAGTAGAGACGGGGTTTCACCATGTTGACCAGGATGGTCTCGATCTCTTGACCTCGTGATCCACCCGCCTCGGCCTCCCACAGTGCTGGGATTACAGGCTTGAGCCACCGTGCCCGGCCATAAATACTACTTTAAAATGGACAGATCAGCTGTCACTAAAGTGCCTGATGAAGTATCTTATCATCACATTTAGTAGAACAATTTTAAATTAGGTGCATTCTGATACAATATGAATATAGTCCCCTATAAGGTATTTTTACCAAATATGTGATTAAGATTCAAGTGTCAATTTAAATGCAAGGATTAGGAGAATATGTTTAATAATATCTCCAGAAAGCAACTCAGAAGGCAGAAAATTCTAGTTGAAAACTGACCCGGTTTTCTCAAGTTAATGGAAGGGAAAAAGTTCGGGACAATGAGAGGATTCTAAGTTAAAAGCGACTCAAGAGCCATGACAGCAAAAATGCAATGAATGGACCTTGTTTTAGTTTAGGTTGGAGCAAAAACAGTAAGAAGACATTTGCAGAGATTACTGGGAACTTCTAATATTGGCCAAGTATCAGGTGATATTAAGGAATAAATACTAATTTTGTTAGAACTGATATTGATGTTGGCATTAAATGCCCTTATTGTTTAGAGATGCAAACTGAAGTTCTTAGTGGTGACATATTGTATCTGTAATAAATTGTTAAACACCTTGGCAAAAATAAGTACAAAAATCGTAAATGTTAATTATTGTTTTAGTATATGAGCTGCCAAAGTGAGCACAAATGTTAATTACTGTTAAATCTAAGTAGTGAGTTTTGCAGGTTCATCATTCTATTTTCTCTATTTGAAATTTTATGTTATATAAAGTCAAAAATGTGTATAGTTAATTATAAGTATACAAATGTTTTAAAGATCATAAGTGCTCAACCATAAAGGAATATCTGATTCTGTCTTTATTAAATAAAATATTTTCATCATTTATTTTCTGTCAAGAAAAGGGGTAATGTTTATGCATAATTCTAAAATGTATCTATCCCTGTGTAAATTTTTTCTTTTTATTGCATTTTAGGTTTTGGGGTACATGTAAAGAACATGCAGGATTGTTGCATAGGTACACACATGGCAGTGTGATTTGCTGCCTTCCTCATCATCACCTATATCTGGCATTTCTCCCATGCTATCTCTCCCCAACACCCCACCCCGCACTGTCCTTCCCTTATCTCCTGCCAACAGACCCCAGTGTGTGATGCTCCCCTCCCTGTGTCCATGTGTTCTCATTGTTCAACACCCACCTATGAGTGACAACATGTGGTGTTTGATTTTCTGTTCTTGTGTCAGCTTGCTGAGAATGATGGTTTCCAGGTTCATCCATGTCCCTGCAAAGGACACGAACTCATCATTTTTGATGGCTGCATAATATTCCATGGTGTATATGTGCCACATTTTCCCTGTCCAGTCTGTCATCAATGGGCATTTGGGTTGGTTCCAGGCCTTTGCTATTGTAAACTGTGCTGCAATGAACATTCATGTGCATGTGTCCTTAGAGTAGAACAATTTATAATCCTTTGGATATATACCCAGTAATGGGATTGCTGGGTCAAATGGAATTTCTATTTCTAGGTACTTGAGGAATCGCCACACTGTCTTCCACAATGGTTGAACTAATTTACACACCCACCAACAGTGTAAAAGTGTTTCTATTTCTCCACATCCTCTCCAGCACCTGTTGCCTCCGGATTTTTTAATGATCGCCATTCTAACTGGTGTGAGATGGTATCTCAATGTAGTTTTGATTTGCATTTCTCTAATGACCAGTAATGATGAGCATTTTTTCATATGTTTGTTGGCCTCATGTATGTCTTCTTTTGTAAAGTGTCTGTTCATATCCTTCACCCACTTTTGAATGGGCTTGTTTGTTTTTTTCTTGTAAATCTGTTTTAGTTCTTTGTAGATTCTGGTTATTAGCCCTTTGTCAAATGGGTAAACTGCAAAAATTTTTTCCCATTCTGTTGGTTGCCAATTCACTCTAATGACTGTTTCTTTTGCTGTGCAGAAGCTGTGGAGTTTGATTAGGTTCCATTTGTCTATTTTGTCTTTTGTTGCCAATGCTTTTGGTGTTTTGGTCATGAAGTCCTTGTCTACACCTATGTCCTGAATGGTTTTGCCTAGGTTTTCTTCCAGGGTTTTTATGGTGTTAGGTCTTATGTTTAAGTCTTTAATCCACCTGGAGTTAACTTTAGTGTAAGGTGTCAGGAAGGGGTCCAGTTGCTGCCTTCTGCACATGACTGGCCAGTTTTCCCAACACTGTTTATTAAACAGGGAATCCTTTCCCCATTGCTTGTTTTTGTCAGGTTTGTCAAAGATTGGATGGTTGTAGATATGCTGTGTTGCCCCCAAGGCCTCCGTTCTGTTCCATTGGTCTATATCTCTGTTTTGGTACCAGTACCATGCTGTTTTGATTACTGTAGCCTTGTAGTATAGTTTGAAGTCTGGTAGTGTGATGCCTCCCGCTTTGTTCTTTTTGCTTAGAATCGACTTGGCTATGCGGGCTCTCTTTTGGTTCCATATGAACTTTAAGGTGTTTTTTTCCAGTTCTGTGAAGAAGGTCATTGGTAGCCTGATGGGGATAGCATTGAATCTGTAGATTACTTTGGGCAGTATGGCCATTTTCACAATACTGATTCTTCCTAACCATGAACATGGAATGTTTCTCCATCTGTTTGTGTCCTCTCTTATTTCGTTGAGCAGTGGCTTGTAGTTCTCCTTGAAGAGGTCCTTTACGTTCCTTGTTAGTTGTTTTCCTAGGTATTTTATTCTTTTTGTTGCAATTGTGAATGGCAGTTCATTCTTGATTTGGCTCTCTTTAAGTTTGTTATTGGTGTATAGGAATGCTTGTGATTTTTGTACATTGATCTTGTATCCTGAGACTTTGCTGAAGTTGCTTATCAGTTTCAGGAGATTTGGGGCTGAGACCATGGGGTCTTCTAGATATACAATCATGTCGTCAGCAAATAGAGAATTTGACTTCCTCCTTTCCTATTTGAATACCCTTTATATCTTTTTCTTTCCTGATTGCTCTGGCTTATCTGATTCTGTTATACTGCATCTTCTAGATGGAATATTTAGTCATGTAAGATGATTATTAAAGATTATTTTAAAAAGTACTGGTACAAATCTGTAGTTCTAGCTACTCAGCAGGCTGAGGCACAAGGATGGCTTGAACCTGGGAGGTGGGGCTGCAGTGAGCTGAGATTGCGCCACTGCACTCCATTCTGGGAGACAGAGTGAGACTCTGTCTCAAAAAAACAGAGTTTTGATTTATATGTTAAATATGCATACGCAAAATTATAATTTCATAGTGATTTGAACTTTACTTGAAGGAATGTGTGTGTGCGTCCTCTTAAAACATAAATCAAGTCTACATCATTTCTCGTTTTCTTGCTTGTTGGTCTTGAGGATGGCTTGTCTGAAGTCATCAAGGCTGATGCCTGCCTATGCCAAACACTCCGAGGGGGTGGCGATCCCAAACACAGGATTGAACATCACTTTGGAGGAGCTTCTAATCATTCATGAGGACTCCAGATCATCTCTTGTACACCTTATTATGGGAAAATACAATATTCTTGTTGGATGTCCATTTTAAACATTGTATAGCCAAAGGAGAGAGACTGTCAAAGTCAGGAAGAAAGCTATGTTGAGATTTTAGGTCATTTATTAATAACAGTTGACAGTGACCAGCTCTTCTTTCCTGGCAGTGCTGGGCATAGGCTCAGACCCTAGAAGGATGTGGGAGAGGAGGAAGACAATCTAATGAACTTACCTTTCTTCCTGTCACCTGATTCTGGCTTCGTGAGTATCTCCAACCCCAACTTGCTTGTCTCTCCCCACCTCAACCTTTCTCCTCCTTCTCATGCCTGTCCCCAGAGTGTGCATGCATGCTTCTGTGTGTGGCTCCATGAGTCCTCTGCCAAAGCTTCCTTGCCAATTGTCATTCCCATGAGGGTGTATTCATACTAACAGCATATAGTGTTGGATGTTTAAGGCAGATTTGCATCCCAATAGCAGCAAAAACCTGAACTACAGAGTGATTATTCTGGCCAGGGAGCTTCCAGTTAACCAGGAGATCAGATTTTAATTTTAGAGGAATTATGTCTTTTTTTCGGGGGCGAGGGGGCAGAGTTTTGCTCTTGTTGCCCAGGCTGGAGTGCAATGCAGGGTCTCAGCTCACTGCAACCTTCCACCTCCCAGGTTTAAGTGATTCTCCTGTCTCAGCCTCCAGAGTAGCTGGGATTATAGGCACATGCCACCACGCCTGGCTAATTTTTGTATTTTTAATAGAGATGGGATTTTGTCATATTGATGAGGCTGGTCTCAAACTCCTGACCTCAGGAAATCCACACACCTCGGCCTCCCAAAGTGTTGGGATTGCAAGCATGAACCACAGCATCCAGCCAGGAATTAGGTATTTTAAGGGTTCCTGGATTTATACTATGTTGATGGTTTTCTCCTCTTCTTTCAGGTAAAGTCATCCTGGCTAAAAAAAAAATATATATATATATATATATATATATATATATATATATTAATTGCAGCACTGTTCACAATAGCAAAGACTTGGAACCAACCAAAATGCCCATCATTGATAGACTGGATAAAGAAAATGAGGCACATATACACCATGGAATACTATGCAGCCATAAAAAAGGATGAGTTCATGTCCTTTGCAGGGACATGGATGAAACTGGAAACCATCGTTCTCAGCAAACTAACACAGGAACAGAAAACCAATCACTGCATGTTGTCATTCATAAGTGGGAGTTAAACAATGAGAACACAGGGAGGGGAACATCATGCACTGGGGCCTGGCAGGGTTGGGGGGCAAGGGAAGGGATAGCATTAGGAGAAATGCCTAATGTTGATGACAGGCTGATGGGTGCAGCAAACCACCATGGCGCGTGTATACCTATGTAACAAACCTGCGTGTTCCACACATGTATCCCAGAACTTAAAGTATAATAATATTTTAAAGTAAACAAATAAATGTTTGAGATGATGGACATGCTAATTACCCTTATCTATACATTGTACATATCAAAATATGTACCCTATGAATATGTAAAATTATTTGTTAATAAAAATAAATATTGAAAAAAGTATAACCATTTAAAAAGAAAAATACAAAAAGACACTTGTAGGGAATTATTGAAGTTACTGCTAAGAAGGTGATATGGGAAAGTGCAAAAGTAAGAAGGAATTTTCTTATAGTTTACTCATTCCTTTGACATTCAATAACCTTTTACTGTGTGCCTATCATAAGCTAAGTGTTGTGTCAGGCCCCAGATACACATAGGTAATTATATTATCTACCATCACAGAAGAGAGATCTATAAATAGATCATTTATTATATAATGTGGCAAATAATAGACATATGCACAAACTGTTATGGCAACATAAAGCAAAACGCAGCTAACTCTGACAGGTGTGTCTGGAAATGCCTCACAGAGAAAATGAGATTTGAGCTGGGTGACCTGGGACAAATTATTTAATCTCCCTGTGCCTCAATTCCTCCTCTATGAAATATAAATAATAATGGTACTTTTATCACATAGTTGTGAGAATCAAATAATCTATTACGTGATGTAAAATGTTTAGAATAGTGCCTGGAATGTAGGAGTTATTCAAGAAATATTAGCTAACAAGAAGTATTAGCTATCAGGAAGAGGAAAAGCTGGTAATGGAAGAGGAGGAGGGGGAAGAAAAATTTGCCACTAAGGGAGTAAGAACATTCTTATTAGAAAAAACAGCATGAGCAAAAGGCAAGGTCGTAAAAGAATTTGGCATGTTAGAAGCGTAGAAAGCAGCTCAGAGCAGCCAGGGCCTATGGTGTTTAGAGGGAAAGCAGGTTTAGGGCCAAAAAAGGAGGAACCTCCCCTGCAGTGTTGGTTCGATTGATCCGTGCTGGCACGACCTTACCCGTGGGTTGGTTGGCTGGTCGGTGCTCCCGCCATACCATTTGTTAAAACCTTGACGATCACCCCTGCTTCCTTTATGTTAATTATGAAGGGTAGAGAAAGCAGGTGGCAGTTGATTTTAAACAGAGAATGGTGAACTAATCACGCATTTTAATAGAAAGAATATAACTCTGGAGCGGTGAAGAGAATGCATGAGAATCAGGTAGATGGGTGGCCTGGGAAAGAAACGGTAGGTTTCAGTAGTCTGTGCACGGCCCTTTAGTTAGGTGGGTGTTTTGTTTTGGTCTTGTCTCTCCTGTTACATGTGAGCGGCTGAAGAACAAGCACCATCCTTCTATCTTTACCACCTACATTATCGCTAGTTTTGGAGTTGGTGCTCAATAACTACTCATTGAAGAAATCAATAAATGGAGCAGCTGAGATTTTGAAATCCTGCGCTAAGACAGTGGTGGTACGGAGGGAGACAGGAACCCAGGTGTGGAAGATATTTCTGAAGTAGAAACAACAGGACTTCGAGGAGGATCTAGGTGTGGGAAACGAGGGTAGCAAAGCACCAGTCATCTCCTTGGTCTGTAGGTTAGGTGCTGAGTGCCTTCATGAGATTGCCCGTGGAAGAGACCGACACGTTTGAAGGAAGATCGAGGTGCGTGCTTTGTAAAGATACAGCACTGGTCTTGGTCAGGGTGGGTCGCTTAAGGAGTGTGAGTTGAAAAATAGCAAGAAGAGAGTTGCTACCCCCATCAGTCCTTCATATCCTCTGTCCTACAGAAGCGTTGCCTAGGCATATTCTACCTATTGGAAGACTTCATTTCGTACAAATACAAGGATCTAACTTGTAACCTTTGACACAGTTCTAGAAAATCGAATGTGAGAAAAGGCAATTTCCAGTTTGGGCCACAAAAAAGCACAGGTCAGCCCCTCTCTTCCTGTCTCCCCTTCCTTCTGGCTGCAGCATGGATGTGGTAGCTGGGGCTTAGGCAGCTTCCAGGACCACAAGGTGGAATATGCACTTCAGGATGGCAAAGCAATAAGAAAGATCCTGAGTGCTGGGTAGCATGGACTATCATAGTAGCCCTCATTGCCTATCTTTGAATTTTATGTGAGAAGGAAATAAATGTCCACCTCGATTAAGTCACTACCACCTTGACCTTTGTTAAAAGAACCAAACCAGTATCAGTATTTTTTTTTTTTTTTTTGAGACAGTCTTCGCTCTGTCACCAGGCTGGAGGGCAATCTCACTGCAATCTCTGCCTCCTAGATTCAAGCAATTCTCCTGCCTGAGCCTCCTGAGTAGCTGGGACTACAGGCATATGCCAGCACGCCCACCTAATTTTTGTATTTTCAATAGAGACAGGGTTTCACCATGTTGGCCAGGTTGGGCTCAAACTTCTGACCTCAGGTGATCCACCCACCTTGGCGTCCCAAAGTGTTGGGATTACAGGCGTGAGCCACGGCGCCCGGCCCCAAACCAGTATTCTAACTAATGTACCTCCCCAGCCATTAAGCACCTATATAATCTTTAACGTCGAATACTAACTGCTGTGATATAAATTATTAAATAAGTGATTTGATTGAGAATTGGAAGGAGACCAAGAAGCAGCACTGAGTGAAGGGAAGAGATAGAGGGGCCATATAAACGGAGAGACTGGCAATGTCCAGAGGCACCTTCTCCTCTGCTCTAGTCCTGCCTAGGGTCACTTCTGGTAGGGAGAGAAGAGTCACTGTTGATCAGCTCAGTAGTGAAGGCTTTGCGGAAGAGATGGGGCGGCTGCAAAGAGAGAGACACAAGCCTGCTCCAAACTGACATTCTTGGATAATGGAAGCAATGGATGTCATGGTGTAATTTTTAAACCGGAGAGGAAGCCAAAAGTTCCCTCTCTGCCTCTCTCTCTTTTTTTCTTTATCTATATTTGGGTGCCAATTATATACAGAAAAGACAAACTCAGTTTGTTTAATGTCAGAACGTAGATATTTGTGATCTGGCAAAGGGCATTCCCTTTGCAGTTTTGGAGCCTGTCATGAAGATTAATGGACCTAGAGAAAAATGTCTGGAGCGATGTTTGGTCCTTCCAAGACCCTCAAGTCCAGATCCATCATGGCTGGGCAACCTCCCAGAGCTGCTCAGGCACCTCCCATGATTCCCTATCTCTTGGTGGACTGCCAGGCATGCTGCTCCCCCTCCCCTCCCCAGCGCCGCAGAAAAGTTCAGAAAGTGCAGGTTACTCCCACGGGTCACCTGGCAGAGGCCCAGTCCTTCTGTGGAAGAGGCTGACCCTGAAACCAGGGAGCGCGATGTTCTCTGAAATGACTTATAGGTCTTCTCTTTGCAACCTAAGGAGCTGCCGACAGGGTGCTGACCCCTGATGCAGAGAGGGCTACCTCTCTTAGGTCAGTGTTAGCACCCTCTTTTCTTGCACTGCCGTACTCATTTGCTGTGTGCCTTGAAACACCCTTGGTGCAGTGGATGTCATGGAGAACAAAGCAGTCATCCAGAGGAAAGGCCCAGGCGCCCTCAAAACCTCGCACGTACCCCTGCGCCATGTGAGTATTGGGAGGAGAGAAGTTCCAGTCACTCTTAGCTTAATCCTGCTATCCCTGCTATGACAATGGACTCCAAGTTTCTGAAGAGATGTGGAGAGACATGTTATTCAGCTTTGCGCCCATCTCCCCTCTTCATCTTAAGAGCCAGTCATACTCCTTGGCATTCTAATGCTTTTGCAATAATTCTCAACTTTTGGTGCATCTCTGAATTTTCGTGAAACTTTAAGAAAATATACATTCCCAAGTCCCATGCATGGATGCCCATTATGTACATGTGGGAGGGGCACTGAGCTGTGAACAACTGTTGTTGTTAATCTGCCCAGCGTTTCCCACCACCTAAGGGGAAACGATACCCCACCACCACACACTGCTTGGAAGGGGTGTTAGTGAAGATATCACCACAGGAAGCCCCATGTCCTAATCACCTCCCGAAGGCCCCACGTCCAAATGCCATCATATTGGGGATTCAATTTCAGCATATGAACTTGAGGGGGATGCAAACACTCAGTCCATGACCCAGTCTCTCCCAGAATGAGAATCCTGGATGAAGAAAAGCGAGAGCGGGCAATGATTGGAGTGGACTGCTCTGGCGAGGTCTCGCGCCGTCCAGTACGCCCATGGTGAGGCCCAGCGTCACCTTGCCCCATCCGTTCCCAAGCCTGGCTCCTCAGCTTCCCCTCCCTTCTGTGAGCACTCTGTCTTCCCAATAAATTTCTTGCTTGTTTAATGTTAGCCGAAGTAAGATTCATGTTTACAACCGAGTAACCCTGACTGCACCTGGATACAGGCGATTTTTAAAAGCTCTGCAGGTGCCCTGGCCTTGCGGAGTTGAGCTGGGAAGCACTGGCCACCTGTGTGTGGGGCTCTGTGCTAAGAGTTCTACATACATTTTTCTCATTTAACACTCACAAAAATCCGACAAGTGAGGAAACTGAGGCCCAGAGTCATCCAGTTAGCAAATGGTCATTCTGGGATTTGAAACTCCCAAAGCCTCTCAGCCCCACTCACAGGTGTCTTCTGGTGGCAGCGATACCTCATTCTCTTGGTCTTGCATGGTTCTTTGCCTTTTTCTGACTTTTCGTTCATTACCTTTTGTTATATTTATCATGTATATCTAGTAATCTGCATTACTGGACATAAGCTCCTTGAGGACAGTTTTAAAGTAAGACAGCTCTTAACCCTTAATATGGTATCTTTTATACTGTTATCTTACATATAGAAATTCCCCTGTATTTGTTGAATAAGTGAATGAATGAATGAATGATGGTAACTGGTTGCCACACAGCATGAATTAGTGAGTAACCAGCCATTGATGAGTTCATCCTGAAGTAGAGGGCAGGAAGTGTTGATGTGGGCTGACATAACCATGTGGTCACGAAGGCATTTCTTGGTCTAAAGAATCATCAATTAATGACTTTCTCCAACTCTGGAAATTCTTTTTTCTGCTCCCTGACTCAACTCCCAACCTGAGCTACGCTTTCCCAAACATCTTACTTTCCGCCTGTTCAGGTCTAACGAACAGTGGAGGAGAGGCAGATAGGATGACTTGTCCTCAAGCATAGAGAACATCATAATTTCTCTTGGTCATCCAAACATAGAATCTCCTTGAGTCAGAGCATAGGCTGGAAGGAAAGAAGCTAACACACAGCCTTAGGATTTCCTGGGTTTTACAAGCTTGCCCACTTAAGGACAGGCTACTAGCTCTTCCGGGATAGTAATTTGTAACATACTGAATACATATTCTTAGTTTGCCTCCTACCTGTCACTTAAGTGAACTGAAAGAGAATCCAGGTCATGATATCTGGCTGTAGGGCTTTGGTTCAGATTTGAAAGCCATCTATCTGTCCATCTGTCCATTCACAAAGTATTACTGAGTGCCAGCTTCCTCCCATGCTGCTGTCTTAAACAGAGTCCCAATTACTAAGGAGCTCATAGCAAGTAGTGGAGACTGACCTGTAAATAGGCTAGGCTATTTGAACACGGTGTGGCAAGGGCTAAATTGAGATGAGCACAGCTTGGGAGTGGAGAGAAAGACATGAACTCAGCCTTGTTACATGCAGTGAAGGTGCCTGGAGTGTTTTTGACAAACGCTTTCCTCCTGCAGAGTTTTACTTAAACCAACTCTCTCTAGACTTCTGCTTAAACCAACTCCAGGAGAATACTTTTGTCTCAACTATTCCCTACCCAAATCACTGCTTTACTATGATTGGTGCCAGGTTGTAAGTGACCACGGGAAAGGTAGACCAGTTATGGTGGGATAAGATCGAGATATCAGGAGATCAGATTTATTGAGCCAACATTAATCAGGCACTTACCACATGCCCAGCAGTATACTATGAAATTCATCCAAGTATTTCATTAAAGCCTCACCATAAACTGATTCCATAGTATAGGTATTCTGACTACTATTTTCTAGAAGAGTACGCTGAGCCTCACATAGGTTCAGAAACTTGCCTATTATCTCACTGGAGTGAAGACAGACTTCAAAGGTCTCTGGCTCTACAGCACATAGAGTCGCTATTACACCTTCTTCCCAAGGTCAGGCCTGTGGCATATAGTTTTTTGATAAAGATTTCACCCTAAAAAAGACTTTTCAAATTCATTATAGAAACAAATGCAATTTGGACTTTTGTTGTAAAATAAATGTCTACTTGCCCCAACTCCATTCTTGAAGTTGCACAAAAATGTCCAGTATTTTATAAGTTCAATGGAGATTCTCAAATTATTATTGACAGTAAGTTAAGGGCAATTTCCAACATGGAAGGTAAAGCCCCTGGGCCTGAACAAGCTAGTGAATTTTGAAGAACTCCTTTCCCTGCTGCGATGAGCCATTTGACAATTGTATATGGTAGGTCCAGCTCCGTGTCCTTCCTTCTAGAAGACTTCCCAGATCCCTTCCATGAAGATAAGTCTCTCCCACCCACTTGGCCTGACTTGCATCTGTCTCTCCCGAGAATCTGCAAGCTGTGGAGGCGACGCCGAATTTTTCTTATTCTCTTTTGTATCTCCCCTGCAGCCAGATCAGTGCTAAACACATAGTAATTCCCCTAGAATTGTTCCATAAGAGTAATTTGTATTAACAATTTTGGAAACAATGGTCCACTCTCAACATAAGCAATTGCATTCCCTGCTACTCTGTCCTTTAAGTGATTTTCTAAAATATGAACTGAAAGAGCCCCCTCCCTACCCAGGACTCTCTGTGTTTCTCATAATATACTTTACAACATGCTTCTATATACATTTTTCTGAGAATAAATCAGTGGCACTCAGACTTTTAGCTATGATTTGAGACATACATTATGATCAGGCACAAACTTTGTTACTCTATTATTTTGAAATAGAAAATTAAGTTGCAGCCTCTCTCTCTCCTCTCTCTTTTTCCCTTTCTCTCTCTCTCACACACACACACTTTATTTCAAAAGGCTTGTTTATTTCCTGAGTCTCACAAAGATGTCAGTTTGTAAAATAAACTGAAAAATCACCTATGGCAAATTCTTGCCAGACTTGATCTCAGAAGTGCTGTCTTCCTCAAAAGTTCGTTAGAAAGTCTGTGGTGTGTAATTAAACCAAAGCCGTTTGTTATTACTGCCCCTCAGACTCTCTTCAAAGCATTGAGCCTGGGTGTATCGGCCTCTACAGCCAAACCATTTCACCAGCCACTCGCCACTTGTTTACTCCAGCCGCCTCAGGAGTTCCCTTTGGGTGGCCTCCCAAGCTGCCGCGAGGACTCTTCCCTCACCTCCATTAATCTAAACGTGTCCAGATGGCTCCGGCGTGGTCTGGGTTGCAGAGCCTCATAGAGAAAGTCTAGGACATTTGGGGATACAGTCGTGAATTGCTCACTGTGAAATCCAATTTGGGATCTTTAGAACTTTGCCGTATCTTTTTATCGACAGCCACAGGCAGTTGGTTGCAACATGTCCTGGGAGAGAAATTTGAAGTCACTCTGGAAATGCTCAGTGTTTCAGTTGAGAGACTAATATGCGACCACACAGGACTATAAGCTCCATAGGGCTAAGAGCTGCATCTGTCTTGTCGCTGTTGTATCCACAGCGTCTAGACATGGTACTGAGACATAACAGGTACCCCACAAATGTTTGTAAAATGACCGAATAGTTGAAAAGGACATTTTTAATAAGCTAGCAATGTCATCACTGCTACAGACAATGTTTACTAACCAGTTTTATTTCTTTTCTCCACCAAACTGACTAACCAGATGGACTGGCTGTCTAGGTATCTGACACACAAACCTTGAGCTTTGTCATTTGGGGCTATTTGTCCCATCTTTTCAGCATACACAGGAGACCCAATGTCAAATGGCTGAGTAACACATTTAAGAATAGAATTTATTTTCTCTCAAGCACTACTCAGTAGAACTTTCTGTGACAATGACAAAGTTCTATTTCAATAGCCTCATGCGAACTAGAGGCTGCCATATGAGACAGCACAGACCTAGATATTCTCAATTAACTTGTCAAATTTCCCAAGAAGGAGCCTAGAAATGACTGATCAGTGCCTTGCTGATCACAGACTCTCAGATCATCAGGCTGATTGAGAGGTCTTCAGTTTCTCACTGTGCCAACTCCAGTGGGCTAAGGCAGGAGTCCCCGGTCATGTCCTGAGCACTTGTGACCATGATATACATGTCTTTGGAGTCTTATATTTGTGCAGTTTGGGGAAGACATGATGGTAATGAGTTCTGCTCTGTACAGCCAATGCCATTTCTCAGGTCCATAGCCCCAGTATGTCACTTAGTCCCTGGTTAAGCAGGGGTGAGGCTGGGAATAGGAGTAAGCGTGTGGCAGAGGGTCTCAACCTCTAGAATTATCTAGAATCTGCTTTTCTGACAAGCACTCCAGACAATTCTGGTATGATCAGGCCTCAGACCACACTGAGCAGCAATGCCAATGGACAGGTCCACCAGGTGTCTCTGGCTGAACAGCAGTCCTCAGTAGGTCACCGTTTCTTGGAAAGCTGCATAGACCTCACCAATCCCCCACATGTGCCTTCCCTACAGGGTCCTCCACAACAACCTTCAGAATGCTGCCCTATGCCACTTCCTCAGGGAAGCCTCTCTGCCCACATCGCCATTTGTCACTCAGTCACAGCATGTGAGTTGGCTGCGGACACACACAGGACAGGGGGTGGACTAACACATCTCAGCAGACCCAGTGCCAAGCCACAATGCTTGGCCCAGCGCAGGCATTGATTACCCCATACCTCTTTTTCAAATGTGTCCAAGTTCTCGTTTTAAAGAGGAGTGAGTGCGTGTGACGACTCATCCCTCAGACATCAATGCCATACCAGGCACACAAAGCAAATGAGAGGATCAGATGGGAGAAATGCGAGCAGCTTAGACATGGGTGAAAGACTCTAGGCTGCTCATGCCAGAGGTTTGTTCCAGTTGAAATCCAACTGCAGATCAGAATCAAAAGCCCAGGGCAGGACAAGAGGGTGGAGGGGCCACCGGGCAGACTGTCATTAACTCTGGACCGTGCCCACATGCCTTTCTGAAAGTGAGCCAGAGCACTGAGGAGCAGGGCTCAGAGCCAACCCTCCTACCCCCAGCACACACACATTCAAACCAGGCCTCATTTCAGTCATCTCTTGCCACGGCTGGCTGGGGTGATTGTCCACTCAGAGCTACTTGCCCTGTTGTACTGTGGAAATCATAAATAACTTACTGAGTCTTCCAAATTAGCCTTGTTAACCCTAAATAGGAAGGGAAGAAAGTCCACCAGGAGTGGGGAAGGGGAGGTGGTGTAGGTGACCCTGATCATTTCTGTTCTTCACTCAGTCTCTACATAGCTTACAAGGGGCTTCACAGCCATTGTTAAGAGAGAGCAGATTTGGGTCACAGGTGCATGAAGGCACACGGGACTTAGGTCTGCTTTCTGGATTTCTGTTACAACAAGCTATTCATTAGCTTTTACATATTTAACAAGCATTTTCTGAGGCCCTGCTATATGCAAGGCACTGTTTCAAGCACTTGGAGATACAGAGATGAGTGAACATGGCCTCCACCTTCCCCAAGAAACTCACCATTAGTAGGGAGGCTGATTCACAGGCTCAACAGAGGAGGTGGGCAGTGAGCCAAGAAGGGGCAGAGCTGGGCAACTAGCAAATTCTTTAGTGTTTGTTATTTCTAAGTGACACCCTGTTTGCTCTCTAAAAGAAAGCAATTTAATATAAAATTTATTTAGGAGAACACTGGTAAACATTGTAACTCAAAGCCACGTTGAAGGAGGGGCTGATAACCCAAGCTGAGATGGTCCTGCTGGCTCTACAGCACTCAGCCCTGAGCATCAAAGAGGTCTAGGAAAAGAAGGGGCTCGTGCAATGGCTCACACTTGTAATCCCAGCACTTTGGGAGGCCAAGGCAGGATTGCTTGAGCTCAAGAGTTCAAGACCAGCCTGGCAACATTGCAAGAACCTGAGACCCCATCTGTACAAAAAATTTAAAAATTAGCCAGGTGTAATTGCACGTGCCTATAGTCCCAGCTACAAAGAAGGCTGAGGTGGGGAGATCACTTGAGCTGAAGAGGTCAAGGCTGGCAGTGAGCCATGGGTGTACCACTGCACTCCAGCCTGGGCAACAGAGAAAGACCTTAGCCATGGGTGTACCACTGCACTCCAGCCTGGGCAACAGAGAAAGACCTTGTGTAAAAAA
>NW_016107347.1:4300299-4320774 GCF_001604975.1 Cebus imitator | reverse complement strand
AAAAAAAAAAAAAAAAAAAAAAAAAAAAAAAGGAACAGAAGGGAAGCACAGGATGGCCTTGTGGATACGTGTTCCAAAGCTACCTTTATGGGCCCTCTGAGCTCATTGGTGCCCGTCCTAACTGCGTCCCTTCCCTGCAACTCTTTGTCCCAGGCCAGAGATTGGCCTCCTGGCCCCCTGCGAACAGAATCCTCCATCTGGACAGAGGAAGTCCTCCTGTCCTGGCTGCTGGAAGTGCCAGGAGGAGCAGCTATTGGAAATGTAGGAGATGGGCACAGAGCCAGCCCCTCCTCCAGCCTCCTTCGGCCCAGGCCACGCCCAGGACTACTGAACAGTATAAAGGACCAGTTTTTGCCCCCAATCGGTTCCTAATCAATAAAAATACAATAAAAATGAATCACTAGAAAACTATAATTTTATAAAAACAACTAAGGGTATGCCTGTATTGAATGATGCTTGGATGTTTCAGCAATGTCAAATTTCTAATATATTTTCTTGACTTCCTTTTAATGTCTATATTTATCTCATGGCTGTCCAGAAACAAACATTTTGTAGTGAGGCATGGCCACAGCCCACACTTGGAGCTGCACTGATCTGGACCAAAGGTGGACACACCAGTTAAATACCTTCTCATTTCCCAGGAAACTTACCAGCCAGCTGCACCACTCACTCTGGAAGTTGAGGCCAACCACCCCGCAGAAGTCACCCTGTCCGGGAAGGCTTAAATATCGTCCTCCATCACGATCAGACCTCTGCTGGGGTAGCGGGGCACTGAAGCCTCACTCCACGTGCAAGATAATCAACAGTGGACTCAGTTAGCCAACCTCCTGTGTGTAAGCCCAGGAAGTGTCCAATACTTTTCATATGTCACTCCACTTCATCCGCATAACAACCCAGGGAGTTGGGCATGTGTCTTCCCCCTCTAGACAGGTGAGAATCTGAGCTTCAGAAAGATAACTCAAGGCACACAGCCAGTAAGTGGCAAGCCAAATACTGGCCCCCAGGGCCCCTGACACCAAGCTTTGTCTCCCTCATTGCACAGTGATGCCTCTATGAGATGGCAGGGTTTCCATGGGAGTCAGTCCTGGTGGAGATCAAGCAGACCTTTGTGACCCAGGGAATGCTATTTAGACACTCCTGGGAGCCCGAATAGCTGGAGACTTGTAATTGCTGTAGGAATTGCTATAGGAAGAAGTAGAACTTGGCAGTAGGGAAACCCCTGCAAATCCACCCTCCCCCAACACACACAAGAAAACTCAGCCTTACTTGAGAGCTACAGGCTACCCCTATCCTGCCTGGTCCGAGATGGAAATGTTCTTTTCCAGGGGGTCTCTAGGGCCAACTACCATGTTGTGAAGCCCTGTGGCACTGCACCCATGACAGAAGACAGGATTCCACGGGATGGAAGCAGAGCTGTGCTGCTTTGGCAAGAGACAGGCCACATGGGAATGTGACAACCTGCCTAACTCCATCTCTATCTGTGAACCTCCCTCCAGGACCTCTCCATGCATCCATACCGTGTTGAGCTCATGTGAGAACACAGGATGACAGGGGTGACATAGCTGATATTTGGAGAGGGCATTTCATCCCCAAGCAGCCGGAGTGTGCCTCTCTGCACCTCTGAGTGAGGAATCACAAACTCAACCTTGATTCTATAAAGACAGCCATTCTCCTAGAACCTGGAACATGGCTTTCTCTGAAGATGGCTGTGGGTAGGAAGAGGCTGGTGGTTCTAGGCCTATCTGTGCATGAGCAGGTGTATGGGGATAAGAGTAAAAGTGTGACAATCCACATGTGTGTTCTTGGACATGTGCCCCTGTGACCTTGCATGTGCTGTGGGCCCCTGTAACCATATTTCAGCCTGTCATCTTCCACTGCAACCCAGGGGCCCCCAAGATCTAGAACTGCAGAGGCCCCACTGAGGAAGACAGAATGGAGCAGGCCCGCTTGTCCCATGCTTCTTGCCCCAAGACTGCTGCCTGGGAGACTCTGGGCTTTGCAGTTCTTGGCTACATTCCTTGAGAAGGGATGGGAGTCTCTGCAGGGCAAAAGAAGTCTTTCTGCCTCACATGGTCCCAGCCTGACTGTAAGTAGGTAGGGGAAAGTGTGGAGCAGATTGGAGACTATGGGGGGATAGATATCATTTGCTTCAGGGACTCTCATCTCCCTTTCTGGGTGGGCTCAGAAAGCTGGGCACCTAGAGGCACTCAACCCACTTCCTTCTGGGGTCTCGGGAATTCACTCAAGATGTGAGAAGCCAGGAGAGCCTGAGCATCTACTGATGGAGGAAGGGGAGGAGGGGCTTTTCCCAGGTCTCACCCCTTTTGGTGTGTCCATGAGAATAGCAGAGGGATGGCCTTCCATTGATATGAGCGAGGGTGGGGGACAAGGGAGACTCAGGGAATCCTGGACTAGTCAGTCTGGATATTTTAACGGGTGATTTTCAAGTGTCTACAGTGTGTCAAGTGCAGACTGGCCTCATTTCACCCACAGCAACTGTATGAGGTGAACACATTTTTCCCATTGTGCAGAAGGGACACCTAGGCTCAGAGTTAAGCAGCGTGTCCAAGGCCACAAAGCTGGAGGATTTGAGCCAAGAGTTGAACTCCCACATTCCAACTGTGAATACTGTCATCTTCCCACACACGACAGCCTTTCCTTCTTCACCAGCCCCACCCTTCTGAGCACCTCTGGTGGCAAAGCCAAACCTGTCCCTGGGTGGCTTGTCCTGGGAAGCAGGCGTGGCAGCCAGTGTAACCCTTCCTAGCTCCTCTCCAAACTCCTTCCATGACAGCAGAGGCGGAGCCCCTGTCCCCAGAGCAGGCCTTCCCTCCTCAAGCCTCGTGTGACAATCAGGCCCCTAGCTCCTGCCCCCCTACCCAACCACACCCCTGCCTCCTCCTCCCGCTGTCAGCAGCTTCCTGGGGGCAGGGCTTGGTCGCAGGGGTGAGGGATGTTGAGTCTGAGGAGAGCTAGCGCGTCCTTCCTCACCTTTAGTGGCTCCTTCCATTTTAAAAGACATCAGAGTCCAACACAGCCCCATGCTTGGCTCAGAGAGGGCATCCTGCGGCAGGGTTTGCTTCTGGTTGTTGATGGGGCCAAGACGTAATGAGTAGCCTTGCCTTTTGCTACCACTTTGGGTTTCGTTTTTCTATGGTTTCTCTAATGTCAATCCAATGCTGTCTTAACAACTGTCCCTTCAACATATTATCTTCATAAAATGTTAAAAAAAATGTCACTTTGACACATCTGTGCCTGTCTTCTCGCCAAGTCCCTTAAAAGACTTAGGGAATAAAGGAATAAGAAATCTTTTTCTTATATAGAGAAGGAGTAAGACAACTGTAAACTCTCTTGGACAAAGAGAAGGAAGAGAAAACCTTTGCTGAGCAGAGATGACCGAGGGTTATACAAAATGGACATGATGAGCTCACCCCTGGGACCGAGTCTTGGGACTTGCATGTGCCTGGTAGGGCTGAAGCCTGCACTGAAAACAGCGAGGAGTCAGCCCCCTGGGTCTCCTCTGAGCTGGCACAGCCAGGCTGCCGCCCTGCCAGGAAGAGGCTGGAGGCTTCCTCTCTTGAGGATTGCAGTAGACATTCCAGTCACTGGGGCACCACATACAGTCACCCCACTGTCACCACTCGTAACTGTTCCACTTACGACTTGCCATGGCAAGTCACCATCTTGTCAGGGTCTGCTGGTGGAAAGCAGACACATCATCCTCCCGGGATTCATAACCAACTGTCCACCAGCAGAGGGGCGAGGTGAGCCAAGGTGAGACTCTGAGCCAGACACCGACTACCTGGGCATCCATATCCACGTGACATAGGATGTGAGGCGGGGAGACTCACGTGCCACCTCTGGCACTCACCTGCTGGAAGTTAGAACACAAGATTTACCCTTGAGATCCTGGTTTCCCTGTGTTATGGAGATTCACGTCTTCCAGGGCTGGGTGAACACTGGGAGAAGACTCTCCCCCTGAAGGCGTCTGCTTCTTTGCCTTGGGCCCTCTCCCCCCACTCACTGCTATCATCACCGGACCTCCAGTTCCTACTATGTCACTGGCAAAGACGTTGGCTCTGGATTCACATATTTCCTCTACTCTCACCTCTCTAGGATCCTCCTGGATGCCAGCACTGTCCATGCAGATGTTGACTACCAGTGCCCTGGTCCCCAGTTTCTTGAATGCTTTCCTTCCAGTGGCCTTGACCCCCACTCCACTTCCACCATTCACTCCCTTGTCCTGCCCTGCAAGGTCATCACTCATAACTGTTCCACTTGCAAAAAGGCTGTCTCAACATCATCCCGCTCTTGCTCCACCAGCTCCTCACCTTTCTGAGGGATGGTTCAGCTCTTCCCGTCACCACTGTTCTTCCCTCTCTCCCCTCTGTGGTCCTCCCTGCTTGCTCTGAGCTCACCTATCCTGTCCTATCTTGACTTCTGACCTGTATCTAGCTTATATTCCCTAGTTCGTCATTCAATAACATTTTTTTTTTGCCAAGACTCTAAATTCCTTTGTCCCTCATCCTTCATCACCACTTTTGGCAAAACCCCAGCCCTGGATGAAGCCAGTCACAGTTACCTCCACCTCTTAGCCTAGGAGCTGAGCACTTAGTGGTAGCAGGAAAAGTCAGAGAACAAGGCAGACTGGCTTCCTATAAAGTCATGATCTCCAGCCATTACATAGGCTCTTAATTCTTCCCAGAAACCCTCCTGGTTTCCCTTGTCATCTCTTTCCTGCTTTATTTGATTATTTCAAACCTTCTCCCTTTTCCTCATGCCTTCAAACTTCTCATCTCCAGCTCTCATCAGAGGTCTTTGCTTCCTGCTTGTCAGATAAGATAAGAGCCATCAGGCAGGAAGTCCCTCAGCTTCTAATAGCAACCACAGGAACCACTGACATCTGCATACATCCTCACTTCCTTTTCCTGCTTCAGCGGAGGGGCTGCTTGCCCCCCAGCCTATCCCACTCTTTGACCTCCTACCCTCTTAGGAATTTTACTGTATTGATTATCCTTCCTCTTGACTGAATTCTTTCTGAGCCTTTAAATATGTGCATCTCCCTCCCATTATTAAAGAGGAAGAGAGAAAATGGAAGGAAAGAAGGAAGGATGGAAGAGAAGGAAGGAGAGAAGGAAGGAAGGAAGGAATGGAGGGAGGGAGGGAGGGAGGGAGGGAGGAAGGAAGGAAGGAAGTAAAAAAGGAAGGAAGGAAGGAAGGAATGGAGGGAGGGAGGGAGGAAGGAAGGAAGGAAGGAAGGAGCAAAATAGAAGGAAAGGAGGAAGAGGAAGAAGAGGGAAACATAAAACCTGTCACTTGGTCCTCATTTCTCCCTAGTTAACACCATAGCTATCTTCATCTCCTGGCCCCCAGTAATGGCCCAAGTCATCCCTGTCTGGATTCCCACCTGTCTGCTCTACCAAAGTACCCCCACCAACAGCACTGAGGGCGGCATGTCTATTTTTAACTCACGTCTTACCTGACCTTGCAGCCACAGCCACCATTGCTCCTCACTCTTCTGTGGCTTCAAGGACACCTGCTGGTTTCCTCTGGCCACTCCCTCTTGAGCTCCTCCACAGAATTTTCCTCTACTCATGGCCTATTAAAGTTTGGAGTCCTAGACCTTCTCTTCTAGACTTTCTTCCTGGCTAATTTTATTCATACCCATAGTATTAAGTATCAAAAGCAAATCTATCACTGAGATCCATATGTCCACCTGCCATTTGACATCAGCCCTGGGATAGCTCATAAGAACCCTGTGTTCCGTTTGACATCAGCCCTGGGATAGCTCATAAGAGCCCTGCATTCCGCGGGTCCTCAGACTCATGATCTCCTCCCCCTCTCTTCCTTTTCTGAAACTTGGTTCTCTTCCACTGCACCCTATGTATCACTAGCCATCCAAAGACTTCCCTCTCCTTCACTCCCTGTGCCCCATCCATCCCCAAGTCCTGTGAATTTTATTTCCTGTATTTCTCTCAATTCAATCCAACCTCCATCTCTAGCATAACCTTTTACCACAGTCCAGGCTTCCATTGTAACTTTCAAGTTTAAATGCTGTGGCACCCTAACTAGTTTATACTGCAGTATTCTGGGCCTATTCAGATCCTCTGCTAGTCCATTAGTGCAGTCAGAGTTATTTTTGCAAAACACCTCTAATTACATCATCCCCTGCATAACCCATCAATAGCTTCCTACTGATTTTAGAGTAAGCATAGAACTATTTAATATGAGATTTAACTGCCTTTATGGTTTGAGACTCAAGTCAGCTATGTGGTGAGTTCTGGGTCACGTGGCCTAAGTTCACAGCCAGAATCTATCACTATTGCCAGTGGGACCCTGGCCAAGTTACTTTCTGAATCCCCCGTATCTCAGTTTCGTTATCTGTAAAATGATAATATTGGTTGCTAAAAATGGTATCTATCTCATAAGGTTGCGGCAGTCCCTTCACTGGGTATATACTCAAGGAATATAAATCATTCTGTTATAAAGACACATGCACACATATGTTCACTGCAGCACGGCTCACAATAGCAACGACATGGAATCAATCCAAATGCCCATCAGTGATAGACTGGATAAAGAAAATGTGGCACATATACACCATGGAATACTACGCAGCCATACAAAAGGAATGAGATCAAGTCCTTTGCAGGGACATGGACGGAGCTGGAAGCCATTACCCTCAGCAAACTAATGCAGGAACAGAAAACCAAACACAACATGCTGTCATGTATAACTGGGAGCTGAATGATGAGAACATGTGAACACATGCTGGGGAACATCCACACTGGGGCCTGTGAGGGGGTGATGGAGAGAGGGCGAGCATCAGGAAGAATAGCTAATGGATGCTGGGCTTAATACCTAGGTGACGGGTTGATCTGTGCAGCCAACCACCATGGCACATATTTGCCCTGTACACATCCTGCACATGTACCCCAAAACTTAAAAGTCGGTGAAAAAAAAATAATAGATGTGTTAAGCATGTGGAGTGGTGCCTGGCACACAGGAAGTACTCAGTAAGCCTCAGCCCTCATCACCCCAGCCTCCCAGCCTCATCTCACCCCCGACATCCACTCATTAGCTTGTTTCAGCCGGGCCGGATCCCTCTCAGGCCCTTGTTCTCTCCACGCTCCCTCTCTCCACGTGCTTTTGCATGTGCTCTTGCCTTTGGGCCTCTATATCCTTCCCTGGAAGAAGGCACCATCCTGGAGGCACGGAACTCAGCACGTTAGAATACTTAAGCTGAAAGCACCCTAGGAGCCATCTAGCCATCTCCTCATTGCATACATTTGGAAACTGAGGCCCAGAGTGGGGAAGGGACAGGTCCAATGCCACACAGTAAGTTCACAGCAGAGCCAGGACTAGAACTCAGGTCCCTGGCACCAAGCCCGGAGCTCTTTGCGCTGTCCATCACAACTCACTAGTTCACCTCTTAATAAATATTAAGCCTCACTTCGTGCTGGGTCACAGGTAGATGCACACATACAGAAATAACTCTGATTCAAGGACAGTTGAGGCCAGGGCTTTTGAAAGAGGGTTTGTATCCTGGCGGTGGGAGCCCACTGCAGAGAGCGGCCAATGCCGGGCGGACCAGGCCTGCCCATGGGGGAGGTGGGAAATGATGATATCAGCAGTGGGTCCTGAAGAAGGGACAGGGTGAAGCTGGGAGAAGGCGTCCCAGGCTGAACAAATATTACACATTCTGAGACTTATGGGTTGGATGTGTGTTTGGGAGCTTCCCTAGACTGGCTGAAAACCTGCAGGGAAAAGGGAGAGTGGCAGGGAGAAGAGATCCAAGGGGGAATTGGGACCAAGTAGAAAGAGGAGCTGGAAGACTGGCTGCGGTGCCTCACTCCTCTGCAGAAGCCTCCCCAAGCCCCCGAGGGCTGCCTTTCCCCCCACACTTACCAGGTCAACTGAGGATAGACACAGACCCCTACCTCACTCCCAGATCCCTGCTTCCAGAGGGTTACCAGGTGCCTCTCCCCCAGCCAGGCTGCGGTGGACTTTCCCATAAGCAGCCGCTCCTAACAGAAGCTTGGAAGGAGGCAGCATGGAGAGCCCTGGGTCTGACTCTGCAGGAAACAAGCCTGGAGGGTTCCCCCGTGCTCCAGATGTAATCAGGATGTAACCTGGGAGGCCAGTCAGGAGCAAAGCCAAGGTAAATACCAAGGGTGAAGCTTCAAGGAGTTAGAAGGCAGGGTCTGGGCTGGGGAATAGAAACCTAGGTTCAATACCTGACCCAGCCAGACTATCACTAGGCAGTGCTGTTTCTCATCAGTCTCTGCCCCTCCGGCAGCTCAGAGCTAGGCTGAGACAGGGCTGGGGACAGCATTCCTCTCCCACAGCCCTTCTTCCTCCAGCTCCCTGGTCCTGGTCTGAAAACCCAGTTACCCTTCACTCACCTAGCTAGGTGCCAAGGGTAGGACTTATGACCGACTGCCCTGCCAGCTGCCCCAGGGTAGTAAATGAGGGCAGAGGAAAAGTGCAACCTCCCCACACTGCGTGTATAAAAGGAAGAGTACTCTGGGGGCCATAAGGGTTGAGTGGTTGCAGGGAGAGAGCCACAGCCTGCGGAGAGAGGGGGGCAGTGGAGGAGGAGGCCCCTTACTGGGGACTCCTACGGGAGCTCTGCGGCCCCTGCACCTTCAGCCCCAGTGCAGACACTGGTGCCTTCAGACAATGACTTAGGCAGAGAGGGGGTGGGAGGGCTGCAAGGGTTCCCACCTTCCTAACGTCCCTAGCTTTCAGATATGTGATGTCATCCAATCCTCATCACCAAACAGATGAGAAATATCCTGTTCCAAAAGGTCAAGTGCCAAAGTCACGCAGCAAATAGATCAGTGGCACATAGAGGCTTAACAGCTGTATCTTTTGATGCCTGCCTGGACCCCCTGCTAGGCACGCCTTGCTAGGCACTGTGGGAAACTCTTAGATGATTGAGACATGCCCCTTGCCCTTGATGAGGTTGCAGCCTATTTAGTAAAAAGGGCAGGCTCAAGACGGTAGCATCCATTCTGCCGGTGAGCCTCCAGCCTGCCAGCCTGCCCTGTGGATTTTGGGTTTGTCAGCACCCACATCTCACAAGCCAATTTCTTGAAACATAAAAAAAGAGAGAGAGAGAGAGAGAAAGAGAAGAAAGAAAGAAAAGGGAGGAGGGGCATGGAAGCCCCTACCATAGCCCTACCATGGAAGCAGCACAATTCAGGGGTTAAAAGTAAGGCTTCCAGAGACCGATGTTCTTGATTTAAACGTCATTCCACTAGCAGATCTAACGAGGCCTGGAACCATGGCTAAGTTCCTTAACTGCTCAAGTCTCAGTTCATTCATTTCCCATACAGGGCTATTGACAGCACCTGCTCCGCGGGTTGCTTTGAAGATGTGATGAGATAATGTATGTAAAGCCTTTAGCGTGGTGCAGCGAACACTGTAAGAACACTGCTGTCATTAGTACTAAGAGCAGATTATCACACATGTTAAGATGTAAAGGCAGCAAAAAGGCAAAAGAAAGGATTAAGGCAGCCTAAAGGATGAAGAAAAATTAACCATTCCGTGCCAAGTCCTTTGGGAACAAGCAATTCATTACGGCTGGAGGAAGGGTGAAGGCAGGGTTAGGAGAAGGTCTCAGAAAGGGGTTTTCAGTTTGGGAAATGCGAATGGGATCAGAAGACCAGAAGGTAAGTGTGCGGGCAGGTTTTATAGTAGTCGTGGTTGCTAAGCCTGTAAAATGCTCCAGATTTCACTGGGTCTTTTCTCATGTCCTCTCTTCAATCATCCTCCCAACAATCCAACATACCCATTTTCCAGATGAGGATATTGAGGCTTGGGGAAGTCGAGCAGCAAACCTTGGGTCATAAGTAAGAGTCTGAGCCTGGACGCACACCTGATCTATCATTTCCAAAGCCTCTTTTCCCTACCCCAGGTATCCAGGGAAAAACTGTTAGGCGGGAGTAGGGTGAGGGGGTGGGTGAGCACAAGCCTAGGGCAGCCCCACCTCCCTGTAAAGGTAGAGGGAAGTGGAAAATGTCCTTCCTTGTTCTCTCCCAAAAGAAAAGAATTAGAAGAAAATTGGGCCAGGGGTGGAGGGGGAGTCAGGCTTCTGGATCACAGTTACAGGAATCTATCAGCTATTATGTGCCAAGCATCATGCAGGGCGCTGTGCTTCCATGATCCCATCATCAGGGTGCACTCACTGACTTATGCACACTCAATTTACATTTACTGAGTGGCGGGCCGCTCATTTGATTTGCCCAGAGACCCTCTGAGGTAGGTGCAAATATTAAGCCCATTTTCATTGAGGTGCTTAGAAGAGGCCCAGACAGGTTAAGTTGGTCAGAATCCCACAGGTAGTAAGAGGAGGTGCCTGGATTCCCACGTGCCCCCTTGCCCACTACTGTGCCGTCCACACCAGCCGGCACCACGTCCACAAGTCTCAGGCTGTGCAGTGCCGGCTGTGGGTCCCCAGGAAATAACAGAGCAGCAGCAAAGGGAAGGGGGAGGCCAGTGTGGACAGGAGTCCTTGGGGCAAGCTTCCTAGGGGAGGCACACATGCAGGGCTTTGAAGGGTTAAAGACCTAGGAGGAAAACAGGAACTGGAGGAGGAAGTGATTTTCTGAAAGAAGAATTGGCAAAAGTAGTATTTCTGGGCGAGACGCTGTTTGGAGTGAGTAGTGGGGAATGCATCATCTTTGGGGTAAAGCCTTCTCTGACCTTCCATCTCCCCATCCATCAAAGGGGAATAATAAAATTACTCACCTCATGGAAGGAGTGAGAATCAAACAAGATCTTAATTGTGAAAATACTTTCTGTTTCGTTTGTTTATTTGTTTTGAGACAGGGTCTTGCTCTGGCACCAGGCTGGAGGGCAGTGACACAATAACAGCGTCTTGCAGCCTTGATCTCCTGGGCTCATGTGATCCCCCTGCCTCAGCCTCCTGAGTAGCTAGTAAGCACATGCCACCATGTCCAGATAATTTTATATTTTTTGTAGAGAGAGTCTTGCTATGAGGCCCAGGCTGGTCTCAAACTCCTGCCCTCAAGCAATCCTCCCACTTCAGACTCCCAAAGTGCTGGGATTACAGGCGCGAGCCACCTTGCCCAGCTAAAAATGCATTCTGAATACTAAACTTCCGTATGATTATGACAAGCCATTTCAATTATAACGTTATGTTGACAGGCATGAAAGTTGTAGGGAACAATGGTGAGACAGTAAATAGAATGTACAGGGCATAAGAAAGAAAAAATAATGGAACTGAAGAAGGACCCACAGTTGAGAAGTAAGAGAAAGTCCCCATAAACAAGAGGAAAGGCTACTTTGCAAATACAAGTTTGCCTGGGATCCTGGGGCCTCTTGGACAACAGCTGAGGACATCTTTCTCCAGGCTTCTTAAAACATTTATGTTGGTGAAGCCCAGGAGGTCTTTATGGAAATGTGCCAGTCCCTTCTGCATCAATTCTGAGCCACCTTCCTTCCTTTGAGCCTCAGTTTCCACATCTATAAAATGGGGAGAACTCAGCTAGTTTGCTGAGTTTCTGTGGAGGGTGCACAGGATGTGCAGTGTTGACTTACACCGAGAACAGCTCAGAATGCTGTGAGTTTCCCAGGTCTCTTTGTCAATTGTGCTTCCCAAAGGTGAGAGGATGTTATCTGGACAAAATGCTGAAGAACTGGGACTGGGCCCAACCCCATCTTTCTAAGGACAAGGCGCACAGCTGCTCTGGCGATGCTGACCTCTCTCCTTGCCCATTCCAATTCAATCCGACCACCTTTCCCCTATCCGCTGGCTGGGTACCTGCCCCCAGGTGTCCCGGAGCCCCAGCAGGCTGCGATGGGCTTCTGCTGCCACCTATAGGCCCCATGTGGCACTGCCTCCCCAGTCCAGCATTGAGGCCGGCATTCCCAGCCTTCATCTCCTCAGGGGATGGCATTGCATGTTTCCTCATCTGTCTCCCCGCCTGCTGGAGTGCCTTGAGGGCAGGGTTATCTGATTTATCTATATCTCCACTATCCAGCACAGTGCAAGCACAGAGTAGGTGCTCAACACGTGAAGAATGAGCAAACGGCCTTGCAGTGATGAAGATCACAGAAAAAAACCAAGAAGAGCTTAGTTGGGGGTTATTTAATGCCAGCACAGGTGACTCAGGGAGGCTTGTAAATTTCCCTTCAGAGGCTTTAGGCAGCAAAGTGATTCTGAATGCCCGGGGTAAGTTTGGGGCAGTTGTGCTAGAAGCAGGGGGGATTCCAGGATTCTGCCATGTGGGAAAGTACACGTCTCTTCTACTGCTCTTTCTGACCCCTGGGCCAGGACCTCCCCATAAAACATGTCCGCAGTCCAGGAAAGCCTGAAAGAGGGAGTCACAAGTGTGGCCTGGCTCAGTGCGGGGTGGAGACAGTTCAATGAGGCTCTCCTTTGGCAGCCACACCATGGCCCTCACCAACTGCCTGGATGTGAGTCCCTGGCTTAGCTCCTCCTTCCTCTCCATCTCTTTTCTTTCTTGGACCCGAGGCTTTCTTTGCCTGTGAGGCCCACACGTTCTCCACTGTCTTTTAAAAAAAATATTTAGGGAGTACAAGTGCAGTTTTATTACATGGATATATTGTGTAGCTGCAAAGTCTGGGCTTTTAGCTTAGCTATCCCCTCAATAGATGGTGTACATTGTACTCACTAAGCAATTTCTCATCCCTCACCCACCTCCCACCCTTCCAAGTCTCCAGTACTGACTACTCCATACTCTACGTCCATGTGTACTAGTCAGTCAGCTCCTGCTTACAAGGGAGAACACGTGGTATTTGACTTTCTGTTTCTGAGTTGTTTCACTTAAAACAATGGCGTCCAGTACCATCCATGTTGCTGCGAAAGACATTGCTTTCTTTTTTTTTTTTTTTTAGGATGGAGTTTCGCTCTTGTTACCCAGGCTGGAGTGCAATGGCCCGATCTCGGCTCACCGCAACATCCGCCTCCTGGGTTCAGGCAATTCTCCTGCCTCAGCCTCCTGAATAGCTGGGATTACAGGCACGCGCCACCATGCTCAGCTAATTTTTTTTTGTAGTTTTGGTAGAGACGGGGTTTCACCGTGTTGACCAGGATGGTCTTGATCTCTTGACCTCGTGATCCACCCGCCTCGGCCTCCCAAAGTGCTGGGATTACAGGCTTGAGCCACCGCGCCCGGCCTCATTGCTTTCTTTTTTATGAAAGAAATACACACACATCACATTTTCTTTATCCAGTCATTCATTGATGGACACTTAGGCTGCTTCCATATCTTTGCTATTGTGAATAGTGCTGTGATTTTTTTTTATGTTCCCTACCGGCTTTGACTGAGGAGCTGAGAAGCATATGAACACCCCAGAAAATTCCCATTTTACAGCTGGAATACCTGAGACACCTAAGGCAAGAAGGAGCTCAGAAACCAGAGTCAGGATCAGGTTTATAAGCAGGCACCCAGGATCTGGGCCCTAAGCCCAAGAGTCACTGGTGGATGGGGAGGGGAATGAGACCTCAGGCTGGGGTTTCTGTGACTGGCTGAGCACACCTCGACCTCTTGCACACCAGTGGCTCCTTAAGGGCCTGGACACCTTTCTGTTTACTTCCCAATGTCTTTATTTTGCCCGCTTGTCTCACCGAGGCTCCCGCTTTCTAGGAAGTCATAAGACAGGGCTAAGCCTCCACCCCAGACCCTGCTGGAAAATGGAAACCCAGAGCACCTATACGACCTTCCGAATCCCACCCTGAGAGCCAAGGGTGAAGCCAGGTGAGACCCCAAAGCCTACCCTGCTGCACTCCCTTGACCAGCCTCCTTCCTTTCACCCCGACAAACCCAGTCCTGTGGCAGGAGAGGCACTGGCATCTGCTATGGTCTGAATGTTAGTGTCCCCCAAAATTCCTGTGTTGGGACCTAATAGACAGTGTGATAGCATTACGGAGTAGGGCCTTTGGGTAGTGATTAGGTCATAGAGCCCCACCATCACGAATGGGATTAGTGCCCTTATAAAAGAGGCTCAAGCAAGCTCCCTGGCCTCTTCAGTCATGTGGGGACACAGCAGCAAGACGCCATCTATGAAAATACAGCACCCTCACCAGATACTGAATCGACCAGCACCTTGAGCTTGGACTTCCCAGCCTTTAGGACTATGAGCAGTAAGTTTCTGTTGTTTATAAATTACCCAGTCCAGTGTATTTTTTTACAGCGGCCCAAACAGACTAAGCCAGTATCCTATTCCAGACCTTCAAAGTCACCCTTGCCATGGGTTCAGCCAACCTCTGGGTGCCCTCCAGTGCAGCCCTTACACTGCTTGTACTGAGCCACAGGACCTTTGGTGCCTCTCCCTAAGTCTCCTGCCCTGCCATGGCTGGGCAGTCCTGCCTCACACCCAGCTCAATTCTTCCTGCTGCCATTGCAACTGCCCCCTCTGCTTCTGCTCCCACTGGCCCTGAGAGGAAAGAGAAAGGTGTCTCCTGATTTCTAAATATGGTCACCAAAGTAAAAACCATTCCAGGAGCCCCTGGTTCCACCCAGGAGGCCAAATCTCAGTATTTCTGAGATTGAGACAGGACTGAATTTTCAAACCCACCCCAAGCAGGCTCCTGTATTCCCAACCTTAGTCAACAGTCTCTTGAGTGCTTGCTTTGTGTCCAGAATCCTCTTCCCATTCTGGTGTTAGCAATTATTTTAAAATGTATCATCTGAGACAAAATTGTCAGAGATATAGTCATATAATAGGAGCTGAAAAGCACTGCCTTTGATGGGTGAAATAATCTGTCCAAATGTCTGACTCCAGGACCAAGCTATCCTTATACCTAAGCTAAGTCTGCAAACGTACTGGCCAGACCCACACACAGCCTGCCTCAGAGCCCCACGGCCTGGGCCTCCCTTGGACAGACCTGAGCCTATGCCTCTCTGCCAGAGACTCAAGACCACCAGGACTCCTTGAGATCGCTACATGAAGAATGGGACAGAATTCACTATCTACTACAGTTTAGGGGAAAGTCAAAAGCTTCCTAAGCCAGGATGTGGTGACTGTGAGTGGGGCCTCTCTAAGCCATCTGACCCCTGCTCGTCCTGTCCCAGGGCTCCTTCCCCCTCAGGGCTCCTGCCTGGGGAAAGTGCACTCTGGCCCACCCTAGAGCCTGGAGCATTGAGGAACACACTGCTCTGCTGGAACTGCAAAGAAGCAGAGCCTGTGATAGAGCAAACAAGAGCTCTTGGCCAAAAGCTGGGGGTTTGCCTCTCACTTGCATGTAGGGAAGTGACATGGAGACTGCCCCCTGTGAAGAGCAATAGCTCCTCTCACACAGAGATGGCCAGCTTCATTCATTCATCCATTTCTTCATTCGTTTGTTTGTTCATTCATGGAGTCAATAAATATTGGGCCCTTACGTGCCAAACATTGTGCTAGGCTCTTGTGGGTACAGCAATGAATGCAGTGAACAAGGTAGAGTTGCTACCCTCGTAGAATTGCTGACAAGGAAGACATGCACCATTACGATGTGATGAGTGTTACAGGCATACTGGAAGCACAGGGATTAAAACCATAGGTGCTTTCCAATTCTAGGCTGAGCTTGTGTGCTGGGTTGACTTGGGGCCACTGCTGTCAGCTTGGTTGTGATCCACTCCAAGCTGCTGGGTTTAGAAAGGTGGTATGAGCTGGAGACAAAAGACATAAGGGTAAGAAAGGGAAGAGAGGATAAAGGAAGATAGGGTCAGAGTCCAGAGAATCTCAGAGGCAAAACGTAGAGAGGTCTCTGGTTGGTGAGAGGAAGAGAGGCAGTGAGCAAACGCCACCAGCCGGCAGCTCTGCAGTCAGGTGTGGTCATGGGGAAAATGGTCTTAAAGGAGGGGATGTGGGGCAAGGGCGGATGGCAAGCAGTTAAGAGACAGATATTCGTGTAGGGAAGTAGGTTGCAAACGTAAGCTGCCCTGAGAAACTCAACAGGAAAGGGAATGTGGTGGGTAGGAGGTTTGCGGGGAGATCCAGAGAGAAGCAGGGTAAGGAAAGGTGAGTGTTTTTAAATGCTAGGAGATGCCTGAGTATGCTTATAGGTGGGGGAAGAAGCCAGCGGAGAAAGGAAGACTGCAAATAAGGAGAAAAGAAGGAGATAAGACGAGCCTGGAGGCTCTGAGAGGGCTGCAGAGGCAACAGGCAGAAGGAAGACAGGCTTCCTTGAGGAGGGGGCTTCCCTCTTTATCCCAGGGAAAAGGAAGGAACTTGAGATGCTGAGGTATTCAGAGGGAATGGGAGAAACCTGTGCTAACATGCACATATGTACCGAATTTGCACCGTTGCAACTACACTTGCACAAAATAACATGGGTCACCTACACACACATGCACACGTGTGCATGTATGCATGCCTTCTATCACGAATGCTGGGAAATCACATCACACACACATGCGCACCCTGGAAACCAGGCCCGAGGCAGCCGCTGAGCTGTGGACGGGAGCAAAGCCAGGGGAATCAGTTTCAGACCCAGCACCAGGAGCCCTGGCTCCAGGCTTTCACTTGTCCTCTCACAGACCCGCTGACTTCAGCGAAATGACTTCACTTCTGGTGATTCTGTTGCCTGAAGGGTGAAGGAGGGTGAATCATACCCACTTTGCCAAAAACAGGGCTAGTGAGGCTCACCTGAAAGGAAAGCTTCCTTCCTGCTGTCTCTTCCTCTGCAGAAGTTCCAGGTAAGGAGATGAGCACCCATGAGGCCCTAGACACTCCGATACTCCCTGACCGCCTGACCCACAGCACTCACCCAAAACCCATTGCAGTAGGTCCAGGCTCTGCTGATGCCAAAGTTCTCAGTCTCTTCTTCCTGCTCTCTTCATGCCCCACCCACTCCACACAAAAAAGCCTTCCCAGAGTCCCCTCCCCCCACCCAGCACCTACTCAACCAGCAGCAACCCGAGCCCAGGTGAAGTGGGGCCAGTTTGTGCCTCGTTTGCATTCCATTGCTGTCCTTGTTTCTCTTCTGTGACCTCTCTGGGGATGCTTTGTTGGGTACAGCTAGGCTATCCTGGAAAAATCTGTAGTCGGTCTTGGAAAAGGCAAAGAAAGGTGGAGCACGTGCTACTGGCAGCTTCTGAGCCTTCCCACGTGTCTCTCCCTCCTCCAACCTCAGAGCCCTCTGCCCTGCCCTGCACCTTTGCCTATGTTCCCTGGTTGTTTGGGTCACTGGGTCTCTGAGGCCACAGGTCTCCAAGAGTTTCCAATCTTTCCTTTAGAAATTTCTACTTGCTGGAGCAGAGATTGGGCTGGGAGGCAGTAACCCTCAGTATTACCAAAGTAATGTCCACTATCTGAGCATCACCAGGACTGGTTCCTGGTAGCCTACAGAGAGGGGCGAGGAATGCTCAACTCTCCCCACACTCCAAAATGCTGCTGTCACTGGGGTTGGGGCGGAGTCATCATCCTGCCCTGTCCCGAAATGCTGCCACTTCTCAAGGCACAGTCAATGTTTGCTCTCTGCCTGTTTTGTCCAGGGATGGAGAACATGCAGATATGAGGAGCAGAGAGGGCGGGGGACTAATGAGAGGCAGGAAGTGTCACCAAGCCACGTGGTGAGGGTGGGGGATGGCACTGTTTCTCCTCCTTACTCCTCTGCCAGTGCATCCATGCCAACCACCAGTATGGCCTCCAACCACTCAAACTCACTCAGAAAAAGCTCGCAACCCAGTTGGGCCCCATTGGCTCTGTCAGTCTGTCTGCCTGTGCCCTTTCCCAGGGAGTCTGGTGGGGCCCTTCTCCTTGCTCTGTGAGGAGGGCTCTATAGCAGTGGTGGGAATGGCTTGTCTTGAATCTTAGGTCCCTCCAGCTCCCTGAGGCTGCTCATGGAGAACTTAAGTATCAAGGAGCTTAGCACAGTTGAGGTAAGATACCCACATTGAAGCTGAGGCATGGTTCTCAGGCTAGCAGGGAGCCACCTGGTCCAGGCCAGAGAATCACCCTACACAGCATCAGGTCCAAATGGGACCACTTCAGGTTCTTGCCTCCTCATTTCTCACACACTGTTCACATGGGTGGCTTGGTCCCCGAGGGAGGTAGAGCACCATGCCCAGCCCTCTCCATGGAGGGGCCAGGCTGCAAGCTCAGGCTCTGTGTCTGCCCAGAGGGCCTGCAGGCTCAGATGGGCTCCCTTGCCCACCTCCCCCAGTGTGTCATGGGCTGGAAGCAGGTGCCCACCCTGCACAACGTCTCCGTCCACCTCGAAGGCAAGGACTGCACACTCACCAGTGCAGATAACATACAACAGGCAAGGCTCAAGTCTGCAGCAGGGAGGAAGGCTGGGCAGGGCCCCTAAGGGGCATGACTCATTATGCACAGGTTCCACGCCGTGCTAGCGCTTCTCGAAACAGGCTGAACATTAGAGTCACCTGGGGAGCTTTTAAAGTTCCCACTGCCCAGGCCTCATCCCATACCTACTAAAGCAGAGCCTCTGGACATGGCACCTGCGCGTGAGTGTTCCATACAATTCCCCAGGTGATTCACATGTGCAGCCAACATTTGCAGATCACTGCGCTTGTCCATTTACCTCCATTTTGTCATCACATGCTCCCAATAATCCTTTCCTAGGGTTATTCTTATCCCTTCTTATATCACTGTGCTTAGAGAAGTCCAGTAACTTGTCTGAGATCAGAAGCTATGCTAGACTTTACGCTCTTGAAGGCAGAGCTGTTTCCGATGCCTAGTTTGTCTGGTTCTGGCACAGACCTTCACCCTAGGGGAGCAGAGTTCAGGACAGTCTTTAGGGTTGAAGTGGCCAGGATGTGATGGAGGCCCGGTGCAGACAGAGGGATCTACAAGAGGAAGGGGGATGCCGCTGGAGAAGGCTGCTGGGGTCAGCAAGGTGAAGGGGAATGTGTATGTGCTGGGCAGTAGGCAAAGCCTCCTGCTTCCTGCCAGGACCTACAGTGATGATGACCTGTGTATACCGGCCCTCTACAACCTGCATGTGCCACAGCCCACTGGAGCTCTCTCGGTCCTGAGTGCCACTTTGCCCACAAGTTCTGCATGGAGCTTGGACAGTGCACAATCACCTTGGCTTTGCCTTGGCCTGCTGAGGCCCTCTGCTGCCCGAGCAGGCCCTGCCCTCAGTCCTAGCCAGTAGCTGAGGGACACTTTCTCTCTCTATCTGGGAGATCCCTTTGCCTGTGCTTGTGACCTCACAGGGAGACACTGGGCATGGAACTTCCCTGGACACTTGCCCTGTCCCCAGAACCAGCTTTTCTCCACATTGAGGACAAAGAATAAAGATATTACATCCTGGGTTTGGTAGGGTTTGAAACAAAGAAAGGGGCAGACACGTGCCCGTAGGATATAGACTGAGACAAACTCTCCACACTGACCCATGTGTACTGGTTTTTGTGGATGGAGATGATACCATTCATCCACTATCTGCAGGGCCCAGGTGGAGTTGTCCACACAGCTTCAGGTGGGAAATCTTCAGAGAGCCAGCCCCATCCCCCTCCAGCCCCCTGAGCACCAAGGCTAGTGCCATGGGTCAGAGAGATAAGCCCAGCTCGGGGAAGTTAGCTCCATGCGCAGTCTGAGAGCTGCTGAGCTAGCCAACCCTGTCCCATGCAAAACTCCCTTCAGCCCTGTGTCTTATCCACTGCAGGTTCCTCTGCCCCACATAGCCATTTTCACAGGCAGGTCAAGGCACCACCATAAAAAAATGTAAAACACCAGACATCCCACAAACACTCCCACTTTTCACATAGGAACAAAGGTCCAGAGACTGGATGGCATTTGCCCAAGATCATTTGGTGAAATAGTGAAGAATCAAGACTAGAACCCAGCCTGTCTAAATCTGCTGCACAGAGCTCAGCACATGCAGGTTCAGGCCACGACCATGAGTGCACCAACATGTCCACTCTGCTGTCCTCTGACAGAGCTTCTTGACCCCCTCTGACCCCGGGCTGTCTGCAAGGGGATGTAGCTTGGGGAATGAGAGGACAGCATCCACCCAAAGCCACTGAAACTGTCCTTCTTCAAGGGAGCTGTTCACCCTCTGTTCGACTAGAAAGGATAAGACATTGAACTGGGTTGAACCAGACCAGGCACAACTCATATTGCATACAATTGTGATAGAACACCGTTGAATAAAGTATGTCTCAGTATTTTTAACAAGTGTCAAAAATGTTTCTTTAATACCTATCCCCATCTACACAGTCCAATATGGTAGCCACTAGCCACATGTGACTATTCACATTATATTTAAATTAATTAAATTTAAAGAAAATGTCTCACAAGCCACATCCCAAGTGCTCAGTGGTCATATATGGCTGGTGGCCACCAGGTTGGAGTGAAGATACAGAGCATCATCACAGAAGTTCTGCTGGACAGAGCGTTGTTCTGTTGGACAGAAATAACGAGAGGACTCGAGATTGAGAGGTTCCCAAATACACCAAAGGGACAACTTGGGGTAATAGAAAAGGGCCCCTTCTGAAGGTACTTTTTTGGTTGGGGCAGTGAGAGATCTGATCT